>NW_006399756.1:29199131-29238511 GCF_000299155.1 Elephantulus edwardii
GCGCCCCGCGCTCACCACCACCACCACCACCACCTCCAACCAGACCCGGCGCCTCCCGTCGGTGGGTCCGCGCCCCTCTCTCCGCCCGCTTTTGTCTCCCGCAGGCTATTGCACTTGCTGCTTCTCTGCCTCCGAGCCCAGGTAAGGGGCGCTGCGCGGAGGCGGGGCGGGCGGGCCGGGGGCGCCAGCTGACACTCTGGCAGGGCCACCGGGGCACACCCCGCGGCCGGGCCGAACCCGCTGGCCCTGGGCTCCCCGAGGAGGGAGCTGTGGAACAGAGAGGTCGCGCCCTAGGGTCACACAGCAAATGAGTAGCGAGGCTAGATCGCGGGGTCTGCGCTCGGCACCGCATCCTCCAGGGTGGGGACGCGGGGACTCGGCCTCACCTGGGCACTGAGCTGTCAGGAGGATGGGGGGACTGCCTGCCGAAGGGGACCCTCCAGGAGGCCCTCTGGGGAGACTTGGCCGGCCTGGCCTCCGCACTCTAAGCACTTGCTCCAGAAAGGGTATCTAGAAATGTCAAGGGGCGACCAGTGCTGTCCCCCCACTTAAAAGCGTCCTGCTTCTTTAGGAAGGCCAAGCGGGGGCCTGCCCTGGGCAGGGCTCTTGCTCCCCTCTTCCGAGCTGGCCGGGAGCCCGGGGTGTTTCCCAACAGGTGGGTCTGTCCTCCTCCATCCCGGGCTCGTCCCCCTGCCCTGGGTCTGCCCAACTGGCTTTGGTGGTGGTGGTGGTGGTGGTGGGATCGTGTCCTGAGGAGCTCTGTCGAGGACTCAGCCTGGGACAGTGGAGGGGGTGCGCAGGGCATATGGGGGCCGCTCGGGCCCCTGGGCAGAGTAGCGTTATAATGGCGTGCTGTGTATTTTTCGATTTCCTAAAGGTAACTGTTCAGTCCTCACCTAATTTTACACAGCATGTGAGGGAGCAGAGCCTGGTGACGGATCAGCTCAGCCGCCGCCTCATCCGGACCTACCAGCTCTACAGCCGCACCAGCGGGAAGCACGTGCAGGTCCTGGCCAACAAGCGCATCAACGCCATGGCGGAGGACGGAGACCCCTTCGGTAAGGCCTGCAGCGCGCAGGGTGCTCAGAGCGCAGAGGGGCGGGTGGAGCGTGGCCAGCGGGGCTCCCAGAAGCAAGGCCCCTCGGTGAGGCCTGCGGGCTCCCTGGCCCAGGAGGGAAGGAGAGTTAAGGCGACAGAGGTGTCTGAAGGGGGGACTCAAGAAGAGAGGGCTGGGGAAGGGACTCCGGGAGGAAGTGTCCCACAGGTGCCCCTTCTATGCCCAGCAGAGGAATGAACTCAGGACTCTCCCTTTACACCCCATTTCTTCATACACCCCTGCAGGTGGAGACAGAGGGTTCATGGGGAGGGAGCCCAGATTTAAGTGAGGGAAGCTCTTGAAAGAGGATATGTAGCCAGGACCCACAGCAGGAGAATAGGTAGGGAGAGCCCCTTAACTCTCCCAGCTTGGAAAAAGAGGGTACTGTGTGTCTATAGGGGGGTTGGATCAGAAGGGTCAGTGCTTGGAAAGGACCCATCCCATTGACTGGGGACCTCCTTGGTCTGGGGCCAGGGCCCTAGACTCTCTCTCGGTGGGGTGGTGAATGTGGGGAGCTACTGCTGGTGGGGAGGCCAGCCGAGGACTGATTGATTTCTAAAACATTCAATATTCCTGCCTTGAAACTGGGCCAATTTCCAGAGTCTTGGATGTACCCAGAGAAAAGCAAGCCCTCTGGGCGGCGGGTGTTGTTTTTAAGAGAGCGCTTATTGTGAGTTTAAAAACCTTTAAATAATGACCAAGTTAAACAAGCATGAAAGGAGAGGGGAAGACTCTCTTAAAATGTAATAAAAAGGTGAGGCATTTTAAGAGCTAAGAAGAAAAATGAAGAATGATATAAAACAGAAAAAGAACAAGCCTTTTTTCAGATGTGGAGTTTGAAAGGAGTTGCAAGTCTGTAAATGTTAAAAAAGAGGTTCAAGATTGTTCTCTATGAATCTCTGGAGAGACCCCTGCGTCTGGCAGAGCGATTAAAACTCTTCTTACTTTCACCTTTTTTAACATTTCCTGAATACTTTCTCCTCTTCTCGAGCCAGTTTGGGGGATCGAGTATGTCTCGCTGCATTTTTTCTGCGTCGACGTAGCTGACTTCCCTTCAAAGCTGGAGAAGGAGACATAATTTTCCTGGGATAAATCTGTCACTGGGGTGGAAGAATAGGTTTGAAAATGTTAAGCTTTCCAAAAGCCCAGTCGGGCAAGCTGCTGTAAACTGTGGCCCCCAACTCCCCAGATCCATCAGTCAGGAGAGTGGGGGCTCTCTGGTGGGGGTGGGGGCTGCCTGCTCGGTGGCCCAGCTCCCCTGCTGGGCTGGCAGGGCCGGCCTACAGTCCCTTTGTCCCTCCAAACTGGCTGCTAGCTGCCCTTCTCAGCTTCCCAGGAAAGGCAACGAATGTCTGACCCTCAAGGTTTGCTCCAGCAGAGCAAATGGCCCAGCATCCTTGGATTCTGTTGCAGGAAGGGAAGGCTGGGAGAAAACAGGGGAATTCCTCATTAGTGCTCAAAGTTCCTAGAGTCCTTTTCCCTCTTTGGCAAGGAGTAGAGCTGGAACCCCCAGAGTCAGAGCAGAGTCTGGGGGAGCAGAGCAAAGAGATCAGTTGTTACTTCTTCACCGGTCGGGTCGCAGGAAGGAGGGACCAACTCCATCCCTAGCTGCCCTGTGCAGCCAGAATTTCAACTTGAGATCCTCTCAGTGCCCAGCCCAGGTCCATAGGAGCAGCTGCTTCTTGCTCTCGAGAGGCCACTGGGAGAGGGGTGAGCAGCCCGGCTAGGTCCAAGGGAAGGTGGGTGGGAGGGGAGGTGACAGCTGCATTTCCCTGGCTGACTTGGGGCCAGATTGGGAACTTGGCCACTGAGTCCCAGCACAGTGCCTGTGTGAGAGGGGTGCAGTCCAGGGTGGGTACAGAGGCTACCTTGCTGACCTTGGTGTAACCCCACCCCTTTGGTTAATTTTGAGGACAGAGAAAGTGTCAGGAAGCCTGTGCTGGGAACTGCTTTCTAATGAGGGTAGAAGCTGGCCTCTGCAGTGGAGACCACAGACTCTGTCTGTTCTGTCTCACCCCAGATAGCTTACTCAACTCCCTGCTTCTGAGGGACAGCCTTAGAGGGAGGCTGGATGGGGACTGGGGCTTTGAAGGGGAAGGTGGGGCAGAAGGCACAGAAATCAGCTCTCAAGTCTCCCTCCATTCTCCAAATCGAGGCAGACACATTCAATGTTCTCCCCTCCTCAGCTATAGAAAGTGCTTGGCTGCGGGGGTAAAGATCCATCTGTGATGAGGGTGATCAGGAAAAGACTACTGGAGTTGTTGGTTTCTGGACACTGGGACTGGAACAGTGGGAACTGTAAAGAAGGGACAGGGTCCACTCAGGGTCCTGGTGTCTGCAGTTCTGGAAAGCAGTTGGTTTTCGGCTGTGTGTATAGGGAGGGCTGTCTCCATCCTTGTACATTTTTGAGCAGGTAGGGCTGTCTCAGGGCTGGGCCACAGCAAGGTGATTTAGAACCTTAAGTGACAGAAGCAGGTGAGGATGCTGTCACATTCACCTTCATGACTGGAAGTCATCACCAAACAGGGATGTTTGTCAGGATGAGGCATTTGCATATAATAATACAAATATTTCAAGTTGGAAGACCCTGAAGATCTTTTGATTCACAGCAGAGTGCTGGTCAAGGGAAATTTCATTTGGAACCTTGACATTGAAATCAACTTCAGTTTGTAAACCAAGATCTCATCCCATTGCCCCTGTAAGTTCAGGTCAGGAGCTGAGGGGCCCAGAGAAGTGGCTTGGCTTTCTCAGGATTGCACAGCCTGGTGGGCTTGGGCAGGGAGCTCACCACCTGTGGCCGGCTGGCTCTTGGATTGTGGTGGTAGCTAGGAGGTGACATGTCTACAGGTTGAGATAGGGAATGGCGGGGGCCCAGGCCTTTTTAATAACCACCCCTCCTGCCTTCTCTGACAGCCAAGCTCATTGTGGAGACAGACACCTTTGGAAGTCGTGTCCGAGTGCGGGGTGCAGAGACAGGCCTCTACATCTGCATGAACAAGAAGGGGAAGCTGATTGCCAAGGTGAGCCCCGGAAGGAAGGTGGACTTCTGGGGTCTGGAAAAGCCCTTGGGGCCTGGGGTTCAGACTGAGGTGGCTGAGTCTTTTAGGGGAGATCTTGTGGCTCTGGTCTGAACCATGAACAGAGGGAGATAGGCACCTTGAGTTACCTCCTAATGGAGGTGGAGGCTGGGGAGGTGAAGGAGAAGGAAACTGCATGAGAGATGAAAAGCCATAAAGGAGAAGGAAGGGTAGGTAGAGAAGGGGCTGGGGCTGGGGGGCTTGGTAAATTCCATATATCTTTTTAACAAATCGCCAAATTGCTTTGCTATTATGTCCAATTACATGGTACCAGCATTTGGAATGTTCAGTAAGCCGCAGGCCCTGCCCCTCAGCCTAGCTCTGAAATAGCCCCATTAGTCACGGCTCCTCTGCAGCCTCAAGCGCCCCTCTTCCAGGGCTTCTGGGGCTTGGGGCTCCAAAGCTCCCCATAGGCCTCCCCTCCCCCATAGGGTGGCCGCCCAGGGGCAAGAGAGCCGGGATCCTGAGGTGCTGAGGGGGGGCAGCTGGGGAATTGGCCCTACCAGTCTGGTGGGCAGGGGGCCAGAGCGGGCAGGGTCTGGGCCCCTCTCTCTGCCTCTCTGTGTTGGGGCCCAGAGCCCCTCCGTAGACAGCCATGTGTCACTGCCGCCAGGGAGGACAGGAAGTTGCCGGGTGGGCTGCGGGTTGTGAGGGATTAGAGAGCGGGTGCCCACCTCGCCATCTGCTGGGGTGCCCACCTGCTGTCTGGGGCCGCTTGCCCTCTGCCTCCGATTGGGGCGGGGGGGGGGCCTCCGCACGGAGTCCAGTAACGCCGTGTCCACGCGCCCATCCCCTACCTGCAGAGCAACGGCAAAGGCAAGGATTGCGTCTTCACCGAGATCGTGCTGGAGAACAACTACACGGCCCTGCAGAACGCCAAGTACGAGGGCTGGTACATGGCCTTCACGCGCAAGGGCCGGCCGCGCAAGGGCTCCAAGACGCGCCAGCACCAGCGCGAGGTGCATTTCATGAAGCGCCTGCCGCGCGGCCACCACACCACCGAGCAGAGCCAGCGCTTCGAGTTCCTCAACTACCCGCCCTTCACGCGCAGCCTGCGGGGCAGCCAGAGGACTTGGGCCCCGGAGCCCCGATAGGCGCACGCCCAGGCGCTGCCCTGCCACTCCCATCCCCGGGGACTTTCATCCTGATGGGAGCAAAGCAAGAGAAACTCGAGCAGAATGAAATTACACGGAGGAAGGCTGGGGAGGAGCTGGGGGAGCCCGGGGTTCTAGTTGTTGATAATTGTTTGCTGTTGGGTTTTTTGTTTTGTTTTGTTTTTGTTTTCGTTTTTTTTTTTTTTAAAAAACAAAAAAACAAGAGAGAGGTTCTATTTTTGTATTCCACTTTGGCTGCGGTGTCCTCTGTCCTCTTCAGCTCTCAGGAAGGCCTATACTGGGATTCCCGTCTGAGATTTCCTGGGGAGGTGTGTGTGTGTGTGAGAGTGGGTGGGTGGGGAAAGGGTCTTATTCTAGTCTTGCAGAGGTTCACCTGTGTCCCCAGGATCCCCTGGGCCGGGCAGCCAAGCACTCCACTGCACTTCTGGGTGGGGGCAGGGAAGAGAGGATTGAGCCTTAGATGTTGGTGGAAGCTTGCTATTAAATGATCAAAATGTTTATTTAACTTGGAGCCAAGGATTTTGAAGCTCTGTCAAACATACTTTGGGCATGTTGCAAGGAAGGACCTGTTCTTGGAGAGGAACATTATGCCAGAGAGGGTGAAGGTATAGCGCCATGAGAGGAAGACCCCAAGCGAGATGAATTGACTCAGTGACTGGGGAAATGGTATTAGGTGTATCAGAGAAAATAAGGCTGGCACAGGATAGAGCAGGGTTCAGAGCTGTTGCACATGGGGTCGCTATGAGTCACAGATGACTTGATGGCACATAACAACAACAACATTAAAAATGTGTGTTGGAGAGTCCCTCCCATCCTCCACCTGAAAGGCCTCATGTGGTAGGGTGGGAGATGCATGCAGCAAACCAGACCTCAGTCTGACTAGCTGACCCAAACCTGTTAGCCATTCCCATCACTGTCACGAGGGAATTATCCTGGCTGGACAGAGGTAAGGAGAGGCAAGAAGGCTCTTAGCTGGTCCTGGGAGTTCTCAAGATGTGGGTCTCCTCTCTGTTACTGGAAGTCATCCTTCACAATTCTCCAACCACCTCTGCCCCAGAAACAATGAACCTTTCCTTCTAGGTACAACCAGGTGGCTCTGATTCATAGCAACTCCATGTGGAACAGAACAAAACCCTGTCCAGTTCTGTGCCATCTTCAAAATCTCTGCTGTGTTGTTGCAGTCCTTGCGTCAGTCTATCTCACTGCAGGTCCTCCCTTCACCGGCTGAACCTCCACATTTCCAAACACGATGTCCTTCTTCTGTATCTCGGACCTCCTGATAACATGCCCAAAGGATGCGAGACAAAGTCTCTCCACCACCCTGGCCTCTCAGGAGCACTCTGGCTGCACTTTTTACAAGATTTATCTATTCCTTCGGCAGTTTGTGTTATATTCGTCATTCTTTATCAACACCACATTTCAGTCACTGGCTCTTTTTCTGCCTTTGTTATTAATTGTCCAGGTGTCATACACACACAAAACTTTTGAAAATAACTTGAAGGGAGCTCTGGTGGCCTAGTGGCAAGAAACTGCACTGCAGTTCCCAAGGTGCTCAGTTAGAATCCACCAAATGCTCCACTGGAAAAGGAGGGGCACTCTCCTCCTATACCAGCCGGATCCAATTCAACGATATACACATTAAAAAAAAAAGAAAAGAACATGAGTCATTGCCATCATGGGTTTGGCAAATCTTACCCAAAAAGGTGTCTCCTTCCATGTGCCTACTGAGGTCTATGTGGGGGACAGGCTGGGGAGTCCATTCTGGCTTCAGAAAATGAATGAGAAGAGCTGTTGCCAGGGTCCAAGATGGGGGCATATAAGTGCGAAACCTCCGAGGCTGGTGCTGACACTGTCTGTGACAAAGAACAAGCCTGAGCTTGGGGGATCTGGCTAGACAAGCTGTTAACAGAAAGTAAGTGCTAAGCCAGATGTTGCAAACAAGTACCCGGGACCGCTGTCTAGGAAAGATGATGTCCACTTCTGGACATGGGCAAAGAGTTGGGTGTGGGGTGGGAAAGGAAGGGAAGCTGGGTTCATATGCTGCAGGGGGAGTGCAGAGCAAATAATATATAATAGAGACCATATCAGACGTTCAAGACAGCCGTAGCCAGGGCTGGGGCTGGGCAGTTTCTTGCCACTAGGCCACCAGAGCTTCCTTCATGTTATTTTCAAAAGTTGTATGTATGACACCTGGACAATGACAAAACCAGTCATATGTTGGCCAGACCAGTCTGAGTGACAACTACTGTGGAGTAAGGGAGACCAGGTCGTCTGAAGTAGGGGTGATGGGTTAGAAGGCCTGGGCCGGGGAGGGGGGTGGTCATCACACCACAGAGGCCAGACTCTGTACTGAGGGAGGCTTCAAGTCTAGAGAGTCTCAGACCTGAGGGAAGAACCTTCTCACTCCTCTCTCCTGAGACTTCTGATCTGATTGTGCTGCCCTCCTCAAGGTGCCCCCCCCCCCCCCCCGGCCTGGCCCTATATTCCAGTTGCTGGGCCAATCCAGAGACCTCTTGATCTCTACTTTTGGCACACAACCCAAGGCTACCAAACATGGAAGTTTTCCGCGGCTGCAGCCCTCAAACCTCGGTTTAACCCATTCAGGTGGATCCAGGGCTCTGTGGAGAATCTTGGGAATACACATCACCCAATTACTTTGTCTCTCCTGGGCTGCCATGAAGGGTGGAAGCCTTGGCTAGAGTGGGTTTCTCCTGGCACATGGACACTGCAGAGGTGGGGAGGCCATTCTAGATCTTTTCTCTTTCAGCTCCCCCAGCCCTTAGCACCTCCTTCTTGACTCCATCCCCTCCCCTCCCCCTTTAATTAATTCTGGGTGAGCAGCCTGGCTTTATTGTGCAAGAAGCTGAGGTCTCACTGTGGGAAAAGTCACACCTTCTGAGCAGCTTCTGATGCCATGCAAATGAAGAGACTGTCCAGGAAACGCTTTCATCTGCAAGGCAGCCTGTCCAGCCCCCAGCCCAGTAATTACCCACATTTCATTTGTTTGAGAGCAATTCCTGGGGGAAGCCGACAGGATAGGAGGGAGTCTGGTGGGGGGAAGTGGAATTTCAGGCTCTCTCTGCCTGTGATCCTGGCCACAAAGTGGGGCCAGGCTGTACCAAGGCCGGCCACTGGCTAGGCCAAAGCTAATCTTCAAGCCCCGGCACCAGGGATGCCTGAACACCCCTGGAGAAGAGGTGGCGTGATGTCTTGTTGTTTCCAGGGAGAAGAGGTGGGCTGTTGAGAGAGTCAGCCCACCTTACAGAAAGGGCAGAGATGAGGGAGTCGGTAGGCCTAGACAAGAGGGGAAGGATTTGGTCCTCGAGGCAGCCTGAAGTTCTGGAAAGAGATTGACTCTCCGTGGGACCCCAGGCCTGGGACTCATGGGAGATGAGTCCAGAAGCAGTGGGGCTAGGCCAGATTAGGGCACCCACCGACTTGTTTATCTTTGAGTTACTGCCTCCACAGAGCTCTGGCTAATGGGGTTTTACAGCCCACTCAAGCTGCAACTGGCCAAGAATCAATCATTACCAGCACTTAGTGGTTTGATAGTTAACAGCCTGAATTGAAGCCAAACTGGTTGTTAACTGTGATAACAACTGATTTCAAGGGGTTATTGCCGGCCCAATATGCTCAGCCCATTTATTTGTGGGGAAACAAGCAGAGAGCTGTTGCAAGACCCAGAGAAGGGAGGAGGACCAGGCTTCCCTCAGCCAAAAGGCCTGCCAGTCTGTCCAAGAGTCAGGGATGGCTGTCAGGGCCCCCAGACCTGCCGCAGACGTCACGGAGGCTTGGCCACCCACCTGGTTAAGGACTCATGGGTGATCCATGAAGGAGGCCCTCTGCAGACCTCCCTTCTCCCCAACTCTAGTCTCCTGATTCTTCATCTCCCCACAATGCCTTCACAAACACTGACTTCCTGGGAGGAAGAGCCCACACCTAGTGGCCAGTTCCCCACTTCTCTCTTTTCAGGTGGCTGAAGTGGACCCTACGCTGTCTCTAGAATGGCTCCCAAAGCATTACCGAGTCCAGGATGAGCGTTGCCTTTTATTTATAAGTCAGCAAACACTCCACCCAAGTTTTAACTAAAAAAAGAAGGAGCAAATGTTCCCTCCACCCTCTATGTCCTATCCATTTCTGCTTTCTTTCCAATTTTATTTTACTAATTTTAATGAACATTTACAGAGATTTTGGATTTTCATTCATTCATTGTTTGCACTCATTTGTGCTTTCTAGCAGTTTTCTAGATTGCTGCTGCTGCTGCTGCTGCTGCTACGAACCCCAGGAGTCTTTCCAGATGGGCAACCCAGGGCCACACAGTGAAGAGTCTTGACTCCCAGACTCAGGCTACCTCTTGAGGTCTGTAAGTCACCCCTCATTTTATTTTTTTCATTCACTCAATAAGTAGTTACTGAGCACCTATTACGTGCCAGCTTCTGTTCTTTATACAGAATACAAACCAGAAGTAAAAGCCCAAACCCTCTGTCATCATGAAGCTCATAATTTGGTGGGAGAGGGTACAGAGCAAACCACATATATCTATTAGAGACTGAGATCCCTTACAGAGAATGTATGGATATAAAAGATAGGGTAGGGTGGAAAAGGAAGGCTTCACTGTTAATTTAATATTTATACAGAACTGCATTGCAATCTCGAAGGCAGATGGTTCTAATACACCAGATGCTCCACTGGAGAAGGAGAGGCAATCTCCTCCTGTGTTAGTCGGTTCCAATTTGAAGGTACATAACAAGAAAAAAAAATTGTACAGACACTTGAAGTAGGTGAAATGATGAGACAGAGATGGAAAGAAATCTAAGTAGGGGGAAACAGTAAGTAAAAAGGCCCTGAGGCAGGCATGTGTTTATTACATTAGAGGCATAAGAAGGGTACAATAGGGATGGAGCAAAGTGGAAAGAGAGTGGAGGTGTGTGGGGAAATGGCAGAAGCTCAGGTGAGGAGGAAGGAGTGGTGATGAGGATAGAACACGCCAGTTGATGAAAAGAGTTCAGTCTTCCCTCTGACTGTGGCATCGCATAAATGAAGGGGTGATTTGAACAGCACAGTCTGGATGTGAGTGACACAATCTGATGTAAGTTTTAACAGAACTGCTCCAGCTATTTCATTGAGAATTGACAGTAGTGGAGTAAGGGAGGCAGTTACAGAGTTACTGCTATAATCTTGGTGTGTGAGAGAGAGATAACAGCAGGCTGGAGGTGATGAGAACACTAAACTTGCCGTCAAGTCGATTCTATCTCAGACCGGCCTTATCAGAAGGGTACAACTGCCTCACGGGATCCATGAAGATTGGCATCTTCATGGGAGCTGCCTGTCACATATGGATTTGATACTGGTGGATTTGAACTGCCTTTCTTCTGGTTAGCGGGCAAATGTTTAGCCACTATCTCACTAAGGCTCCTTAGATAGTGAGTTTAGAATGTTGAACTTTTTTTTTTTTAAAGATGAGCTTTGATGATGCATTTAAATATGGGCTATGAGAGAGAGGAGTCTAGGGATTTTAAAAGTTTCTGCCATGATCATCTGTAAGTATGGCGGTGTTATTGAGATAAGGGAGATTCTAGAAGAGGCCAATTTAATGGGAAGAATAGAATAGGAGTTTGGTTTTGAACATGTCAAGTGTGAATCGTTGTTGTTGTTGTTGTTAGGGTGTTGTCAAGTACAATTCATAGTGACTCTATGAACAGCAGATCTGAACCCTATCGTATCCTATGCCACCTTCACCATCTCTGACATACCTGACATATTGCAGCAGTCACTGTGTCAATCTATCTGGTTAAGGATTTTCCTTTCTTTCACCAACCCTCCACCTTTCCAAGCATGATGCCCTTCTCCAAGGAATACCCTCTCCTAGCAACATGCCTGAAGTATGTGAGACAAAGCTTTGTCACCTTTGCTTCCAACGAGCACTCTGGCATAGTTCTTTTGGCAGTCCAGGGGATGTTCAGCATTCTTCTCCAACACCATAACTCAAAGGCAAGACTTCCTTTTCTGTCATCCTTATTCATTGTCCCACTCTTAGATGCATCACAGCAAGTGACTGAAAAGACCATGGCCTGAATCAGGCACACCTTAGTCCTCAGATTGACATCATTGCTTCTCAATAATTTGGAGAGGTACCTGACTGCAGACTTTCCCAGTTCAATACTTCTCCTGATCTGACTCCTGGTACCAAAGATGTTGATTGTGGATCCAAGAAAGATAAAGTTGTTGATTATTTCATTATTTCTCTATCATGATATTGCCTTTTAGTCCAGTGTTGAGAATTATTTTTTCTTGATGTTGAAATGCAATCCATATTGAAGGCTGTTTTCAAGAGGAGAAAGAAAAAGCCAAAATAGATGTTGAAAGGGACACTAAAAGTTGCACTAGATTGTCAAGAAGCAAACACAAAGGGAAAAGATGACAAAGTAAAAGAGCTGAACAGAAGATTTCAAAGGGCAGCTCTAGAAGACTAAGCAAAGTATTATAATGGAATGTGCAGATAACTGGAATTGGAGACTAAAAAGGAGAAGAACTTGCACAGTATTTCTCAAGCTGAAGAAATGGATAAACAAATATAAACCTTGAAATGCAATACTGAAGGATGCTATGGGCAAAATTTTGAGTAATTCAGGAAACATCAAAAGAAGATGAAGGTGGGGGGAAAAAGAAGACTCGGGGAATACACAGAGTCATTGTACCAAAAAAGAATTAGCTGACATTGAAAAATTTCAGAAAGTACTGTATGAAAAAGAAACAAAATTAATGAAGGAAGAAGTTGAAGCTGCACAGAAGGAGGCATGGGCAAAAAACAAGGCCCCAGGAATTGACGGGATACCAGTTGATATATTTCAACTAACGGATGCAGCCCTGCAGCTGACCAGTCTATACCAGGAATTTGGAGGAGAGCTGCCTGGCTGACTGACTGGAATACATCCATATTTGTTCCCATTCCCAGGAAAGATGATCCAACAAAGTGTGGAAATTATCAAGCAATATAATTAATATCACATGCAAGCAAAATACTGCTGAAGATCATTAAGGAACAGCCAGAACAGTACATAGATGGGGAATTTCCAGAAGTTCAAGCTAGGTTTAGAAGAGGCTTTGGCACCAGGCATGTCATTGCTGATGTAAGATGGATTCTGGCTGAAAGTAAAGAATACCAAGTGTGAGTAGATTAACTGAATATTCGAATAGAGGTGTTGAGTAGGCAGTTGTATGTGCATTTGGGATTCCAGGATGTGATCTAGTGTGATGACAGAAACTTGGGAATGTTCAGCACACAGATAATTTTTCATACCAAGTGATGGAATGTATTCCCTAGAGAGTGAATGCAGTTAGAGAAGAGATCCAAGACTGAAGCTTGGGATACTACACATATTTTGAAGTCAGAATAAAGATGCGGGACCAGCAAAGAAAACTGAGCAAGTGGGTGATGCATGAAGTAGGTGAGGTGGAAGTTAGGGGACTGATGATAAAGGAAAAAGAAAATGATTTCCACGTTTGTAGAATAAGGTCAGGAAAGAGTTTTACGGCCATCATCTGTCTCCTCTCTTCCCCACTCCAGGACTAAGAGGGCAATTGGTAACAGAACAGGTTTAACCTATGAGTCTCCTTTACTCCTCTCTCAGCCCTTAGTCCTACTTCTTATCAGCAGATCTTGTTGGCTTTACCTGTAGGATATAGCTTCAATCCACTCCAAACCAATGCAATCCAATCCAATGCATCTACTCTTCTATTTTTCCACTGCCACAGTCCAAGTCAGCATCAGCTCTTTTTAAACATAGGATGCTTCATAAATTTGCAGATCATTCCCATGCTAATCTTCTCTGCATTGTTCCAATTTTACTGTTTTGTGCTGCCAATGTGAGCACCCATCATTCAATCTTGTCTGGTAGTAATCCTCTAAACTGTTCTTCCTGGGTCCTCTAAAATCCATTCTGTGTTTAGTGACTGATGTTTTCACAGTGAAAATTAGTGTCCTTTCCTTCACAGAATCAAGTTCAAACTCCTTCCCATACTGTGCATGGTACTGAGACAATCACCATGGTTGCCCATCTAACCTCATCATTCAACCATCCTCTCTCACCTGCTGTACCAGACTGCATGTCCTTTGGGTTTCTCAGACAGTCACGACCATATGTGCTTCAAAAAACTGTGAGATACCATGTCACTCCAGGAACAATAGCAAAGTTCAACAGGACAGCAAACAACAAATGCTGGAGAGGTTGGAAACTCTTTTTCACTGCTGGTGAGAGTGAAAATGGTACAGCCACTATGGAAGGCAGTCTGGCACTTTCTCAATAAGTTGGAAACAGACATATCATTTGACCCAGCAATTCCACTACTGGGAATATACCCCTAAAGAAACCAGAGCCACAACTCAAACAGATGTATGCACACTCATGTTTATTGCTGTGATGTTCACAATAGCAAAGAGATGGAAACAACCCAAGCGCCCATCAACAAATGAATGGATAGAAAACCCATGGTACATTTACACAATGGAATATTTCACACAGCATTGAAAAACAATGAACTCATAAAATATTATGCAACTTGAGGGAGCCTGGAGAACATTATGTTGAGGGAAATATCTCAGTCACAAAAGGACAAACACTGTATATCGCTGCTGTTGTAAAATGGGACAGATTGGGAGGATGTGGGCAAGGAATGGGAAAAGAGTGGGTAGATAATGAATACTACAGTAGACAAGATGAGAGGAAGAACTGTCTGGAAGGAATATACTTTTAGACATTATATGTATGACAACAATCTGTGACAAGGGATGCAATGTGGGGAGAGCTGGAGGAGAGGGAGGGGAGGGGGACAATGTGCCACAACAAAAAAAAATTAAAAAGATCATATGTGCTCACACTATATCAGTGCCTTTGGATCTGTTCTCTCCAGTTGGATGCTTTTATTAAAAATTACTGGATGGATGAGCCCTCAATAGGTAGACCTTCCTGCTGTCACTGTCTACTTACTTTCTTTGGCTCTCTGACATGACCTTGTTTTATATTTATGTTAAAATTTTACTTATTTCTTTTGTCTCTGGCTGCCTCTACTTCCCAGGAAAACTGAGATTTTGATTTGCTTATTAATGACTGCCCATTGCCTTGAAGAGTACCTGAAGGGAGCTTTGGGGGGTCCAGTGGTTAAACACTGAGCCACTAATTAAAATGCTGTCAGTTTGAACCCACCTGTCAATCTGCAGAAGAAAAGTACTGGTGACCAGCTTCCATAAAGAACACAGCTTAGGAAACACGATAGAGCAGTTCGACACATGTTTCAGCAAACATTTTTTATGCCATCGACCACAAATTTGTTAATTCTTTTGGTCATCCAAAAGAATAGACCCCCTACAACCAAGAGTGAATGAAATAGATGACTGAGACCTTCTAAGACTCAAATCTCCATGCACCTCAAAAAACAGAGTAAGAAGGAAACCTATAGACTGGGGGAAAACACTTGGCAGTGACATTTCTGATACAGGACTTTTATATCTAAAATTTATAGAATATTCCATCACCTCAACAATAAAAAGTTAAACAATCCAGTCACAGAATGGGTACCTAATATGGATAGACACTTCACCAAAAAAAGACATTCAGATGGCAAACAAACACATGAAGAAATATTCAAAATCCCTAGCTATCAGAAAGCTGCAAATTGAAACAACTATGACATATCATCTCATCCCAACAACTATAGCAAAGTTCAACAGGGCAGCAAAACAGGATGTAGGTCAGACATTCAGAAATGTCTGAAGGGCAGACACTTGAGGACGGCCTTGGAGAGGTGAGCCTATTGTTTCGACTGCATCATGTGCTTGACTATGAATAAGGAAGACGGGGGAGAAAACCGATGCCTTTGAATTGTGGAACTGGCAAAGAACATTGACTATACCGTGAATGGCCAAACGAATAAACAAATATGTCTTGGAGAAGTGCAGTAGGAGGACTTCTTAGGATCGAGCATAGTCTTTGAGAAGTGCAGTTAGAGGTCTTCTCAGAAGCGAGCATAGTGACGCTTTGTCTCACATCCTTTGGGTGTGAATTCAGGAGGCGCCAGAACCTGGAAAAGTGGGGGTCAGTGGAGAGAATGACCCTCCATGAAATGGATTGAAACAGTGGTTGCCTCAATGGACATGAACACAGAAGAGAAAAGGAGGATGACCCAAGGTTCGATAGAGTTTCATTCCATTGTCCATAAGGGTCACCATGCGCCAGGGCTGTGAGACGGCACCTGACAACAACTTAGCCATATACACACACAGACTTACTAAAAGCAGGGCCAAGGCTGTGTGATGCAGGTTTACTCTTGTTTCTAAGAACGCATGACATGTCTTCAAAACCCAGGCAAACATCTAAGCAATGGGTTGGCAGGGACACCCCTGAACCTCCCAAAGATCTGCTTCCTTCCCAGCCACTTGGTTTCCATAGCAACCAGGGGACTTCAAAGGAGAGAGTGAAGAGGCGTTTGGAGCCAGAGAGAGCAGAGGAGAGAGGAGGAGTAAGTGGTAGTAAGACAGACGGGGCCTGGCAGAAACTCCAGGGGGTCCCCAAGTTCCATGTTACAGTGGAGGGCTGTGCCAATGAGGCCCCTTTGGTTGTCTTCCTTCCCCATCTGGATCTCTTGCTGACCTCAAGAAGTAGCTGTCCATCTGGGTGGGGAGAGTCAGGCACTATCCTGTGCCAAATGAGGTCCCTGGTTTTGGCATTTGGGGATTAAGGCCACACCCTCAATCAGATGGGCCCTGGCTCTGAGCCAAGCCTGGGCACTGCTTTCGGGGGCAAAGAGAAGCCTGGCCAGAGCGATTCCAGGCTTGCTGCTTCCCTCCATCTTGAGCCCAGAAGACCAGAAAGTGCTGGAGTCCAGTTGGGGCGGAGGGGTGGCCTGCAGTGGTAAATGAGCAAGCTCTTGAGGAGCCGCAAAGTGGGACCCTAATATTCGGGTCAACAAGCTCGATAACCAATCAGCGGCTTGGAGTGTGGGCGGGGCCAAGGACACCACCAAATTCTAGCGCCCCCCACCCCCGTTCACCGGTACACCCCTCCCAAACACCCAGATTCCAAATTTGCTTTCTTGGACTCCCTCCTGCTTTCCAGCCCCTGACATTTAATAATTTCAGTTTCATAAACATCATCGAGTGATGTCAAAGCTTTCTTTTCGAAGAACCCTTCGTGCCACCGTAACTCACACCTGAGGCACCCAGCCTTCCAGCTCCTCTCCCTGCCCTGTCTCTCCTTGGGCTTTTCCCTGCCCCTCCTTCCACAGCCCATGGTAATGAAGAGCCAACTCATAAAACATTCATGATGGGTAATACACCATGTAGGATCTGCCTGATCGCAGTCCTGATAGACCAGGCTGGGTCAGTAGGATCCCAGGGGTTTGGGCAGACATTTCTACCTCGGAGCTCAAGTTCCAGTTACTTCCCTTAAACCAGGACTGATTCTGGTGGGGGAAGGGAAGGCCTCTGTGGAGAGGTCCTAGCAAACTCAGACTAGAGAGGTGGTTTCCACAGGTGCTGTTTTCTTCTTTTAATTGTGACTCGAGTTAAAATTTGCAAAGCAAATTTGGTACTCATATGCATTTTATTTTATTTTATAACATTATTTACAATATCCATACTAAACCACACTTTGTGCACTACCTCCTGGCACAAGCTTCTTCCCTTCTATCCGACTTCTTCCTACATCCTGAGCTTTATTCTTGGGCAAATGTTACCCTTTTGACGTTAAGAGGTTAATTATCCTACGGTGTGAGTGTCTCCCTGGAGTTATACCTTATAGGCCTGTCAATTGTTGAACAGAAGGTGATGATACATGGAGGGTTGAGTACCGTTACAGGTTTGATGATAAAACTAAGGACCAAACAAGAAGCATTCAGAAGAGGCCCTTGCATGAGGGATAGCACTGCAGATGTCAGATGGAAAAAATGCTTATTTGTACTCTATTGACTGTTCAAAGGCGTTTTATTGTGTGGATCACAAGAAATTATGGATAACGTTAAGAAGAATGGGAACCCCAGAAACGTTACTTGTACTCACAAGAAACCTATATAGAGACCAAGAAGCAGTCTCCTGAACAGATCAAGGGAACATTGCATGGTTTAAAATCAGGAAAGCTGTGGGTCAGGATTGTATTCCCCCCCCCTTTTTATCTATTTAATCTGTGTGCTGGGCAAATAACTCTGATAAATTGGACTCTATGAAGAAGAATGTGGCATCAGAATTGGAGGAAGACTTATGAATAGCCTCAGTTATGCAGGCGATGCAATCTTGCAGAAAATGTAGAAAACTGAAGTACATGCCGTAGAAGATCAAAGATTATACTTAAGCATCATAGAAAGCAAAAATTCTCATCACCGGACCAATAGAAAACATCAGTAATAGAAGGAGAAAAGACAGAGGTTGTCAATGATTTAATCAATGATTTAATTTTACTTGGATTCACAATTCACATTCAACACTCCTAAAAATAGCAATTAAAAAATCAAAAGATGTGTTGCATTGAGAAAACCTACTGATAAAGACCTCTTCAAAGTACTGAAGAGCAATGATGCCAGTTTAAAGACTAAGGTAGGCCTGATCCAAGCCATGGTCTTTCCAATTGCTTCCTACATGTCTGAAAGCAGGACAATGAGTAAGGAGGACAGAAGAGAATTTGATGCCTCTGAATTGTGATTCTGGTGAAGAATATTTCATATAGCATGTACTGCCAAAGAACAAACAAATCTGTCTTGGAGGAAGTACAACCAAAGTGTTGATTAGAGTCAAGGATGGCAAAACTTCATCTCATGTACTTTGGGCATGTTATCAAGAGGAACCAGTTGTCGGAAAAAGACACCATGTTGGGGAAAATGGAAGGTCAGAGAAAGAGAGAATAGCCCTCAACTAGATGGATTGACACAGTCACCGTGACAAAGGACTTAGGTGTATCAGAGATGGGGAGGACGGCACAGGATAGGGCAAGGTTCAGTTCTGCTGTTCATAGAGTAGATATGAGTCAAAGTCAACTCTGTGACCTAACAACAATAAAGGTCACAGTCTCAGGGTTTCCTCCAGTCTCTGTAGGACCAACGAGCCATGTTTATGTTTTTTTAAAATCTCGTTCCACATTTTCTCTCACTCTGTCCAGGACCTACTTTTGGAGTGGTCAGCAGTGGCAGCTGAGCATTCAGCAGGCTTTCAGAGGCTGTATATCACATTGGAGGAGATTGTCCACCTTTCTCCTGAGGAGCTACTGGTGGAGTTGAACTGGCCACCCTTAGGCTAGCAATACAACTCCCTACAGATCATGCCACCAGAGCTCCCTTATTTAGAATAGGTCATCATTTTCATTGTTTTCATTCTTTAGTTTCACTTAGATGGTTCTTTGGAGGAGTACAGTATTCATGATGATATTATTTGTTTTATGAGCCAATCTGTCATTTGGCTGAAAATTAACCTCAGAAAAGTTTAAATTACAATTTAAAAAATTATTTTTATTTATTTTAATTAAAGTTAATGAGACTTTAGATTTCCATCATTCATTGTTGTACACTTTCCTCCCTGCACACTCCTCCCCCCAGTTTGTTTTTCTCTTTGAAAAGAAAAATATTCTTTCATTGTTATACAATCTCCCTCCCCACCTCCCCGTCCAATTCACTCCACTATGCAGCTTTCATTCTGGACTCTTCATGACAATAATACCTGATTATACATACTACCTAAATAGTTCTCTCCCTCATCTGTTTCAATGCAGTATACATTATTTATCCCTTCTTAGTCTTCCCCGAACTCTGATGTCAATCCCACTTTACAACAGTGGCACTATGCAGTATTTGTCCTTTTGTGACTGAGATATTTCACTAAGCATATTGTCCTCCAAGGTCATCCATTTTTAAAGTATTTCACCAGTTTTTTTGTTTTTCAATGTAGCATAGTATTCCATTGTGTGAATATATCACAACTTCTTTATCCATTCATTTGTTGATGGACACTTAGGTTGTTTCCAACTCTTTGCTATTGTGAACAAAGCTGCAATAAACATGGGTGAGCATGTAACTGCTTGGGTGGCAGTTATGATTTCTTTAGGGTATATTCCCAGTAGTTGAATTGCTGGATTAAATGGTATTTCTATTTGCAATTTTTTGAGAAAGTGCCTTACTTTACACTCCCACCAACAGTGTATATAAGGGTTCCAGTTTCTCCACAACCTCGCCAGCATTTTTTGTTTGCTGTTCTGTTAAATTTTGCTATTCTTACTGGGGTGAGATGATATCTCATAGTTGTTTTGATTTGCATCTCTCTTAGAGCTAGGGGTTTTGAACATTTCTTCATGTGTTTGTTCAAGATCTGAATTACAATTTTTTAAAAAACTTATATCAGGACAATAGTCTCAGAGACTCTTGTCTCTTCTGCCTGCTTCCCCCAGCCGTATCTTTTTTTTTTTTAAGGGATTTGAGATTTGTTCTACATTTCCCCTTTCTTTATCCACTTCTATTGTGTCCTTGGTCATAACAGTCAGTGTGTTGACCACTACTTCTAATATCAAAGCAGTCAAAGCAGGAGAGGCTACAGTTATGTAACTGTTAGTCCTGTACATTAATTTCTTCTTTGAAGTCTTTGACAATTTCCTTCTCTTTCGCTCTTAATTGCTCTTTTGCTCTTTTTGCTTTATGCAGATGACACAACCTTGCTTGCTGAAACAGAAGGGTCTAAAGCGCTTGCTGCACAAGGTCAAGGGCTGCAGTCTTCAATATGGACTGAACACCAAGAAAATAAAGATTCTCATCACTGGACCAATTGGCAGCACCATGATAGATGGTGAAGAGATTGAGATTGTTAACAGTTTTAGTTTGCTTGGCTCCATAATCAACACTCTTGGTACCAACAGCCAGGAAATGTCTTCAACCAATTTGAAGATTAAGGAGCACCTGATTCAAATCATGGTCTTTTCAATTGTTTGCTATGCATCTGAAAGCTGGGTAATGGGGATAGGTGTGTCAGAGATGATGGCGCAGGATAGAGCAGGGTTCAGAGCTGTTGAAAATAGAGTTGCTATGAGTCACAAGCGACTCAACTGCACATAACAAAAACAACTATAACAAAAAAAGTTTCTTAGTGGTATAAGTGGTTTGAGTTAATCTATTAACCAAAAGTTTGGCAGTTTGAATCCACCCAAGGACATGTATTGCATTGACAAAGTCTGCTGTCAAGGACCTTTCCAAATTACTGAGGAACAATGATGTCAGTTTGAAGACTAAGATTCAAATCAAGATCTGATTCAAATCATGGTCTTTTCAATAATTTGCTATGTATATGAAATCTGGACAATGAATAAGGACAGTAAAGGTTGAGCCAGAGGAAGAGCAGGGGTTTTGTGAGAATCTAAGAGGTTCTGGGAGAGGAGGGCAGGAATGTCTCACAGTTCAGGTCAGAGCTGGCTCTGGGGCAGTGGGAACTTGAGGAGACGAAGAACCCAGAGCCAGTTCTACTGGAGCTCAGCTCAACTGACTTAACTTCAGTTCAATCTGGTACACATCGGAGCATGGAATTGCTGGGGAAAGAGGGTATTGGGGTAGCCATGCATTGCAGTTCATAGCCTCGTTGCCACAAAATGTGGGAAAAGGAATACCCTGGATACCCTGGACAGCATTAAGCACTCTGTTTGATGGAATCAGGAAAGGATTCACAGGGAAGGTAGGAGATGAGAAGGAGTCATGTGACCCTCAGGAAAGGAATTGTTCTGAGCCTTCATTTCCTCATCTCAAAAGAGTTAGATTATTCATTGGGATATTTTAAATTTTTTTCAGCAGCAGAACCCCTTTTCCTGAGAAAACTTGTACAGAAACCAATTCCACCAAACAGACAAAGACAAAATTAGGCCTTTCTCCTTGGTGTCTTTCATGGTGTCTGACATCCCACCTGTTGGAGGTGGTGGGGGAGATGAGGGAGACGGAGGGCCTGAGCCCTTTATGTGTCCTCCTGGATCCTTCAGAAAGGAAGGGTTGGACAGGCTACAGGCCTGCTGACCCCCTCTCCAGGTCAGGCCTGGGCAGTCCTGTTCTCTCCTTAGCCCTGGGCCGAGGGCGGCTGTTCCCACGGCCTCCCAGAGCAGCCCCAGGCTCTTCCTGCACTGACCACTCACACCCAAGGATTATTCCAACCAGGAACTCCATTCCAAAGCTCCCAGGAATGAAATCTGAGCTGCCACTAAGAGGCTCCCATGCTAACTGGAAAGTGGCTGGGGAAAGGGAGGGAAAATGTGCGCAGCCCTGGGAGCCTCAGGGAGGCTATGAAATTTGAAGACAAACGACCAGCCAGTGGACTGGGGCCGCAGCGCTGCCACTGCCTTCTGCAGAACCAAAGGTCAGGACTGAGCAAAGTGGGGAAGTGAGGGGGAGGTGCCCCCCCAGGCTTTCTTCAAGGAGAAAGTAATTGGTGCACCTGCGGCTATGGCCAATATCCCCTGTGAGGCCCTCAGGACTGGCCTGCAGTCACTCAAGCATCCCCTCCCCCCGCCCCCAGGAGCTGCTTCCACTTAACTCCAGTGGGCTGCTGGAGAGGTCAGTGATATGGGGGCCAGTGACAGGTCCTGCCAGCTTGATGGAGGCTCCACCCCACATGCCCCCAAGGGAGGAGAGAGCTGGGCCATCAGCATGAACATCATTTAGTGGCACCCACCAGGGGCTCATGGGAGAAGGATGGGCAATCTCCTCCATGTGATTTATGGCCTCTGAAAACCTGCTGGTGGGTCAGTAATGGGTCAATTCCAACTCAATGGCACACACACCACCACCACCAGCAGCAACAACAGAGACCAGGTGTGCTGCTTTTGCTATTTAGAATCCTCACAACAGCCATGTAAGGATAGCACCCACCTCCACTCATTGGTTCTGAATTGGAACAGACTCATAGCTGATGCTCCAGAGGGATTTCAGAGGCTATAAATAACACAGGAGAAGCTTGCCCATCTTTCTCCCAAGGAGGAGCTGCTAGTGTCTGAGCTGGAAATAGAGCTCCTTAGGGCAGCACTAGTTGCTCCATCTTACCGATGGAGAGACTGAGTCCAAGAGAAATTCAACAGTTTGCCTAAGTGCTGCGCTCATTAGTGGTTGTTGTAGGATCTGAACACAGGGCTTTCGGGTTGTAAAGAATTTAAGGACACTGCTCTACCACACATTCTTTGTTATGTCAAAAATAAACTCTTTCCCTTCAAGCTGTGGTGTGAGAGAAAAATGCTACAAGTGGCCATTTCTATCGTTCAATGTATAGTGACTTTGTGAAAGTTGCATAACTTCCCTGGGGCTCCGTCTCCTAATTTCCAGTTCCAATTTATGGCAACCCAGACTGTATCAGAGTAGAACTGAGCTCCATCAGGTTTCCATTGGCTCATATTTCGCAAGTACATTGTTGGGTCTTTTTTCTGAGGCACTTCTGGCTGGACTCAAAGCTCTTACCTTTGGGTTAGCCCCTAAGCAAAGTAACTACGTTACACTAGGACTCAGTGACTCATAATCATGCTGACTTACAGATGGCAAGCCTGAAGACAACACCTGTGGGGTATTAGAACGATTCCAGGCACACAGCTCACATGTGGCAAATGCTTTTGCTATTAGAAGAACTGCTCTCCCCTATTCCTAGATAATCTAGAGCCCTGGGAAAAGGCCATGAATAGGCTGAGGGAGGTATCATCCCAAACGTGGCTCCTTCTGAGGACACACATTATAGCTTAGTACCCTCAAAGGAGTGCAGCTTTTGAGGTGAGTATTGGAGCAAATATGGAGACTTTTACTCTTGTTTGTCAGAGCAGCTGTGGTGACTGAGTCACCAAGTTTGCTACTTCACCAGGCTACTAGAGTACCCTGGTTTGACTTCAAAGGGTGACCGTGAGTCCTACTTGTATGGCACCAGTTTGGCTGCCTGTAATTATCTGGTTTGGCAGCTCATCATTTAATGAGGTTCGATGTCGTATAATCATTGCCTTGATGAGATTTACTACAATAGGCCAGTTAGTTGAAGGGGAGCTTCATGGCCTGCATTAAGTGTATGAGGGAATTGGGTGGCATGTGTTTACTTTTTCTTGGTCTCCATCATGAATCTGGCTCTTCGCTGCTTTGGCTCTGTCTTATCTGCTGCCCTTGGATTCATTAGCACCCACAGCTGCATATCGTGGATTTAGGATTTGCTAGCCTCTACAAGCACGTGAGTTGCTTTTTTTTTTTTTTTAAAAAAAAGCTAGATTTCTCTATTTACATGTATGATATTAATTTGTTCTTGCTTTTCAAGAGAAGCCAGCTGCAGTGTTAAAGATTTAGCATTCAGAATGGTTTTCCTAGCCGTTGACTTTGACTTTGCCACAGGAATGGACAGGATCATACCAGTAAGGGTGTGCTAGTCTAGCCATAAGGGGATTAGTTAGTCTTGCCATTCCATTAGCTTTAAGTTGAGCAGATTCAGGGGTATAATTTGGGAATCTCCATACTAAAAAGGAAGAGGAAGCCATGTGTGTTCTCTGGGACCAGGAATTCCTGCATCAGTCACTCTGGGATCTGCCCAAGAGCAGTGGCAGCCTCAGCTAAGAACTAGAGACCAGCATGAGAGAGTCTTGGGACTGCTGACCCACAAAGCCAGAGGCATTTACCCAAGCTTGTTTGAGGACTGAAAGAAGACTCCATAACTAGTAAGACTAAGGGAACTTTGTAACACTGACTTATGTTGTGAAGCCGAAGGTCTTGGTCTCCCACGACCAAGCTTGAGAAGCTATCTCTGTGGACTGAGAGATTGTGTCCTGCTGCCAACCTGAATTACAGTCATGTGCATCTTTCTGGGCCAGAGATCCCTGGGACATCCAGACTGGGGTTTTCCCTAACAAACCCCATAACCGTGAATATGGTTTTGTAAAGTCTGTGTAGTCATTGCAATGGATTTCAGACCCAGAAGAGTAGTAAATAAGGCTGATGTAGTAGAAGTAAGTGTGAGAGGCCCTGTCTGATCTTATAGGAATTAGTTTTGTACTGTGGTGGTTGTTGATAGGGACAGTTCCCCTTTGTGGAGTTAGTTGAAGTCTGGCTTTGCCATCCCCATGCTGTTGACACTTCTTTTACACCAGCCTAAGATACCATCCAAGTAGAATGTTCCCTTTTGAAGAATCCTGGAGTAAGCAAATGGGGATAGGATGAGGGCAGATGCTCAGAATATGTCCCAGGGTTTGGGCTGTTGTCCTTTCAACTTGTCTAGATATAAGACTGTCTAATAGCTCAAAGTGGGAGGCATTCATTTCCATTCTTATGCATTCTGGACTCTGAGGAGTAATTTTGCTTGTAGTAATGTCCAGGAAAAAAGCTCTGGGAGTGCAGTGGTTAAGCGTTTGGCTGATAATAAAAAAAAAGTTGTTTATTCAATACTAGTCTGAGGAAGAAAACAATGGCAACCTGCTTTTATAAAGATTCAGATTCTTAGAAACCCACTGGACTATTCTATTTTATATTTTTGCTATGAATCAAATGGACTCAACAGCTCTAGGTTTGATTTTGGAATGATCAGCAAGGAGTTCTTAGGAAACACAAGTGTTTAACACCATGTTACTAACTTTTGTAGTATGGAAGATATTGACCAAGAGAACAGAGATGAGAGAGACCTTTTACTACCAACAAAGAAGAGCTATGAGGGGAGTCCTCAGAGTTCCTTTGCTGAGAACCTTCTAGACTCAAGAGAAGATTCATGCCAGAATGCATGGATATCTCCAAGAGCTAGTAAGTCACAGAATCTAAAGAGAATAAGGACCTTTCCCCAGAGCTGTCAGAATAAGAAAGCCTTCCTCTAGAGATATTGTTGTTAATGTTGTTGTTATTTGCCATCAAATTGACTACAACTCATAGTGGCACTATAAACAATACATCTGAATTTTACCCTATCCTGTGCCAGTCTCATAATCTTTGATATGCTTAAACCCCTTGTTACAGTCACTATATTAATCTCTCTTGTTGAGGGTATTCTTCTCTTTCTCTGACCCTCCAGCTTTCCAAGAATGACATGCACAACATATGTGAGACAAAGTTTCTACATCCTTGCCTCTAAAGAGCATCTTGGTTGCATTTCTCCCAGAACAGACTTGTTCTTTTGAAAGTCCATGATATATTTAGTCGTCTTCTCCAATACCACAATTCAAAGGCACCAATTCGCCTGTCATCCTTATTCATTGTTCGACTTTCAGATACCGAGGAAACAATTGAAAATACCATGGCTTGGATTGAGTGCACTTTAGTCTTTAAAATGATGTCGTTGCTCTTTAGCACATTGGAGAGGCCCCTGACAGCAAATATTCTTAATGCAACATGTCTTTTGAGTTCTTGACTGCTGTTACCATGAGGTATTGATTGTGGACCAAAGTAAAATTGGCAACTTCAATAATTTCTCCATCTATCATGATGTTGCCTATTGGTTCAGGGAGATGGATTTTGTTTTCTTGATGTTGAGATGTAATCCATATTGAAGATGGTAGAATTCTTCTGCAGTAAGTAAATCAGGCCCTAGGAATTGATGGCATACCAGCTGATGTGTTTTAGGCAACTAAGATTTTATGTATGAAATCAAAATGACTTAAAAGCACATGTAAAAAGTAGAAAGGAAATAAATTTTTCTCCGAGATCTAGAAAAGCGACAGGACTTACTCAGGATTCTCTTCCTCATCCCCAAAGTATGCATACTGTAGATTTTTTTACCATAAAGTAGTCAGAATGTAAATGTCTAAATCAAGTCCCAAATCACACCAAACCACCTGCAAGCTCAAAAATCTGCACTGGTTCTCCTTGCCCATGGGATAAAATTCAGACTCCTCAACATTTCTTCATAATTTAACCAAAACTTTCTAATTTCTGTTCCCTAAATCCTTCCAGTTCTAGTGATGCAAATATTTTTACCATTTCCCGAATAGCCTTTCATTTTCAATCCATGCGTCTTTTCATATGCTGTATCCTCTGACTAGATGAACTCCCTAGATATCTCTCCAGACTTTTGCTTTTTTACAGGCAACCCTCTGTGCTCTCATCATTCCATTTATAACACTGACTTTCAACTATCTATGATTTTTCAAGTCTTCAAATATTGTAGGTGCACCATAAATTAGGGTGCATGCATAGATGGAGTTTAGTCTGAATGCCTCAGGCTTGATATCAGCACTAAGAGGGATGCAAAAATTACCTCGGGTGACCTGGCCAATCCTCCTCAGGGTTTTGGACCACTCAATAATTAGAGGTAATTATAGGAAATAAAGTAATACCAGTTTATATAAACTTTCTTCCACTCATGGTAACCCCATGTGTACCAGAATAGAGATTTTCTCCATAGGATTTTCAAGGGCTTGTTTTTCAGAAGTAGATCATCCTCAGGTCCTCTTCTGAGACACCCCTGGATAGACTAGAGTCAAGTGAATTAACCATTGCATCATTCAAGGACAAAATAATAGCTAGCACTTATCATGCTAAATATTTTTTTTTAATGACTGGTACAGTCCATTAATAGGGAATCATCAGAAATTAAACTAGGATTATGGAATGAGGGATATTACTGCTGATGGATGCCAGATAGATCTTAACTGAAGGTAGAGAACACTTGGGAAATGTTTTTATTTGTGTTATTGGCTATCTAAAGAACTTAAGTTGTTTGTTCACAACAAACTATAGATAACCTTGTGATGAACAGGAATTCCAGAACACCTAATTGTGGTCATGCAGAGCCTATACATAGACTAAGAAGTAATCATTTGAACAGAACACAGGGATAATGCATGGTTTAACGTCAGAAAATATGTGGCTCAGGGTGATATCCTTTCACCATACCTATTCAATCTGTATGTATAATAAATTATTTGAGAAGCTAGACTATGTGAAAAAGAATGTGGCATCAGGATTGGAGGAAGACTCATCAACATTTGTATTATGCAGATGACACAAATTTGGTTGCCGAGGGTGAGACAAGAAGCACTTACTGAAGAAGATAAAGGACTATAGTCTTCAGTATGAATTTTACATCAACTTTGTTGTTATGTGCTGTCAAGTAACTTGTGACTCATAATGACCCTGTGTACAACAGCCCTAAACCCTGCTCTGTCTCTTGCCAATCTTATTGTCTCTGACACACCTATTGCCATTATCCCAGTGACAGAATCAATCCATCTCATTGAGGGTCTTCCTCTCCTGCGCTGTCCCTCCACCCTCCCAAGCATGATGTCCTTCTCCAAGGACTGATCCTGCCTTACAACATGTCCAAAGTATGTCAGATGGAAATTCAGAATCCTTGCCTTCAAGGAGCAGCCTGGCTTCACCTTCTCCAGGACAAACTTGTTTGTTCTCCCAGCAGTTCATGGTATATTCAATACTCTTCTCCAGCACCAAAGCTCAAAGGCATCAACTCCTTCTATCATCCCTAATCATTGTCCAGCTTTCTGATGCATAGCAAGTAATGGCAAAGACCATGGTGCCCTTAGTCTCCAGACCGACATCATTGCTCCTCAGTACCTTGGAGAGGTCTCTGACAGCAGACTTTCCCACTGCAATTTGTCTTTTAATTTCCTGGCTGGCTGCTGATACCAAGAGTGCTGATTGTAGAGCCAAGTAAACTGAAGCTGTCAACAGTCTCAATCTCTTCACTATCTATCATGATGCTGCCAATTGGCCCAGTGGTGAGAATCTTTGTTTTCTTGATATTGTGCTTCAATCCATATTGAAGGTTGCAATCCTTGACCTTCAGCAGCAAACACTTCAGGTTCTCTGGAGTTTCAGTAAGCAGGATTGTGTCTACTTCCAATTCTGATGCCACACTTCTCCTCATAGAGCCCAGCCTCCCGGGTAATCTATTCCACATATAGATTGAAAAGATATGGAGATAGGACACATCCTTGACACACACTCTTCCCAATTTTGATCCACATAGTGATTTTCTTCAACATTAATGGGAAAAAAAATCCGCACCTCTGGACCAATTAGGCAACTCATGGTCTTCTCAATCATCAGAGAGCTGGACAAATAAGGGTGACAGAGGAAGAAGAATTGATGCCTCTGAGTTGTGGTGTTGGAGAAGAGTACTGAATATCCCACAGACAGCAAGCATAGGAACTTTGTCTCACATACTTCGGGCCCTATCTGTTATTCAAAGGTGCCAGTCCCTGGAAAAATACATCATGGCTTGAAAGGTAGAAGTTCCGCAAAAGAGATGTAGGTTAAATTAATTGACATTGTAACTGCAACAACAGGCTTACGCATACCAGAGATTGTGAAGACAGCAGTCTCAGGCAGTGTTTTGATCTGTTCTGTACAGGATTGCTATGAGCTGAATCTGACTTGATGGCACCTCACAACAACACAACTACCACTTTCTAAGTTCATACCATGTATACCATGGATGAGTTTCTGGGAGGTAAGATTGATTAAGAATTGGACTACTAACTGAAAAATTATTGGTTCAAACCCACTCATGGGAAAAAGATGGGTAATCTCCAATAGTTCGATTTTCAGCCTCTAAAAATGTGGTGGAGGGTCAACTGAATCGGTTTCGCCTGCATGGCAATAAGTTTTTTAAGTTTTGCATTATGAGTGTTTTCTGGGAACATGAGTTTGTTGAGATAAAAACAAAATTACATTTCTTTTCTACTGAGGTAATTCTTTTGACTCAAGGCACAGATACTTGAATGGGAGGATGACACAGAAATAGAGCCTCCTTTAGGATTCTAGATGCTTGAGTAGGCACTTTTATTAGTTCTGAGGTCCTTAATTCTTGCTAAGAGCCCTAGTGGTGCAATCAGTTAAGTATTGTCTCAATTACAAGGTCTGTAGTTCAAACCCACCAGGCACTCAGGTGAAAAAGGCGGCAGGGTGCTTCTGTTAAGATTATTCTGGAAGCCCAGGAGGACTGCCATGAGGAGTCTGATCTGCTTGACAACAGAGGGAAGGTCTGCCTTCCTGATAATAGTTAGAGGGAAATGACAACAACCCGGATAGTAGGCACTGAGAGACACAGTCTATAGTGCCAGCGTCTAGGAGAAAAAGAAAACTTAATGAATTAAAGCAAGAACCAACAGAAACACACGACAGGCCCTGGATCATCAAGTTTCTCAGCTGCTGGCCTTGAGTGATCTTTAATAGTTCCCTTTATTTCTAGTGTCTGTAAAATGAACATATTGATAATAAGAGTAATCTCATAGCTACTGGATTTCAGGACATGTCAGAGACTCTTCTAGCCTTTTCTGGGCTATTCTGTAAAAGGATGGCACTAAGAGCTACACAGTTAGGTCAAGCTAGACCTTCTGGAAGGTTCCTAGCTCTCAGTTGTGTATGGTTTTGAGTTCCCCAGTCAATTGTTTCATTTGTGTACTAAGCAGTTAGGACAGAAGTGTCTGTCACACTGTTTTAGTGACAGAGGTTAATGATCAGGAAATGTTATAGCTGTCTTTGCAAATACATGTCTAATTTTCTCATTTCCTCTCAGTAAGTTGAGTTCCCAAAGCCAAGGGTTCAATTCATACAGTTCTAGGTCTCCTACAATCCCCAACACGAAATCTTATACATACAGGACACAGTGTATGCTGGCAGGGAAGGGATAGCTCAACAAGCAAGAGTTATTAGTGTGTGACAGCATTTTCTCTTCTTTTGGTGACTATTAAAACACCTATAAGTCTGTTGAAGACTTCAGAGCCACAATGTGGGCCCCCCCAACTCCACCTCAGCAATCGGAAGTGACTCTGAGGCCCACTGGACAGTCTACCAGGAGGCAGCCTGCGAGAAGCAGGGTCTGGAGGTTGGCAGAACTGAGAGGCCGTCCTCAGGGAAAACTGAGGAGGGCAGGGTGTGCTAGCCAGCCCTGCTGCACTGAAAGCAGCAGACGGGTAATTTCCAAATGACCATTTCAAAAGAAGGTTGAATTTCTCCCAGATAAGAGAGAGAGCAGAGAGCGGGCCTATATCTCTAACCCCCTGAGCTCAGGGCCGTGATAACAGCTGTGGGGTTGGAAACCTAATGCTGATGAAAGAGTTAAAGGGTGGCTGCGGGCAGCTATCGGTGACACCGCTAGGAATTGAGCATGCTCCTGGAGCGCGGCTGGGGACTGGTGTGACTCCATGAATAGAGACCACTCTCAGGGAGTTTTTCTTGGAGCAGAATGGGGTCAGGGAGCCGCTTGGGGAACAATGGTTGCCACCGACGAGCTGAATTTCTTACAATCACACACCATACCCCCTGATCAAATAGCTCCTTTGTCTGGCTGATATAAAAACATGTCATACAATGATGATTTGGAAGAATGACATGGGTTTGCCTTTCACAGAGATCAGAAGGGCTTGTTGTGCAGCAGGGGGAAAAAACATCAGAGTCAAGGAAAACCTGGAGAATAAAAGGAGCAAATGGAAACAGACAGCAACAATAAGAAAAGGCCGGGGTGCCGCAGAGGCAAGACAAGGGCTTGGTTACCAACAGGGCGACGGAGCAGACAGGCAGCTCTGGGGAAAGAGCCCGTTGGTCCCGTAACCAGTTTCACAGCGCCCCCTTGAAGCTCAGAAGAAATTAAAGGAATTCAAGAAATGAAGCCCGGACAAAGAGAAGGCCCAGTGGGCTGGCCTGATCCCTTCATCTGGTGAGCTGGTGAATGTAAGAACAGAGGCCCTTAGAATATGAAAGCACCCAAGAGATGGTGCTGCCTATACCTTTATTTCATGGATGGGAAACTGAGACCCTGGAAGTAATGGCGATTTAGGCATTTACTGAGCTTGTCTAGATTCAGGTCTTATTTTCCAGTCACCTGTTTTTCTGACTTTCAAGATGGAGGTGCCAGAGTTTCTCAAACATTCTCTGTCCAGACAGTAGAAGAGATGAGCTTTAGAAGAGATGGGACTTGTGTCTGAAATGAGGGGAAGCCTTCCATGAGATGAATTGACAAGAGAGCCATAACACTGAACTGGATTATACCAATGAGCTTGAAGACGGCACTGACTGGGCAACATTTTCTTCTGCTGTATGTAGGGGTTCCCACAAACTGGAGTGTGACAGGGCGCAACTAACAGAGTGTAACCACCATGCGAGGCATTGTACTTCTGCATGCCTCTCTTCCTAGCTAGGTGCTGAGGGTGCCAGCTGTCGTTTATGAAATACTTTCTGTGTGTCCCACCTTTTAAATGCAAAGAAGAGGAGAGGAAGGGAGAACCTCAGAGGAAGATAAGACTCCGTCACTTTACCCAGTCAGGCAAACCGTATCCCCATGGTCTACATGGGCATCAAACCCCGATTCTCAGCTGAGGCCTGAGACTGAGGTAGGCAGGCTTCCTGTCTGTTTCAGGCAGGTCAGACAGAGACTTTGTTATTCAAAGAGAGAAGGATCATATAGCAAGCTTCCCGCAGTGCCCAGTCATCAAGCAGGTTTATAAAGAAAATGACAATTGTCCATGTCACTAATTAACATTCATCTTTAGTGCATTAACTGTAAATGGATCTGAAGCTTTTATATTAGATTTCCCTACAATGACTTGGGGTTAAACAGTAGGAGTATTTAGTGTTAATATATTCTCTTTCATGACCAGGTCTTGGAAATCCCTCACCAAGGGATAGCCAGTTCTCAATGCTGCCTCTTCAGAGAGTGTGGCATACATGTGCCACTCTCCTCGTCCTCCAGCTGGGAGGCTTGTGCCACAGAAAGGGTCTGCATTACCCTCTCAGCTCCGGATCCCACTTTCGATGCAAAAGCGAGTAAGACTGGAGATTAAACCAACAATAGAGCTGACATGCTTCTGTTACAGAAAAGCAAGGCACATCACTTCTTTACAATTTTATTTTAATAAAATTATATAAAAAGGGACTACATACATATATTTTCAAAGATACAAAGGAGTACTTAAAGGAGCTCTGATGGACTTAGGGGCAAGAAGCTTCACTGCAATCCCAGAGGTACACGGTTTGAATCCACCAGATTCTCTGATGGAGAAGGAGAGGCAATCTCCTCCTGTACAAGTCAGATCTGATTTGATGGTACACATACAAAATATAAGAAAAAAATTTAAAAATATATATAAAAAAAATAAAGGAGTACTTAGTGACGATTATTTCACCCCCCAACTTCTATCTCCTCATATACCATTCCCTACCCTGGGAAAAACCAGTTATTCATTTTTGAAATACTATTATGGACTTAAGGGTTTTTGAAAGCCTGTTATTTTGGAAGTGGATGGTCAATCCTTCTTCCTAATCTGCCTTAATTTAGATGCTCAGCTTTAGAACATTATCTGACAGAAAAGTGCTAAAGAGCAATGATATTAGTCTAGAGACTAAGGTGTGCTTGATCCAAGCCATTTTCAATTACTTACTATGCTTCTGACAGTTGGACAATGAATAAGAATGACAAGAATAAGGGGAGCTCTGGTGGCCTAGTGGCAAGAAGCTACAACTACAATCCCATGGACTTCCAGAAGAACAAACAAGATTGTCTTGGAGGAATTGCAACCAGGATCCTCCACAGAGGCAAGGATAGTGAAACTTCATCTCATCGACTTGAAGCATGTTGCCAGGAGAAGCCAATCCTTGTAAAAAGACATTACATTGGGAAAGATGAGAGAGAACGAGAGGAAGGCCCTCAACAAGATGGATTGACATAGAAGCTGTAACAACGGCTGGAGAATTATAGAAGACCGTGAGGACGGCACAGGATAGGGCAAGGTTGTTGCTCAGGGGTTTGTTCTGCGTGCTAGTCGGCTTGATTACGCCTAACAATGTGGTCACTTTGCTGACTCTTTTAGGAATTAGCAGACTGTTTTTGAAGTGGTTGCACTATTTTACATTCCCACCAGCAATGGTTCCTAATTTCCAATATTTTAATCAATGTGTACTATTTTCCTTTTTTTGATAATAGCCATCTAGCAGAGGTGAAGTGGTTTCTTACTGTGGTTTTGATTCACATCTCCCTGAGGACTAATGGTGTTTGATATCTTTATGTATGCTTGCTGGCCTTTGGTGTGTCTTTGTAGAAGTATTCATTCAGATATTTTATCTACTTATCAGGGGGTTTGGTTTATTAATTTTATTCTTGAGTTATAAGAGTTATTTATGTATTTTAGATACAAGTCCCTCACCGACATAATGATTTTTCACAACTTTTCATATAGGGTTTTCCTCTCTTTAATAATGTCTTTTAAGTGATAATTTATATATCAAACTGGGTTTTCATTTAACTATTTTTATACAACTTGTTTCATGACATTGGTTACCTTACCCATGTGTTAACATTCTCATTATGCTCATCCTTACATTCTATTTCTATTAATCTAGTTTCCCTGTGCCTCCTTAGTTCCTCACTTTTATTTTAGAATAAATGTTGAACATTTGATCTAATATAATTGATTAATTTAAGGGGTTTTATATAGGTATATACCATGGATTGCTAGGAAACAAACAGCTTCGTCCTAGAGAGAGTGAAACCAGGCTGCTCCTTGGAGGCAAGGATTCTGAAGCTTCATCTGACATACTTTGGACATGTTGCAAGGAGGTACCAGTCTTTGGGGAGGGACACCATGCTTGGGAGGGTGGAGGGACAGTATAAGAGGGAAGACCCTCAATGAGCTGGATTGGTTCAGTGACTGGCGTAATCGGGATGGGTGTGTTAGAGGCAATAAGATTGGTACAGGATAGAGCAGGGCTTAGGACTTTTGTACACAGGGTAGCTATGAATTGCAGGTGACTCAATGGCTTATAACAACAACAACAGTGTATGTTTCACTTGCTATGCATCTGAGAGCTGGACAATGAATAAGGATGACAGAAGAACAAAATTGATGCCTTTGAGCTGTGGTGTTAGAGAAGAATACTGACTATCCCATGGACTGTCCAAAGAATAAACAGATATGTCTTGGAGAAAGTGCAGCCAGAGTGCTCCTTGGAGACAAAGATGCTGAAACTTTGTCTCGTATACTTTGGCCATCACATTTCTAGGAGAGGCTATTCCTTGGAGAGGAACACCATGCTAGACACACACTGGTCCTTGCATTCTGCCAGGCTTTCATACAACCTGGTCTTTATCTATGAGAGCTTTTCCTATCTCTTGGGTAAGCTGTGGCAAACTGATTTTCTGGTTTTTCTAAAACTCAATCTGCCTATGCTACCCCTACCTATGAGAAAGATCAAGTTTCATAACATCAGAAAGTTCTTCATGGTCTGGTCCTATAAATTCTCCTCTCCTACTTCTGTCTCTTCCTTCCTACTCCACGCTGGTCATCTACTCAGAGGTCTAAACATTTTGGCCAGTTTTGTTTTCAAGCCTTTGCATATACTAGACAATCATGCCTAGACTACCCTTCCCACCTCCTTCTTCACTTGGCTAATTTCTATCTGTCCACATGATCATTGCTTGGGACATACTTCCTTAGAGATTTCTTTTTCTCTTTCCCTTTCCAGGACATGAGCTTTGGAACATCTCTTTTTCCTGCACTGTATGCTCCTGTAGTCTGTAGGGAATTAAGATGCTAACCCAAAGGTGGTACCTTTCTGGCCAGCTACTCCTCAGGAGAAAAGTGGGCAATTTCCTCCAATGCTATTTACAGCCTCTCAAAAACCTGGTAGAGAATCAGCTATGATTTGATTCTAACTCAACAGTACTAAGTTGAGTTGTGTTAATGAGCTTCTGAAGGTTATGACTAAACACAAATAACTTCTGGTTCTCTAGACCCTCATAGGGGACTGGCATTTAGTTAGGTTAAAAAAAAAGTTTCTGGAGAAACGGGTGAATGTATGTATGGCTGAGCTAGAATTCACAACACCTAAATTGGACATTGGTACTTGGTCAGAACTTAGACTCTTCCTTTTTCCTTTCTTTCTTTTTCGCTAGCTGCTGTCTGATAGACTCTTGCAATTACTCCCAGTATTTAGAACCTCTTCACTGCAATGTGACCTTGTTTATGATACTTTACCTCTCTGAGCCTCAGTTTCCTTAAATGTAATATGAGACGATGGGAGTACATGATACCTACGGCCTCTCTCAGATCAAATGATGTGTGAATCTATGCTGTTTGCAAAAGAGAAGGAATTTTCCACGCACTCTGTGCTTGTATGTGAAGAGAGCATCAATGGTGTTGGCGGTTGCAAGAGATTTCCAGAGACTCCAGCCGAACTTTTTAACACAGCGCTTGGCAGACTAGAGTCTGTGGGCCAAATCTGGCTCACCGCCTGCTTTTGTATGACCCGTGAGCTAAGAATGTTTTTTCCATTTTTAAATGATTGGGAACATTCCCAGCCAATGCATCTCCTGCCCAGCCACCCCTTGTTGGTCAGTGGAAGCCTGACGGTGGCTGTGATACTGAACAAGTGTCAAAGGTTTCTCCAGACTCTTAGTCTAACATACAAGTAAAGTTTTGGTGATCTCTTACCAAAAATTGTTGCTGTTGTTTTTGTTAGGTGCAGCCAAGTCAAGTTCGACTCATAGAGACCCAATGAACAAAAGATCTGAACTCTGTTCTATCCTGTACCATCCTCATACTTCCTGACACACAAGAGCCCTTTGCAGTAGTCACCATGTCAATCCACAAGTTGAGGGTCTTACTATCCTTTGCTGACCCTCCTCTCTTCCCAGCATTACGTCCTTCTCCAAGGAATAGCCCTTCTGAGCAACATGCTCAAAATATGTGAGCTGAAGTCTCATCATTCCTGTCTCCAAAGAACACTGTTGTTGCACCCTCTCCAAGATATATCTGTTTGCTCTCTCGGTCATCCATAGGATGTTCAGTGCTCTCCTTCCAGCACTACAGCTCAAAGGTGTCAATTCTTTTTCTGTCATCTTTACCCACTGTCCAGCTCTCAGATGCATAGCAAGTAATCGGAAAGACTATGGCCGGAATCAGATGCACCTTAGTCCTCAAATGACATAGTTACTCAATAATTTGGAGAGGTCCATAACTGCAGATTTTCCCAGCGCAATGCATCTCCTTATTTCCTGACTGCTGGTACATGGATGTTAGTTGTGGATCCAAGCAAAATGAAGCTGTTGACAGTTTCAATCTCCTCTCCATCCATCATGACACTGCCTATTTGTCCAGTTGGTAAGAATCTTTGTTTTCTTCTATTTTTCTTTTGTGTTTTTTTTGTTTGTTTGTTTTGTTTATGGTGAGAAAAAATGGTATTTAGAATTAACCCGCTGGACTCAGTTTAGATGATCCCAATTTTGTTGGCAACATCCAAAGTATCATAGTCAGGAACAAGTCAAACATAGGCCTCTCTCCATCAGGCCTAATCAAAGTGTTGACCTTGGCCACATCAATATCATAGAGCTTCTTTATAGCTTGTTAAATTTGGTGTTTGTTGGTCTTGACATCCACAATGAACACAAATGTGTTGTTATCTTCTATCTTCCTCATGTCTGACTCTGTGGTCAGGGGAAATTTGATGATGGCGTAGTGGTCAAGCTTGTTTCTCCTGGGAGCACTCTTTCGGGGGTATTTGGGCTGCCTTTGGAGTCTCAAGGTTTTAAGCCACCAGAAGGTGGGTGACATGCGGATCTTCTTTTTTTTTTTTTGACTGTGGATGCCCTTCAGGACTGCCTTGTTGGCTTTTAATGCCTTTGCTTTGGCTGCAGTTTTGGGAGGGGCAGGGCTTCCTTTTTCGCTTTTGGTGCCATCTTCACAGAAAGGGTTTCTTCAAGAATCTTTGTTTTCTTTCTTTTTGCATGCAATCCATACTGAAGGCTGTATTCTTTGATGTTCTGTGACAAGTGCTTCAAGTCCTACTCACTTTCAGCAAGCAAGGCTGTGTCATCTGCATAACGCAGGTTATTAATGAGTCTCCCTCCAATCCTGATGCCACACTCCTCTTCATAGAGCCTCTGATAATTTGCTCAGCGTACAGATTGAATAGGCATGGAGAAAGAATACACCCTAACACGCTCCCTTCTCAATTTTAAACCATACAGTGTTCCCTTGCTCTCTTGGCACATCAGTAATGATATCCCTGGTGCTATGGCCTCTTCTAAATCCTGCTTGAACTTCTCCAGCAGAGTATCTGGTGGATTTGAACCATGTGCCTTTGAGATTGTAACGCAGCTTCTTGCCAATAGGCCACCAGAACTCCCTTCGTTCTAGCCATTTTTTAATGATCTTCAGCAGTATTTTGCTTGCATGTGATATTAATGATATTGTTTCATAGTTTCCACATTCAATTGGATCACCTTTCTTGGGAATGGGAACAAATATGGACCTCGTCCACTCTGTTGGCCAGATAGTTGTCCTCCAAATTTTCTGGCATAGACTGGTGAGCACATCCAAGGCTGCATCTGTTAATTGAAATAAATAAATTGATAAGCCATCAATTCCTGGGGCCTTATTTTTTGCCAATGCCTTCAATGCAGCCTCTACTTCCTCTTTCATTACCATTGGCTCTTGTTCATATATGGTATTCCTGAAATTTCAGTGTCAGTCAATTCTTTGTGGTACAATGATTTCTGTGTATTCCCTCCATCTTCTTTTGATGCTTGCTGGGTCATACAATATATTGCCCACAGCACCTTTCCATATTGCGACTTGAAGCTTTAATTTGTTTTTCAATTGTTTTTCAGCTTGAGAAATTCAGAGTGAGTTCTTCCCTTTTAATTCTCCAATTTCAGTTCTCTGCACACTCCATTATAATACTTTCCTTTGTCCTCTAGAGCTGCTCTTTGAAATGTTCTGTTCAGTTCTTTCACTTTGACATGTTTTCCTTTTGTTTTGGTTTTTTAATGCTCCAGTGCAATCTTAAGAGTCTTTTCTGACATCCATTTTTGGTTATTTTTCCTACTCTGTTTTAGTAATGACCTTTTACTTTCTTCGTGGATGATATTCTTGATATCATCCCACAATTCATCTGATTTTTGAGGAGTGGTATTCAATGCCTCAAATATATTTTTTTGTTATACTGGTTTATTTACATAATTAGAATACATTGTTTTTCAGACCAGATTCTTCCAATTTTCCTCACCTACCCACCCATCAAATTGTACAACCCTATGATTAATCTCCCCCATCCTGACCCCTCTGCTTCCACCTTCCCCCCCTTGGATCCTCATACTCATTCTTTAATAATGGTTTTATGCAATATTTGTCCTTGTGGAACTGTGTTAGTTCACTCAGCATCATTCTCTTCAGTCCCTCCCAAGCTAGGTAATAATTTACAAAATCATTGCTCCTCCATGCTGCATAGTGTTCCATTGTATGACTGTGCCATAACTTCTTAATCCGTTCGATTGTGATTGGACATCTGGCTGTTTCCATGTTCTTGCGATGATGAATAATGCTGCTATGAACATTGGTGTACAAGTCTCCATTTGTGCCTCAGTTCTCATTTTTTCAGGGTATATTTCAAGCAGTGGAATAGCTGGGTCACATGGAATTTCTTCATTCAGATTTTTTGAGGAAGTGCTAAACTGCCTTCCAGAGTGGTTGTACCATTTTACAATCCTACCAATAATTTCAAACCTATATTTTAAGATGATCCTGAATCTCAGATGGAATTGATTCGAGATCATATCTTGGTTCCTGTGGACTAACTTTCATTTTCTTCTGCCTCAATTTGCATATGAGTAATTGATGATCTGACCCACAGTCCACCTCTGGCCTAATTTTGACTGCTGATTTTGAACTTCTCCGATGATTTTATCCCACAAATGTAGTCAATCTGATTCCCATGTGGCCCATCAAGTGAGATCCATGTGTAAAGTAATAATTTGTGTCTTTCAAAAAAGATACTAGCACAAGCAACAAGTTTTGGCTAGGTTGTGGAGAAACTGGAACCTTTATTCATTATTGGTGGGAATGTAAAATAGTGCAACCACTATGGAAGGCAATATGGCGTTTTTTCAAAAAGTTGCAAATAGAAATACCATTTGACCCAGCAATTCCACTACTTGGAATATACCCAAAATAAACCAAAACCGCCACCCAAGCAGATATATGCACATCCATGTTTATCTCGGCTTTGTTCACAACAGCAAAGAGCTGGAAACAACCTAAGTGCCCATCAACAAATGAATGGGTAGCGAAGCAATGGAATGGTATACAATGGAATACTATGCTGCACTGAAAAACAAGGAACTCAAGAAATATTATTCAAAATGGG
>NW_006399756.1:29239026-29240921 GCF_000299155.1 Elephantulus edwardii
ACACACACACACACACACACACACACACAATTTAAAAAAATATATTTATAATGACTAAATCATCGTAAATACAAAATTCAGTCATTCTATTTCCAACCTCATTTCTATGACCAAGCCCATATTTTCCAACCTCACTGTTCCTTCTTCACTGTTTCCTACTTCTACATTCCCGTCACCAATGATCATTAATGCATCTTGATTGCATGTTTGATCAATTTCAGACTGCAAGGTTTGGTAAAAAGTCTCAATTTCTTCCTCTTTGGCTCTAGATGTAGGAGTGTATATTTGAATAATGGTCATAACGGTTCTTCCTTGTATGTGTATGGATATTATCCTGTCACTTAACCACACTATAATTCAGGATAGAATTTGAAATTGACTTTTTGACAATGAATGAAACACTTTTCTTCCTGTGTTTTTCATTCCCTGCATAGAATACCACATGATCATTTGGTACAAAGTGGCCAAAGCTGGTCCATCTCATCTCACTAATGTCTACCTAGTATGTCAATGTTCATGCATTCCATTTCATTTTTAACAAATTCCAGTTTTCCAACTTTCAAGCTATATACATGTTCCAATTATTAAACAATGTTTGTTATTGTTTTTCCTCATTTCAACTGACTCCCAATCTGGGCTTTATTACTACACTACTATAACTATGCTCTTTCTTTGGAGTTCACACCAAAAATTAGCCAGTGAAAACCCTATGGTTCACCAGAGTTTGATCTGCAACAGCTCATGGGGACGGCATGAGACCAGGCAGCATTTTATCCAGCTGATTCAGCTGTGCATGATGTCACCATGAGCTGGTAGGGGACTTGACAGCGGCTAGCAACACATGCCATATGGTATTTTAAGAAGGTTATAAATACACTATCTTTCAATTTTAAAAACAACCATTTAAAATATATCCTAATTGCAACAACACCAGCATAGAGAGAGCTGTATGGACCTGGTGGATAGAAAGTTATGCTACCAAGTCAAAAGTGGGTGATTTTAATCTGCGACCCTCAGGCCAGGTTTTAATTGTTTTGGTCCAACAGTGGTATAGCACTGGTCTGTCCATTTGCTGTACAGAGGTAACTCATGGTTGCTGTGATGCTAAACACTGTGACACTGATGTGTCAAATGTGATGGTTACTCACGGTGGACAGTGTTTGGTGGCGCTCCCGATTAAAACAAGCTTGGAAACAGGAGTGGTATCCACTTCCGAAATAGCTTGCCTCTGGAAACTCTATGAAGTTGGAGAGACGATGAAAGTTATACAATTGTTTAAGGTCTTTTGTTCATAGGGTCGCTATGAGTCGTCTATGACTCGACGGCACTTAACAACAACAACAATTCCTATGCCCGTTTAACAGATGAAGAAACGGAGATATAGAGAGGCTAAGCAACCACCACGGTCACAGCAATTATAGAAATCATGCTGGTCTTCCAATTAATTTCCTGATGTAGTCCTTGAATGTGCTGATGATTTGACAGGGATGTAGAAAAACAAGACACATGGCCCTTTGCTATGCTGACACTCTCCCCATGCTGTGTCTTCTCCCTGAAGCCCTACTACACTTAAGCTAAACATGCAGACACTACTCGCGCTCAGCCGCACACCCTCTCACGTTAAAACTCTGTGATCCTAAGTGAATCTGTAGAGACCTCTGCCACTTCTGGAGAAGCCCGAGCACTGATGCGTGTCATTCTCCCAAAAGACGGAGAAGGAAGCGGGATATTTTCCTAGCTACATTAAAGGACCGTCTGATACAGACCATGGTCTTTGCAATCACTTGTTATGCATCAGAGAGTTGGACAATGACTAGGGAGGATAGAAGGAGAATGGATGCCTTTGAGCTGTGGTGCTGGAGAAGAGTATTGAGAATACCATGGACTGCTAGGAA
>NW_006399756.1:29241350-29256318 GCF_000299155.1 Elephantulus edwardii
CATTTTGCATAATATTTCACGAATTCATTGTTTTTCAATGCAGCATAGTATTCTATAGGACAACATAAAAACTGTAAATAAATGATTAGGGAGGAAATAGAAAGAAAAATATTTCATGACCTGTGAAAACTATATGAGATTCAAATTTTAGTGACCATAAAAAGTCAGTATTGAAACCCAGCTCATCCATTTCAACACACAGTGGACTTTTGCTCCCCAGCCACAGGGCCGAGGAGTTGCACCAGATACCATGTGGTCTATAAGGCTTCAAATACTCGCTATCTGGCCTTTGGCATAAAAACGTTGCTGACTCCTGTTTTAACATAGGGACCTTTGATAGCTTCCCATTACTAACACGGTCCACCAGCAATACCATGGAAGCCACATAAATGATTTATCATTTTCTAATAGTCACTCTAACTTTAAAATAAGCATGATTTAAAATGTAATGTTAATGTGAAATATAACATATACAAACTTTGTAAGCAAAACAATTTAAAATTAAAATTTATTTTTAATTTATAGAAAAAAATAATAATGTATTTTAAGATTAACTTTATCATAACCCAGTATATAAATTTTTTTATTCCAAAATTCAGTCAATAAAAAAAATTATTGAGATTTTAATTTTTCTTAGGAGTTTTAGTAAGATGGAATTTATATAGCATAGAATTGACCGATTTAAAGACTATAGTAATCCAGGATATTTTGACACAATTCAGCAGATTTTTGCATCTGCAATAAGAAATAAATTTTAGAATATTTTCATCACTCTCTGAAGAAATCTCATATCCTTTAGAAGCCATCCTCATTACCCATCCCTCTACTTCAGCCTTAGGTAACCACTAATCTATTTTCTGTCTTTATGGGTTTACCTATGCTGAGCATTTCATATGCTATTTCTATTTCATAGAAATAGGATCATGTAATATTTGGTTGTTTTTGTGACCAGCTTCTTACAGCCAGCATAGTATTTTTGAGATTCATTTAAGTTGTAACATTTACTAGTGCTTCCTTCTTCTTTATTACTCATCCATTGCTGTAGAGTCTGAATCAACTCATAGCTGCCCTTCCAGAAGGTTTTTGGAGGCTGTAAAGCACCCTGGATGAGAGTGCCCATCTTTCTTCCTTGGACCCGCTGGTGGATTTGAACCACTAAAAAGGCATAGTCTTAAGGCTAGTAGCTCAACTTTCTATTCACTATGCCTCTAGTGCTCCCTTGAGGTTTGTTCCTTTTTATCACTAAATAATATTCTATTGCTCCCTCTTTCAAGTATGTTTTCTCCTTCAAATAACATTCCTTCAAGACAGTGAACCCCAAACTCCTAGCAAAATCCAAGCTGAAGAGAAAAATTTTCCCTTTCCAGTGTCCAGGATCAAACACAGGGCTTGTTTAGATTCTTAGAACAAAAAAAAAGAAAACAAAGATTTTATGAAATCTGACGTTAGTAACAAAATGCATTCCGCGTGCCCACCCCCCCGAAAAAAAAAGTTGAGTTGATTCTAATTCAAGTATGCAAAGCAGAATGGGTCCACAGAGTTTTCAAGGCTGACTTTTTGAAAGCAGAGCACAAGGTTTGTCTTCTGAAGCATTCTGGGTGGGTTCAAATCACCAGTCTTTTGGCTAATAGTCAAGCGTTTAAGCGTTTGCATCATCCAGAGACTCATAATCAGATACTTATACCATAGGTAACATTTATTGACTATTTTCTATGCGGTAGATTCCATGTTAAGTGCTCTACACATGTAGCATCATCATCTCCAGTCAGATATGAGAAAAATGAACTTAAAAAGCTAAGTGGTTTGCTGTAGGTCTTGCAGATAGTAAGGGGTAAAGCCAGGATTTGAACCCAAATATGGCTCCAGTGCTCCTGTGTAGCCACCTCTCTGTCACATGCAGTCTGTTCTCTATCCCCCTTGACAGATCCCCTAGACATTTATGCTCTCCCACTTTTCAATGACTTCCGCCCTCCCATTTTTTGTAGAATATACCCAACTGAGCACATATCCACTCAAAATTTCTACTGTTCTCCATGAACAGTTCAGTAATACTTATATACTTCGTTATGTCTCCACTGTCATTATACTGGTATTATTAGTTCATCATCATTGATTTAGCCTCTGTGAGCATTTTCACAGTACCTTAACAACAACCCATTAAGGCAACTTCTTAGAAAGGGACATCACGCTTGTGTGGAGGCTCAATGAAAGAGAGGAAGACTGTCAATGAAATGGATTGATGCAGTAACTATGGCAATGGCCTCAGATGTGCTGGGAATGATAAAGATGGTGCAGAACAGGACAGGGTTCAGATCTGCTGTTCACAGGTCGCTATGAGTCATACTCAACTTGATGACACTTAACAACATAGTAACATTAAAGACTTAGAGAGCTCTGGTGGCCTAGTTGTAAGGAACTGTGGTGCCATTCCAAAGGCATAAGGTTTGAATCTACCAGTGGTTCCACTGGAGAAAGATGGGCAATCTCCTCTTGAGTGATTCAATGCTTCTGAACCCCACTGGAGGCTTAGCAATGAGTCAGTTCTGACGTCATGGTACACAACATCAACAACCACTTGAAGTTCTCATCTGTGTTTTAGATCAACTGTTGATCATTTAAGCTCAATAAAGATGATTTTTTATAGGAGAACTAACTTTGAGGCAAGGAGTCCTGATGTGGTTAAAGTGCTTGGCTACTAACTGAAAAGGTCAAACCTACCAGCCACTCCATGGCAGGATGATGTGACAGTGTGTTCTGGGAAAGATCTGGAGCCTTTGAAAACCCTGTTTGGCAATTCTACTCTGTCCTGTAAGGACATTGCAATTGAAATAGAATCAACAGCAGTGGGTTTGAGTTTGAGGTACGCTTGAGGCAAACATTTTTTATTAATTGGACTAAATGGTTTAGTCTCATGCTGCTGTTAGTAGAACAATAATTTCAGTTCAAGGTTTAAAGGTTATTTCTAGGCATTAAATTCAGGGATTCACCCAGTCTCAATGGATCCAGTCCGTCTGATTTCCATATGAGTTTGAAGTTCTGTTCTATGCTTTTCTTACTTTTGATAAAGGCCTATTTATTGACTATTTGAATAAAGTGTTTAGTTTTGGGAGCTGAGCACTACCCATGTCTCTGATTTCCTGGTAATGGAGTTAGTAGTTTTATTGACATAAGGGCCTCTGTGTAACAATCTCCCTCTTAATGAATATTTAGGTGATGGATGCTCTATGAGGGCTGGGCTAACTCTATTTGAAGAGACCTATCAGATCTGACTGAGAGCCAGCCGTTCTACCTGTCCTCAGGGATACCAAGGGCTAGGCCCCAAAGAGGTGTCCCCTGAGGATAAGAGATATCTTCTGTGACCTTTGTGTGGAGTTAAAAGCAATATAATAATAATAATAATAATAATAATAGTGGCCATTGATAGGGCATGGGCTAGATGCTGTTCTGATCAAACCTTAAAAGATCTCTACAAAGTGAGTGAAGTGATTTGGCCAAAGTCAGTGTTGTTAGGATTCAAGCTCAGGCCTAGCTGATGCCAGAGGCTATAGTTACTGTGCACTTTGCTTTTGCTTTTCATAAAAGTTTAACAGCCACTAAGAGTGATTCTTTATTATATGGATAATAAATATCAGTACTCTGATAGACTTCTTATCTATATTATCTCATGGCATCTATATGGCAGTCCTTTTAGAAAGATAGGCTTCCTTCTTACAGTTGAACAGACAGTGGTTTATAAAAGCTCACATAACCTATAAAGAGAAGCAACATTTTGTCTTGGATTTGTTGATTTATGCTCATAGTCAGTTTGTTGTTCCATGCCAGGGGGGTGGGGGGGGAGAATTTTCTACCTGGATAAGGGTTTGGACCCAAACTGGGTACAGCCTGGGCAGGCACTTATCTAGGGAAAAGATTACAGCTGAGATTCATCAAAAACTTCTCCAGGGCCCCAGGTTCTTCCTTTGACACCAACTTATGGGGTGAACCGAGGAAAGCTCTGATAGGAGGCAGCTAGCTGTTCCCCTCTCCCAGAGGGGTGTTAGGAAAAGCTGGGAAGTTTCAGTTGCTCTGCTTTTGGTCCCTCTTCTCTGTGCATCTAGGTTCTGCTCTGTGTTTGGTTTCTTTGATTTTGCTTAAGAGAAAAATACACTGTACCCTATACTGACAGCATTGAAAAGGACTTTGATGGAATGCTGTTTTGTACAAACTTCCATCTGTCTTTTTTCTGTGCTCCATTTTCTCCCTCAGTTTCTCAAGATTTCACAGTCTTGAGTAGGAGAGGCAAAACAATGGGAGATAGCATTAGAACTAGAATAAATAATTTATAGTTTCTTAACACTGGAGATCAATAGTTCTCAAAATGTGGTCACAGACTCCTATCAGTCCCCAAGATCCTTTTAGAGGATCATCAAGATCAAAACAATTATTTTTATAATAAAAAGATGTTATTTGCCCTTTCCCCTGTCATTCACTCACATTTATGTATGGCAGAATATCTCAGAGCCATGTAATGTATGACATAGCTACAGACTGAATGAGGCAAATAAGAGAATTTTATTTTCTATGAAGCTATTTTCACAATTCTAAAATGTTGGTAGTCTCATTACACTTGGTTTGGTAAGCATGATTATTTAAAATTTTTTAAATATACTGCTTACCTAATATGTAATGGACTTAACAATATCTTTAAAAGTTCTCAGTTTTAATTTCTAATAGGATTAATGTTGATAGATAAAACACAAACAAAAGTTCTCTGGGGTCTTCAATAATTTTTAAGTTGGTAAAGGGGTTCATAGGGTCGCTATGAGTCGCAAGCCACTCGATGGCACATAACAACAACAACAAAGGGGATCTGGGTCCAAAATCTTTGAGAAGTGATGCTTTCTTTAGATCAGAGCTATTCTCATGCTGACATCAAGCCAGGCTTATATGTAGGTAGTGAAAGACAATGTCTAGACTCACAGTCCTGATAAGAAAGACCAGTAAACAGTTAGGACCTTTGGCCCAAACAGGAAGGCAATAGAGCGTGACTTGCCCAGAGGCAACAGCATAAAACTTTGAAATCAGAATTGGGCCAGCCCATATGATCTCACTGTGGGGAAAAAAATAAATACATTTTGGGAATAATTAGGAGTAACACTTTTTTCCCCCTTCCCCACCAACTTCATTGAGGTATAATAAAAGCACAGTAAAATGCATATATTGAAAGTATTTTTGTTTGTTTGACCACTTTTGACATATGTATACAGTCATGAAATCATCACAACAACTAAGGCAACCTCCCCCCACCCCTCCCCCCCGCCCCAGGGCTACTTGATGGAGTGGACTCTATCTCATAGTGGCCATGAGGACAACAGAATGGAGCTCAGCCTGCTCCTGTGCTGTCCTCACAGCCCCTACTCCCAGCTGCGGTCACTGTGTCAGTCACCTTACTGAGGAACTTCTCTTTCTCTGACCCTTGACTTTTCCAAACACTGGCCCCTCCTGATAACGTACCAGACATAGATCCACAATCAACACCTGTGGAAGCAGCAGTCAAGAGACCAAACGACATGTTGTATTGGGCAAACCTGCTGCCAATGACTTTATTTTATTGTAAAATTCAAAGAACACAATATCACTAAAGTATTTCTTTTTCTCCCCCTTGTTTACTTTTTTAAAAATATAATTTTTATTTTATACTGGTTTTACTTACAAAGTTCATATTAGACTATTTTTTAAACATTAAAAATGTTGTTTTTTTTCATTGTTCACATTTTCTTCCCCCCTCCCTGTCTCTCCCAGCCCTACTCACAATGCACCCCTTATTCCAGATTGTTATCATACATATAATGCCTAATCATATATTCCTTTTGGACAGTTATTCCCCCTCATCTGTTCTAATACAGTGTTCATTATCCACTTTTTGTCCATTCTCTCCCCACCCCCCCATCTGTCCTATTTTATAACAGTGGTGTTATGCAGTATTTGTCCTTTAGGGACTGAGATACTTCACTCAGCATAATGTCCCCCAGGCTCCCCCATATTGTGAAATGTTTTATGAGTTCATTGTTTTTCAGTGTTGTGTAGTATTACATTGTGTAAATGTCCCATAATTTTACTATTTATTTGTTTGTTGATGGGCACTTGAGTTGCTACTATCTCTTTGCTATGTGGATAACACAGCAATAAACATGGGTGTGCAGGAGGACCTTTGTAGAGTGCTAAAGAGGGAGCCTCTGATTGCTTTTTTTTTTTTTTAGAACTTTAAAGAAAAAAATCTTAGTGTAGGTATTTCTTGCCTGGCTTCTTTCACTTATCTTGATGTTCTGGTGATTACCCATGTTGCTACATTGAGAGTTAAGATTTTAATCCAGTTATATCACCTGATGATTGGATAGCAAGAGGCAAATTGATGAATCTGTCTATGCCTTAGAGAGAAAACAATGAGTAATGCCCACCTGGTGTAGTTTGGAAGAGAAAATGAGTCAATATAATTAAGGAAAACATATCGTTCAGCCCCTGGTACTTGCTGCATGCTTGATAAATAGCAGTTATTTTTTACTATGTGTTTGTGTTAAGGATTAAGGATAGTAGTTAGCATAGCTGGTGCTGGGGGAGAATCTTGTTTAGATGAGTTTGTTGCAGAGCCTAGGCTTAACTATTTGTTAAACATTTCTCACTTGCATACCCAGAGCCTTTGCCAATCTAACCAGGACATTTGTCTTAAATGACAGCTGGGGACATGGAAATTTGGATCTTTGAAAGTCCTGCCAATTTGGAGTTGTACTGTTGGAAAAATCCAAAATCTGACGAGGCTGCTTTGAAAAATGGAAAAGGTGTATTCCCCTGTCCTCACCAACTTCAAGTTCAACTGGCCAGGATTGCACAATTTGGAATGAAAACCTTTTGCCTGGGTGGGCTTCAGAAGGTTCCTGACCAAAGGAAGTGAGAGATTGATGTTTTCTGTGTGTCTCACATCTGAGGTTGGGTTGGAAGCGAAATTAACAAGCTGAGTCAGGATTACCCAGAGAATCTGAGCAAGATCCTCAGCGTCTTGTCTTTTCTGAGCTCCAAGGGCCTCAGGACCTGCTACAATCCTGTAGTGTGTAACGTGGGCACTCGGAGCTCCTTGCATCCTCTTGCTGCCAGGAGGTAACTGCTTCTTCCTAAGTCTGAAGACACCATCTGAGGGGAAAAAACACAAAGAGGACATAAGAGGAGAGGAGAGAAGGGAGGGTGAGAGAGGGCTGAATTGATGGAAGTCTGTTCAGGTCTAGCTGGAAAACACAATGAAGTGAAAAGCTTCTTGGTTGGTGCGCTTGTCTTCATTTTTTTCCCAGGGTTTGAAGTAGAAAGGGAGAGATGGGAAAAAAGAAAGGAAGAGGTGCAAGATTTAAGCAGAAGCAGCAAGAAGCCTTCAGGGTTAGGGAGGGGAGAGAACTTGGGGTTTCTGAGACTCCTCCCACCGAGGCTTGCCCCCTTAGTGGCCAGTCCCTTGCCTTCATCAAATCTGCGGCTTAGAATAGTGTGTTCTGAATGAAGAAATAGCAACTGGATGAAGCTATTTCACCTGATCCTAGACAAAACCTCTCATTTTTAAGGAAAAAAAAAATCCCTCCAGTAGGAGTTGGATGGGTGTTGATATTGGTTTTCTTTTCTCAGTATAGAATAATTTCCAACTTGTGTGGAGCTCTTTGTGCAAACGACTATCCTAAATGCTTTATCTGCATTATCTCAGTGAATCCTTATAATATAACCCTGGGTTCTATCACACCCCATTTTATAGAAGGGAAACAGCAACAACAACATAGAGGTTTAGAGAGGTTAGGGATCTCAAGTATTAGAACTGGTAAAGGGCTGGATTTCCAAGTTTGTATGAAGCCTGAGCTTGCCTTCTTGAATTGTGTACAGGATTAGATGTTGTTGTTGTGTTGTTAGATGCTGTCGAGTCGAGCACACCCCATAGCAAACCTACGAACAACAGTTCTGAACCCTGTCCTATCCTGTGCCATACTCACACTTGCTGACACACTGAAGCCCACTGTGCCAGTCACTGTGTCAGTCTACCTGGTTGAGGGTTGAGGGTCTTCTTCTCCTTCACCAACTCTCTGCCTTTCTAAGCATGATGTCCCTCTCCAAGGACTAGCCTTTCCTAGCAACATTCCTGAATACATACAGTCTCTTCAGTGTTTTTTTTTTTTTTAATTTTGTTATTTTTGTGCGTGTGTACCATCAAATCAGATCTGACTGGTACAGGAGGAGATTGCCCCTCCTTCCCTGGCAGAGCATCTGGTGGATTCGAACCTTGCGCCTCTGGGACTGCATACAGTCTCTTCAGGGGCTCCCGGTTTACTTTTACTAGGGAGAAGAAGGGGTTGGATGTCATGTCTGAAAGCAACTACAAAATAGTGTGTTACAGGCCACCTGGTTGTTGTGTGCCAGTTAGTCAATTCTGAATTTTACAACAAGAAGGAACTGCACGCCCCCCCCCCCAAAAAAAAAAGAAGGAACTGCCCCATAGGATTTCCTAGGCTGTAATCTTCAGTGAAGCATTTCAGTATATCTTTTCTCCCATAAAGCAGTGGTTCAAACCAAGGACCTTAGAGTAAGCAGCCGAGTACTTAACCACTGTCTCACCAGGGATCCTTTGTCTGGTCTGAGTAGCAAACTAAGTGTTCCAGGAAGCCAATGAAGAGATTATTTCTGTGGGTCTGAACAATGGTGTTAACATATGCTTTCTATTATGATTTATTATAATTTGAGTAAAAGTTGACAGAGCAGACTGGTATTCCATCACCTACTTACACATTTTCGTTCTCTGACATTGATTATAGTCTCTGCATTCTTCTCACTCTCTCTCTCTGTGGCTCTCGTTTTCATTCATCCCATCATCATCTCCCTTCCTACCTTCTGAGGTTTTTTTCCCTGGACAAACGCTGTCCTTGTGAAGCTGTGTGGTTGGTGACTGTCCTGAGGTCTGAATACCTCTCTGATCTATTTGGCTAATAGTGCCACAGGGTGGGTTCACTTCCAGGCTCCATAGATATCTAAAGGCCGCAATCTTGAGGGTTCCCCCAATCTGTCAGACTAGTTAAGTCTGACTACTATAGTGATTTTGCACTTTGTTCTACATTTATCACCCACTCTATCCAGAACCTTCTTATAGTCCCTTTCAGAGTGTTTAGCAGTGGTCTCCAGGTACCGCCTAGTTCTTTTGGTTTGGGGACCATGGAAGTTGAGAATCATAAGATCTATTGGTGCAGTGGACTAATTGTTTCTTTGTGTATTTTATTTTCTTCCCTCTTCTTTACCTCACACAGAGATACCAATGATTGCCCTTTAGATGGTTGCTTGCAAGTTTTTAAGTTCCCAGTTGCTACTAAAAAAGTACTACTTTTTTGGAGTCTACTACCTGAATTCAGATGCCAGTTTTGCTACTTACTAGCTCTATGACCTTGAACAAGTTACTTAACTTCTTTAGGATCCAAGTTCCTGGATGACAAATTGAGGATACTCCCATTTATTCAACTAATATTTGCTGAGAGCTAATTTGTGCCAGGTTCTGTGCTAGGCACAAGAGAACAAGGGAGACAAGGTTGCTATAATAACAGGGTACATTCCAGTAGTGATGATCATTGTACCTACCTCATGGGGTTACATTGTACCTACCTCATGGGGTTGATGTATCTGGAATATTCTCCATTAGTTCTTTATGTCCATTTTTTTCTTATCTCAGTTCAAGTCTTCCTTGACCTACTTGACTATATCAATTTCCATAGGCCCATATATTCTTTATAGCACTTAGCATCTTTTGTTTTTATAAATAATTTTTACATTTTATACAGTTTTAGTTTGCTTGGCTCCATGGTCAACACTTTTGGTACTAGTAGCCAGGAAATCAAGAGATGAATTGCATTGGGAAAATCAGCTGTCAGGGACCTCTCCAAAGTACTGAAGAGCAATGACATCAGGCTGGAGACTAAGCTGTGCCTGATAGGGGCCATAGTCTTCGCATTTGTGTGTTATGCGTCAGAGAGCTGGACAGTAACTAGAGATGATAGAAAGAGAATTGATGCCTTTGAGCTGTGGTGCTGGATAAAAGTGTTGAATATACCATGGACTGCTAGGAGAACAAACAGGTTTGTCCTTGAGAGGGTGAAACTGGGCTGCTCCTTGAAGGCAAGGATTCTGAAGCTTTGTCTGACATACTTTGGGCATGTTGCAAGAAGGGACCAGTCCTTGGAGAGGGACATCATGCTTGGGAGGGTGAAGGGACAGCGCCAGGAGAGGAAGACCCTTGATGAGATGGATCGATTCAGTGACTGGGGTAATGGGAATGGCTGTGGCAGAGACAATAAGATTGGCACCAGATAGAGCAGGGTTTTAGGGCTCTTGTACATAGGGTCACTATGAGTCACAAGCAACTCGACGTATTACAACATATATAACAACAACATCACCACTATTTTACTTACAAAGTTCATCTACATTGTTTTTCACACCAAATCTTTCCCATTTCCTTTACCCACCCCTCCCTCTACTTATCAAATTGTGCGATCCTATGATTGATTACCCCATTGCCCATCCTCACCCCCCCGCTTCTCTCGTCTATGGATCCTCATACACAGTTTACTAGTTATCTGTTTCTACACATAATGGTCCTATGTAGTATTTGCCATTAGTTCACTTAGCATAATGATCTCCAGACACTCCCAAGTTAAGTAGTAATTTTCAAAATCATTGCTCCATGGGAGTTTTGGTGCCCTACTGGCAAGAAGCTGCATTGCAATCCCAGCGGTACATGGTTCAAGTATACCAGATGCTCTGTTGGAGGACGAAGGGCAATCTCCTCCTGTACCAGTCAGATGCAATTTGATGGTACACATACACACACACACACACACACACACACACACACACACACACACACACACATTGTTGCTGTGTGCTGCATAGTATTCTATCATGTGACTGTGCCATAATTTCTCAAACCATTCTACTGTAGTTGGACATTTGGGCTGTTTCCATGTTCTTGCAATGGTGAATAACACCATTATTCTCCACTTAGCACTTAGCATCTTTTACGTTGACTGCTTCTTTGACCAAAGTCTATAAACTCCTTGAGAGCAGATACCAATGTCTAATATTTTTCTTCTAGCTCATTGATGATTGGCTTATATTTGGCTTTCTTCAGATACTTGTTGAGTGAACAAATGACATGCAATGTCATGTGGGAAGGACTTTGGCCCCTGTGTGATCAGCACTCCCAATTTGAAAATGGAAACAAGCCCTGTCCATACTCCTTTGATATCCAGTGCTGTGTAGTGGGTTCTTCCGGTGGCCTCCTCCACTGCCATTGCTCCTTTCCTTCTCCTTGGTAGACCCTGGATTCTGTGTAGATGCTCACCTTTCCCCCAGACCAGTAAATGGCAGAAGCTGAATGTGAATCCAAGCAAATACTAGTAGACTCCATAGCCTGAGCTCTTCACCTTTCAAAAAGATCCATATTGTTATGAAAATTTTATTTCTGTAACATTATAAGCAGATGCCATTGAGTTGGCTGACTCATGGCACTCTCAAGCACAACAGACTGTCTGGTCCTGTGTCATCGTCATGCTCACTGATATATTGTTGTGACACTTGTACCAGTCCACCTCACCAGGGCTCTCTGCCTCTGGCCTCTGCTTCACAAACATGATGTCCTCCTCTAAGAGATGATCCTTTCCAATGTCGTGTCCAAAGCAAGCAAGTCAGAGAATATCCTATTGGTATATAGAAAGTTTCTATCAGCTAATTTTTAGAGGTAGATTGTTGCGCTTTTCTTCCTAGTTTGTCTCCCTCTGGAAGCTCAGTGGAAACCTCTCCACAGTAGGTAGACAAGCTGGTATTTAAAATTTTAAGAAGACAGCTTCTGAAATCACAGTAATGTATAAGTCACTTCAGTATGCTAGACAGAGAGATGGGTGGTGAGATAGAGTGAGAGGAAGGAGCCCTGGCGGCACAGTTAGGCACATCAGAAAGCTTGGCAGTTTGAACCCACTTATCAGCTCTACAGGAGAGATCTGGTGGCACAGTTCTACTCTGTCATTAGGGATTTTTAAAATTAATTTTAATGAAAGTTTACAGAGACTTAGGGTTTCCATTCATTCATTGTTTCACTTTTCTCCCTGCCTACCCCCTCCCCGCTAATTTGCTCTTCTCTTTGAAAAGTAAAAGAAAAATTCTTTCATTGTTATACAATCTCTTCCCCCAAGTCCACTCCACTGTGCAGCCTTCTCATTGGAGATTTTTATGAGTTGAAATCAACTCAACCGCACCTACCAATTGCTATATGTAACATATATTGAATTATATAAAGAGAAATAAATAATTTTGTACGTGTATGTGAATTATTTCCATTCAATAGGCAAGGGAATAAAAACACTATAGTTCTAAGCCATGTTTGGAGACTTTGTTAACTACAGTAAGAAATTCATCACTCCTCACCACCTCAAGAAATACCATGTGCTTGCATGTACACACACACACACACACACACACACACACACACACACCATTTTACTCTGGGCTAAGCCCTGACATTTTTTTAATTCTACTTATCTTTTTTTTTTCAGTAAAATAATTTTTATCCCACTCTAATTCATTGGGTTTTTTTTTAACCAACCAGTATCTGAACAACTCTGTCCTAAGTGACACGTAAGTACCATATGATAGAGTCAGATCTCTCCCTCCTACTGTATCCTGGTGGGTTTCTTGTCCTAAAGCAACTATTACAAAAACTTTCTGTTGTTTTAGAAACTAAAGGACAAATTGGTCTCTCTACCTCTCAGCCACAGTTGAGACAACGTTGTTCCAACCATCTCTAGCCATTTCAATTTGGTTTGCACATGTTATCAGGAAAGGACATTTCCTGGAGAAAGGAGTGGCCAGGTAAAGGATGAAGATGGGGGGGGATAAAGCTTGTCAATGAGATGGATGGATGCAGTGGCTGTAACAATGGGCTTAAGCCCAGCAGAGGTGGTGAGGATGGTGCTGGATCAGGTTGGGTTTCATACGCAGGGTTATTACAAGTCAGAGCCAATTTAAGGGCCCCAAGCCAAAGGCATCATAGCTGTCTGCAGTGAACCTCCCCAGAAAATTCCTCCTAGAGGCTCCAAACAGAAAGATATTGGCTTAATGGGTAATACACCCAGACTTGCTGGAATTCTCATCCAAATGACACCAAACATTAACAAATGGACAAAGGCACATAGCATATTGCATGATTTACTGGGGTCAAAGATCAAGTCAGTGACAGGCCTAAAAGTGAACCTGTTTCACATCCTCAGTCTGCTCAGCTAAGGCACAAGGCCATCTTGGCTAGGCAGGGCCCAGCAGCCTGGAACTGGTCAGCCATCAGCCAGTTAATCTACAACGGCACCTTCTTTTCCTACCAGAGGGAGGTTTTGATTTGAACTCCTAGGAGACCTACCTTCTTGGAATTCAGATTTCTCTGCTTCAGAGTCAAAGTGAGCAGGGACTGGGCACAGAAGCCTCGAGAAAGCTGAAACTTGTTTATTTGCTCTCTTATTCCTGGATTTATAATTTGACCTAATATACTGTACGTCTGTACATGTGTTGATCTCCAAAAACGCTTGAGCTTGCCTGCTCCCCTGGCCATGTTGGCAGGCAGCTGTTAAAGCCATCAGCAATGTTTGCTTCCAGTTACAAAAGAAAACATTCTCTATTTGGGCTATGTTGTTGTTGTTGGGTTTGGGGTATTTTTTTCTTCCTCGATTTAAAAGGGGAAATATGTTTCCCAGTAGAAATGCTGGACTGCCCCTGTCCCCTTTTAGGACGAAGAATGGCTAAGAAGCCTTTTCGGCACACCTGGCTCTTCATCTTTATAATATTCAGGCTTCTTTCCTCTCCCAGTGGAAATATTCTTAAGGGCTGTGGGATGAAATTATTTGAGTAACTAGGCAGATTTCTCCCCCGTCCCTGGGGACACTAGTTTATGGCTCAACATCTCCTTCAGAGTGTGGTGTGTTTGTAGCTCAGGAACAGTCAGGCCATGTCCCATTATCAGGTGCACTAGCTACGCAACAGCTGATGGATGGGACCAAGAAAACATGAGTAATTCTAACCTCTGCCCAGAACCTTTGAAGGAACGTGCAAACCCTGACCTTGCCTTGGTGTTGGGGAGAGACCATCTGGGGAAAACATCATTTCACATAATATATATGAAATTGAGATCTCCTCTGGCTGGAAGGAAAGAAAAACCATATGCCAAATGTGGAGTTCAGATATGTAAATATTTGCTTCAGAAAAAGTGATTTAAAGAAGAGTTGTCCATGATGAGTACACACTTAAAGATGGCCCTGGGCACTGGCAAAAATAGATGTAAAGAGGAATAAAGAACAGACTCCAGTCAGTACCTAGGAAATAGAATACAAAGAGCATAAACGCAGTGCCACCTGCAATAGGTTGGAAGTGCCTTTGGAAATATCAGAACAAAAGTTTAGCGACCAGTTAGAAGGGAGTAAGAAAAGCTTGAAAGAGAAGAAGGGAAGCGCCCAGGAATATTTGGCTGCCTAAATAAGAGGTTTAGAGGGGAAAAAGGAAAAAGACTTGACAAATAGCACCTTAGAGGGATCTGTGGTTAGAACCACTTGAAGGACAGTTTTAACTCTGGATTGGAGATCAAGACCTCTGCCTGAAAAGTCTCAAGTCCAGGATTTCTTGCTACAGGATGTAGTCAAGTTGAAACTCTTACTCATGAAGCTAAAGTGTTCACCTACTGACTCCTAGGAATATGTTCTGCCAGCTTTTAAAAAAATCTCAAATTTTAATTGTTCATTTTTAATATCTAGGAAAGCAATCGACTTTCATGTATTGACCATGTGATAGATTATCTGTTCATTTATCTCTTGTTTGATGAATTCCATTAGTGTTTTTAAAAATTTTATTATTTGTGTGTGTGTGTGTGTGTGTGTGTGTGTGTGTGTGT
>NW_006399756.1:29256418-29257702 GCF_000299155.1 Elephantulus edwardii
TGTGTGTGTGTGTACCGTCAAATCAGCTCTGACTGGTACAGAAAGAGATTGCCCCTCCGTCTCCAGCAGAGCATCTGGTGGATTCGAACCGCACACCTCTGGGATTGAAGTGCAGCTTCTTGCCACTAGTCCACCAGAGCTCCCTTCCATTAGTGTTTTATAGCTTTCCACATACAGATCTTATATGTATTTTGTGTGCTATGGACCTGTTTCATTTTAGGGGTCCAATTGGAATAGTATTATTTTTAAAATTTCAAATTCTAATTGCTCATTGCTAGTTTATAGGAAAGCAAAAGAAATGAAACTTTCTGGAAAAAACATATCTGACAAGAGTTTCATATCTAAAATACACAGAAAATGTCTGTACCTCAACAATAAAAAGACAAAGAAGCCAATTAAAAAAATGTGAACGATTCCAGCAGACGTTGCATCAGAGAAGACGTTCAATTGAATAACAAACACCTAAAAAAGTGTGCATGAAAATAACTATTTCTAAAGCCACTGCTGTCGAGTCAGTTCTGACTCATAACTACCTTCTAGCAGTTTCTGTGGTTATTAATCATTATGAGTGGAGACTGACCATCCTGGTGCCTCAGAGCAGGTGGTGGATTTGAACTGCCAATTTTTTGGTTAACAGATAAGCAAGTTACATACTGTATCATCAGAGTTCCTTTTATAAACCATTGAATTGATGGAAATCAAAGCTACAATCAGCCCTGGCAATAATGGCATGGATAGTGGAAAAAAGAAAAATAAAATAAAACACCAACCTAAATTAAAGAAATTTTAAAAAAACAACAGAGCATAGAAATATTAGTGAAGCTGTGGTGAGATTGCAACTCTTATACTGTGGTGTTGAGACTGTAAAATGTTACAACTGCTATGGAAAACAGTGAGGTATTTCCTTTAGAAAGTGAGAAATAATAGTAATATAAGATCTAGCAATGCCACTCATAGGTATATAATCCAGAACAATAAAGACCTGTGACATGAATAGCCACATGCACATCTATGTTCACGGAAACATTAGTCACAATAGCAAAAAATAAGAGAGAAAAATAAACACTGGTAAGTATCCATCAGTAGGATAGATAAGGAAAATGTAGTACATACATTCACAGAAGTCCTGGTACAAAATAATGAGTCTGTGAAACATCTCCCTACATGGATGGATATAGAGGATAGTATGTTGAGGTAAAGAATTCAGTCACAAAAGGGCAAATGCAATATGAGATCACCATTCTATTTTTTTTCTATAATTATATTTTATTAATTTTCATAAAC
>NW_006399756.1:29258375-29290135 GCF_000299155.1 Elephantulus edwardii
ACCGGGATATTTCACTCAGCATAATGTTCTCCAGAGTCAACCATTTTGAATAATATTGCATGAGTTCCTTGTTTTTTAATGCAGCATAGTATTCCATTGGAGATCACCATTCTAAAAAGTCAAGAATACATTTACACACAGAAGGAAACATTCCTTAATGGCATCAGAGAGGGGGGTGGGGAAGGAGGGAACAACATTCACGAGATAGTACACAGGTGTTAATTACAGTGAGAGAAAAGGCAATGTACAATATGGGGAAGTCAGCACAGTGGAGTAAGACAAAGGGAGACTCTGAGAGACAAGAAAAAAAGACAACTACAATAAGTGCTACAGTGCACAATCCTGCAACAGCAACAACAAACAATAACTTAGGAGTAGATACACAAGGAAGTGAGGAGAAATGTTACAGAAGCACATTGGCATTCATATATATTTGTGGAAAAATGTATGTTTGTGAATTTTTAAATGTATAAATACATTTATAAATATATACTACAGAGCATAATAGGAATACAGTTATAGAAACTATCTCAACTTTGGGTCTACATTGCTGAACTTGAAGATTAAAGACTATGGTCTTGGGGGACAACTAGGACAATTAACAAAACACAGTTTACAAATATTCTACATCCAGAACCTGTGATATGCAGATGACACAACCTTGCTTGCTGAAACTGAAAGTCCTTGGAGAAGGCCATCATGACTGGAAGGGAAGAGGGACAGTCCAAGAGAGGAAGACACTGAATGAGATGGAGTGACACAGTAATTGAGATAATGGGGTAGGTGTGTTGGAGACAGACTGGCTCAAGATGGGGCAGGGTTCAGAGCTATGGTATAGAGTCGCTGTGAGTTGCAGGTGACTCAACCACACATAACAACAGCTGTTAAACTAGTTCTGATGGCTTAGAGGTAAAGATTAGTGCTGCTGACTCAAAGAAGCGTAGGACAATGGCCCACGAGAACCACTGCTGACTATAACTTAGCCAAAAGACTGGGGAGCGCCAGGCTGCTGTCACTCACCACTCTGACCAAGATCACAGTAGAAAAGTCCCAGTTTAGAATACGTGAAAAGATGTAAGACAAAACTAAAATTTTATAAAACAAAAACACTCCTCCCATACCAAACTTAATGGCCTGACTGAAAGAGAATGGAGAAACTCTACAATTGTCCTGAGCCATCTTTCACCCAGTCAATAGATGGGCCTATAAAACAAGCAAAAATGCCTGGGTAGAATATGCTCCTTACAAAAATCAACTCCATGAGACCAAAAGACAGACTGAAGATGAGAAGAAATTGAAGAAAAAAGACCCAAAACTGAAGATAAGAAGGTAGAGAGGATGGAACAACCAGAGGAATGGAAGCAGGGAATACAGGGAGGGGAAAGGGAGTGTGCTGACACATTGAGGGAATTGTCACCAATGCCATGGAAAATTTGTATATGAATTATTGATAGGAAAACTAATTTGCCATGTACACTTTCACCCAAAGCACAAGAAAATCTTTTTAAAAAAGAAAGATAAAAAGAAGCAAGACCTTTTGTCGTCTTAGCTGCCATTATAAGTCTGAGCCCAAAGAGAAAGCTGGGGCAGGAAGGGTCAGTAACCACAGCTGTCTCCCTCCCTATTTTTTCCTCTTTGTCTGCTCTGTAAATATTTGTTTATTTCATTTGACTGGGTTGATGCTATGCTAACAAGCAGGAAAGAAGGAAGGACACTATGAAGGAACAAGGAGAAATGTCCAAGTTTCAAGGTTAAGCTCTTTAGAGATGTTTGAACTTCATGCATTTTGAGACAGAGTAGTGAACGTGGGAAAATCAGCGGTGGCAATGAAATGATCAAAGGAGCAAGGGCTTCACCAAACGATGTGACCACATTAGGGACCTGGTACGATTAGGACACGTCATGCCTGGGGTAACAGATGATGATGCACCCAAATGGGATGTGAACGAACAGAGATTGAACTCCTATTTTTAGCCCAGAGTTATTAGAGTCTTTGGAAACAGGAGTGGCATCCACTTCCTAAACAACAAGCCTCCAGAAACTCTATGAATTTTGATAAATGTCAAGAGTTGTAGAGGGGCTTCAGGCCTTTTGTTCATAGGGTCTCTATGAGTCGTGCTCAACTCTTAGGCAATCATTACACAATTAGAGTCTAATGTAATTTAAACAGACATTATGTTTTATGCTAATGTTTTGGGAAATAATGAAACTGTGAGCATGAAATCTCTGGGCAACTTGAGTCTGGTGGCTGCTATGAGGCTTGCTTGAGAAAAGTAAGGCATTCCGTGGCAAATGGATTTGGAAGAATAGAGAAGACTCTGTGTGCTGCCCTTTTACAGCTCCCCTACCCCCACTGTCTAGCAGGGCACTTGGGAAGAATCCAGCCCATCGAAACTCACTGCTATTTGGTTGATTCTGACTTAGTGATTATGACAGTGACAAAGTAGAATTGCCCCATCCATAGGGTTTCCAAGGCCATAAATCTTCAAAGAAGCAGACGGTCACATCGTCCTCCTGCTGAGTGCCTAGTGGATTCAAATACTGTCCTCTCAGCAAATGGTCACAGGTACAGAGAGGTTATCATTTCTAAGAGAATGATTATGATTCATTAAGGTGTGAGGGGAAGGACACGTTTCCTTCCTGAGGAGCGTTCCTTTGAGAACCACACGCCATAAACATTTCCTCTCAGACCTTCACAAACATGGAAGAAACTTGTCTATTCTCTCACTGAAAGTGGAGTCACAGGAGTTAAGTTCCAAGCTTGAAGTGTGACAAATGGCCATAGTTTTGGTGGTCTTTTCTCAAACTTGTAAACATGATATTGTCTTCATATGCTGAAACTCCCATAATTTTCTTTTTAGATCACAATCTCAGGTTCAGCAGTAATATTGGCTAGTTGTTGTTATGTGCCATCAAGTGGCTTGAGACTCACAGTGACCCTTATGTACAACAGCTCTGAACTTTGTCCTAACTTGAGCCCATCTCACTGTCTCTGACACACCTGCCCCTATTATCCTAGTCACTGTGTCAATCCATCTCATCCAGGATCTTCCTCTCCTTATATATAAGTTTGGAGGGACACACACACACCACACACACACACACACACACACACACACACAGTTTAGAGAGGGACAATGTTGACAGTTAAATATGGAGAAGGATTTCAGAATATGACTCGAGGGTGTGACTCAGTAGATCTGAGTTCAATTCTCATTTGTGTCATCCACTGGCTTTATGGACTTAGACAAATCACCTCACCTCTCTATGCAATAAGGATGATAATAACAGTAAAGTACATTTGGTTAACTTCACAGATGATTGTTGCAAACCAGAAAGTGCTCTGCATTGGTTCTTATTATTAAGATGATTGAGTCAATTTGGTACCAGAGCTCCTTGAAAATTACCCCTAGAAAAAGCCCATTTATTTTACTTTAAAACTTTTTATTGTTATTTGAGGGAAAGTTTACAAAGCAAATTGGCTTTCTACTCAGCAATTCATACACGTTTTGTTTGGTGACATTGATTGCAATTGCCACAATGTAACAGCACTCTTCTCTGTTCCTCCCTGTGTTTACCATTTCTATTAGTTCTCCTTTCCTCTCCTTTCTTGCCTTCAGAGCTTTATCCCTGGGCAAACACTGCCCTTTTGATCCTGTATGGTTAATTGTTCCAAGGAGTGCATTCCTCCCTGATGTTGTTTGATTGCCTTATAGGCTGGTCCATTGTCTGGCTCGGAGTTGAGTCACAGCGGTTATTTCAGTGTCAGGCTTGAGAAAGGACTAAGTGCCCTAGTTGTAGAGGCTCACCAGTCTCTATGAAACCAGTTAGTGTGATATTTTTAAATGATTTTTTAAAAAAGTTTTGCCCTAGGAGCTCTGGTGGCCTAGTGGCACAAAGCTGCACTGTAATCCTGAAGGGTGCACAGTTCGAATCCACCAGATGTTCCCCTGGAGAAGGAGGGGCAATCTCCTCCTGTGCCAGTCAGATCTAACTTGACGGTACACAACAACAACAACAGTTTTGTTCTGTGCTTTTATTTTATCTAGAATCTTCTATTATTGGCCCTTTCAGCCAAAAGTGGTGGCTGGGCCCTATCTTGTTCTTAGTTTCAAGGATGTGGAGAAAGTCCACTCAGAAAGACCAGCTTCTATCTGTTGATACTAGCAGGCCATGGGCATGAAGAGGAGGGCAGTATTTTTTGATATTTTGGGGGAAATGTAGGAGATAAAGATGCAGTTCACATGGTTTTGCTCTTTAACAGGCTAGAGTATGAAGATAAATACACAGTAAAAGCATGGTCAGTAGCAGGTAGTCTAGACAAACGTGAAGTAAATAAGGAGTGCCAAGGATTTGTATCCCAGAAGGTTTGCCTAGGGAACTCTGGTAGCTTAGTGGTAAGGAACTGTGCAGGTACGCAGGTCAAATCTACCAGCTGCTCTGCAGCAGAAAACAGGGGCAATCTCCCGTGCGATTTACTGCCTCTGAAAACCCACTATGGGTTGGTTCTGACTTGATAGTTCACAACAAAAACAATGACAAAGATTTGCATAGGAAGGCTTTCAAGGAGGGTGGTTGTTGTTGTTGTTGTTATGTGCTGTCGAGTCGCTTGCGACTCATAGCATAAAGAGTTGAACAGAAGATTTCAAAAGGCAGCACGGGATGACAAAGCAAAATATTACAATGAAATGTGCAAGGAGTTGGAGTCAGAAAATCAAAAGGGCCAAGCTCGCTCAGCATATCTTAAGCTCAAGGAACTGAAGAACAAATTCAAACCTCGAGTTGCTATAATCAAGGATGCTTTCGGCAGAATGTTAAATGATCCAGGAAGTATTAAAAGAAGATGGAAAAAATATACTGAGTCACTGTATTGAAAGGAATTGGAAGACACAGAAGAATTTCATGAAACAACATATGAGCAAGAGCCTATGGTGATGAAAGGAGAAGTTCAGGCTGCTTTGAAGGAAATGGCAAAAAATAAGGCCCCAGGAATAGATGGTATACCAATTGACATATTTCAGCTAACAGATGCTGCCCTGGAGGTGCTCACTAAGTTGTGCCAAGAAATCTGGAGAACAACCATTGGCCAACTGACTGGAAGAGATCAAGGAGGGTAGTGGATAAAAATGAGTTTGTTTTGATGTATGGATGGAATTCTGGTGAGTGAGGATGTCTCCTGAAAGAGAAGAGGTGGGAACAAAGACTGACAGCTTTGGAAACCCTCCAGGGTAGTTCTCTCTCTTTCAGGTTTGCTATGAGTTGGAATTGACTCTGCAAGGGTTTGGCATGGGTCTGTTATCAAGTGCTCACCACACGTTAAACATTGTGCTATTTTAAAAGCATATTGTTGTTTAATATAACACGTACATACAATTGAAAACCAGGCTTCATTATCTCCATTTTACAGATGATAATACAGGATTGTGCAGTGCCCAGCATCATCTAATAGGGAAACGGCAGGGCTAGGGTTCAAATCCAGATTCTCGGACTCTAAATCCAAAGGTCTTCTCACAGTATATGCTGCTGGTTGGTTGAACAGGATGATGGATGGGATGAAGGGATGATAAAGATGTAGCATGGCCATGGGAGCCCGAGTACCGATTTGTAGGTCAAGAGGCTTGGATTGGCATGGAGACCATGGGTGGCTAGGGGTCTTCTGAGTAAAGGAGTGAACTGGGAAACCAGAGAAAATTACAACTTTGTCATCTATTCACAGTTGATTCAGCCTCTTGATCATTTCTTTTTTATTTTTATTTTAATAGTTTCTTAAATGTTATTTTCTCAGTTATATTATCCCTGGATGCTCTTAAATTCTTGCACAACATCCACCTTAGAGATAGCACTGTATTTCAGCAGTGGGTAAAGCAAGAAAGATTCTGATTGGTCCTGGATTCAGTGATGTACACTGGAACTGCTCACATACAGAATCTTTAGCATCTTGAGTACTGAGTCAAGTCTTCCAGTAAGAGCTGCCCATATTATGGTGTGTGTGTGTGTGTGTGTGTGTGTGTGTGTGTGTGCGCGCGCGCGCGCGCACTGCCAAATCAAATCTGACTGGTACAGGAGGAGATTTTCCCTCCTCCAGCAGAGTATCTGGTGGATTCGAATTGTGCACATCTGGGCTTGCAGTGCAGGTTCTTGCCACTAGGCCACCGGAGCTCTCCCCATATTATTTTTCTTAGGTTAAGATTTCTAAGCAGGCCAATGATAAGAGATACATTGTTGGGAGGACTAGCAGACAACGACCACTCTTTATATGATGCACAAGAATTTCTGGACTGGACACTACTTATATTGGGGTCTTAAGTATGTAGCAGCAGCAACAGCAGAAGGGGAAAACTTTCTTTTTTTCTCAGCCTCCTTTTTAACAGAAATTAAAAATGGACATAAAAGTTTGAAAAAAAATTACTATGCCCAATGACTTAGCAATATCACTATAAGGAATAGATGAGCAAATTTAAAATAAAATTTCAGAATGTAAATGCATAGTGTCTTCTTTAGCAAAGTAAAAATGTCATTGGCATGGAATCAGAATTGAGTCATAGCTGACTCTCTATTGGATTTTCAAAGACTGTAAAGTATCCAGGAAGAGATTGTCCATCTTTCCCCCTTGCAGCTCCTGGCAGATTTGAACCAGCAGAGAGAGAGGTGCTGCCTTTGGGTTGGGAGCCCAGCTGCCTTTGGCTACACAGCCTGAGCTCAAGTATACTTTATAATGCTTTAAATTTGGAAACACCTAGGACTTTAATAAAAGAGAACTGGTTGTGCATCTTAGAAAATAGGATGCTGTGCAGTCATTAAAAGAATACTGTTACACTTGATCTTAGCCAAAAGGCCGAGAAGCGATTAAAAGGATATTGCTGAAGAACAATTAATTATATAGAAAAATGTTAACGTTATATATATTTCCTTAATATATATTAAGTGTGTATATATGTATACACACATTTCTTAATGATGGAATACTATGCAGCACTCAGTAGCAACAATTTAAAAATAAGTACATAACTTGGGGAGACTCGAAAGCATTATGCTGAGTGAACTAACTCAGTCTCATAAGGACAAATATTGCATAAGAACATTATTGTAGAAATAGGTGACTAGTAAAACGGGTATGATGATCCAAGGTGAGGCGGGTGGGAGCAGAGATGGGTGAGGATGGGCAGGAGGGAAATCATAAAGTTGCATAATTTGGTGGCTGGAGAGTGGGGTGGGTAAGGGAAATGGGAGGGAACTGGTGGGGATCTGGAGGGATGGGGTAGTAGTGGGAATGGCTCAGTGGTAATCAATTTTGTGAAACATAGTGAAAGGGAATGATGGTGTGAGGCACTGTGTGAGGTACAGTGTGAGTGCAGGATGGCGTGGAGCATAATGTACACCAACTTTGTAAGCAAACCAATGTAAAAGAAACTTTTTAAAAAATATGTATTTCTTAAACATACATATTCCTTAAACATTTTTTAGTTAAAAATTTTTTTATTGTTATTTGAGTAAAAGTTTACAAAGCAAGTTGATTTCCATATAACAATTCATATATACATTGTTTGGTGATATGAATCTCAATCCTTGAAGTATGAGTAGTCTCTGCTTAACCCGGTATTTCTTTTTTTTACTTTTTAATTTTTCTAATTGTGATTTTAATGACAGTTTACAGAAAAGTTGGATTTTCTTTCATTCACTGTTTCACATTTTCCTCCCTGGCCTCACTTAGTTCACGTAAAAAAAAATTATGTTGCATAATTTCTCCCCTTCCCACCCACCCCTTTCCAGTCCACTTTGCAGTACACCTTTTATTCTGGACTATCGTCATACAAATAATGCCTACTCAAATATTCCTTTAAAACAGTTCTTTCCTCCATCTGTCCCAATGTAGTGTTCATTATCTATTCCCCTCTATTCCTAGTTGCCTTCCAATCCCCTATGTCAGTCCTGTTTTATATGAGTGGTGATGTGCAGTGTTTATCCTTTTGTGACTGAGATATTTCACTCAGCATAATGTCCTGTAGGGTGACCCATGTTGTGTAATGTTTTACGAGTTCCTTGATTTTTCAGTGCTGCAAAGTATTCCATTGTGTGAATATACCATAGTTTTTCCTATCCATTCATCTGTTGACGGGCATTTGGTTTGCTTCCATCTCTTTGGTTTTGTGAATAATGCAGCAATAAACATGGGTGTGCATATTATCTATTTGGATGGAAGCTCTGGTTTCTTAAGGGTATATATATAGTAGTAGAATTGCTTGATCCAATCATATTTCTATTTCCAACTTTTTGAGAAAGTGCTATACTGCCTTTCATAGTGGTTGCACCACTTTACACTCTCACCAGCAGTGAATAAGGGTTCAAATCTCTCCATAATCTTGCCAGCATTTGTTGTTTGCTGCTCTGTTGGGCTTTGCTATTGTACTGGAGACGATATCTTGTAGTTGTTTTCATTTGCATTTTTCTGATATTTCCATATATATACACACACACATATATACATAGATATATGTTGTTGTTAGGTGCTGTCAGATCAAGTACAACTCACAGCGACCGTATGAACAAAATAGTTCTGAATGCTATCCTATCCTGTGCTATCCTCACAATCTCTGACACCCTAGAGCCCACTGGCGTAGTCACTGTGTCAATCCATCCAGTTGAAGGTCTTCCACTCTTTTACCACCCTCTACCTTTTCAAGTATGGTGTCCCTCTCTAAGGAACAGTCTCTCCTAGTAGTTCATTTAATGGGTACAATGCCTAATGGCACTTTAATAGATAAATAAAAATGTTCTAATCTGCTATTAAACACTTTACACTAAAGTTATATTAAGTGAGAGCTCAGATTTTATTTTTTATTTGTAAGATGAAATGGAGGTCTAGGTGGCAGCTTATGATTCATTTATGTTCTTCCTCTTTAGTTATAGTCTATTTGGAATTTTAAATCTTTAAAGATTATACATAAATTATGTAAGCATATAAATTTTCTAATTTTAAAAAAGTAAAACATTACAGATAAGGTTAAAGTGCCTTTATATCGCTTCCCTTAATTTTATTTGTTTTTAGATATTTTTACCTGCAACCCTTAGCAACCCTATGTATAGCAGCTCTGAACCCTGCCCTGTCCTGAGCCAGTCTCACTAATTCCAACACACCAACCCTCATTGCCCCATTCACTGTATCAATTCATCTTTTTGGGAGTCTTCTTTTTCTGTGGTGTCCCTCCATCCTTCTGAGCATAATGTCCTTCTTCAAGGACTGGTCTCTACTGGCCACATGAGATGGAGCTTCAAAATCCTTACTTTCAAGGAGAAATTTGGTTTCATCCTCTCCAAGACAGATCTATTCATTTTCTTGGCAGTCCATGGTATGTTCAAGACCCTTCTCCAGCACCAAAACTTGAAGGCATCAATTCTTTTTCTGTCATCCTTAGTCATTGTCCAGCTCTCTGATGCATAGCAAGTAATTATGAAAAGTATAGCCTGGATTAAGCACACCTTAGCCTCTAGACTGACATTGTTGCTCTTCAGTACACTGGAAAGGTCCCTGACAGCAGATTTTCCCAATGTAGTTTGTCTTTTGATTTCCTGACTTACTGGTGTTAAGAGTGTTGATTGTGGAGACAAGCAAGCTGTAATTGTTAACGACCTCAATCTCTGTGCCATCATATATATGCATAATTTAATATATTTTAAAATATGTATTTACAAAAAACTATGAGATATCATCTCACCCCAGTCAGAATAGCAAAATTTAACAGAACAGCAAGCAACAAATGCTGGCGAGGCTGTGGAGAAACTGGAACCCTTATTCACTGTTGGTGGGAGTGTAAAATGGTGCAGCCACTGTGGAAGGCGGTATGGCGCTTTCTCAAAAAGTTGCAAATAGAAATACCATTTGACCCAGCAATTCCACTACTGGGAATATATCCCTAAGAGACCATAACTGACATCCAAGCAGATATATCCACACCCATATTTATCGTGGCTCTGTTCACAATAGCAAGGAGTTGGAAACAATCCAGGTGCCCATCAACAAACGAATGGATAGAGAAGCTGTGGTATATTCACACAATGGAATACTATGCTGCATTGCAAAACAAGGAACTCATGCAATATTATTCAAAATGGGTGAGCCTGGAGGACATTATGCTGACTGTAATATCTCAGTCGCAAAAGGACAAATACTGTATGGTGCCACTGCTGTAAGATGGGACTAATATCAGGGTTGGGGTAAGACTGAGAAAAACTGGATAGATTGTGTATATTGCACTGAAACAGATGAGGGAGTGAATAATTTAAAAGTGATATATGATAGGGTATTATGGTTATCACAAGAGTCCAGAATTAAGGTTGCATAGTGGAATGTACTTGGGGTGGTGGAAGGGGTGCGGGGGAGGAGGATTGTGTACCAGAGAGGGAGTGTTTCTTTTACTTTTGAAAGAGAGGAGCAAACTGGGTGGGGAGAGAAGTGTAGCAATGAATGAATGGAAATCCAAAACCTCTGTAAATGTTCATTAAAATTATTAAAAAAAGAAAAAAATATGTATTTATAATTTCTGATTCAAAGGCATACAATAACATCAAACATTATATAGCTTTGTTTTGTTGATATTGTTTTTATAATGTTAATTTACAAATTGTATTCAATCAAATAATACTTCTTACACATATTTCCATACTACTTTTGTTGTGTATCACTTAAAAATTATTATATGTTATTTCATAATATGAAACTGGATAGGGTTGGGCTATTTTTAAGCTGTTCATCCCCTGATTGACATTTATGTTATTTTAGGACTCCCCCCACCACAACTGCAAACAATGCTACATGAACACAGTCTGTTTTCCAAGTTGATTCTGATGCAGTGCATTACTTGTAAAGAAAGCGTATTTTGGAATATTACAGACATTTGTTACTTTAGTTTTACCTGGGACAAAGGCAGTATTAATTCAGTGTGTGCTCATTTTCCGAGAGGCCCATGTGTCTCAATACATACACATACACATACACTCACACAGTCAATGTGTTAGGTCAGAGCTAAGTGGGAACACTTTGCTATCTTCTATTATTATTCTTTCTCACAATCCAGAGCATTTTAAATCCATCATCTTTCCAACTTTTAGGACCCAGATGCAATCACTAGAAGATCCACAACTGCTGTAGATACAAGATTGAATCTCATTTCTTCTAAAACCTCAAGTCAAAGGAACTGAAACTTGGGAGGGAAAAATTTTCAGCCCATGAAGGGGAGGAGGTAATGAAATGTGCCTCAATCCCCATGGCGCATTTCACCCAGAATGTGTATATAATTTGATTCCTTGCATCTGCAACCTCATTAGCTCCTGTCACCATCTTCAACTCCTAGCCGTATACTTGGGATGCTGAAGTTTGGGAGTTAATGAGGAAAGAGCCAGCACCTTCTCTGTGGTGCCATGTCACCCTTAACCAAAGGCGCAACTAAGTGTAAAATAAGTAAAGTCCTTGCACTTGTTGAAAACAGTTACAATACAAAGGCTCCCCAGTTAAAAAGAAAGAAAGAAATTCCCCCCTCCCTTTTTTTCGGCCTCCCATCAAGCCTCTAATCTCATCTGTGAAGGGGGGGGGGAAATGAAAAAACAAACCAAAAAACCCTGTACTTTACTGTCCACAAAACAATCAATTTTCAAAGGGAGGAGAATTGCCCCGTAAGGAAAGCCATCAGTTACTGCAGTTGGAGAATTCCTCCTTGTTTATAGAAAGCAGTGGCTAAGGATAGACACTTTGAAACCACCTGTGAAAGAATTAAAGACCAAGGGGGGGCAAAAGCCCCATCACAAACAGAATCTCACTGATCAAGTGTGAAAGAAAAGGAAGAAAGAAAAAGCCAAGTAGATCTTTGCAGGCAACCACTAGATGGACATAGAATTCAAAAACATTCTTTAGTGAGATCAAGGGTGGTAGGCTTTGAAGCCTGGAGGGCTGGCGAGCCTCAGAAACGGCCTGGCCGTGGCAATCCCCGCACCGAAAGCATCCACAGTCTTGTACTTGCTGGAGTAAAGCATTTAAATTGGAACAATGTCAAATTTCACAGCTATCTTATGTCCAGTGACCTTACGGGACCCCAAGGGAAAGACAGATTAAAAAAAAAAAAAAGATTGTTCAGAACAAGTTCCTGAAAGCTACGGAGTCAGACAGGCAACTACGAGAAGCAACTTTTCAAAATGAAAACGCCCACTGACTCTTGTGTTTGGGGAGACAAACCCGGCTCATTTATTTATTCATCGATTTATTCATTTTACTGAAGAATCATCATTTTTCTCCTTCTTTGAAGAGCACATATGGAAGTTTTGCACCACAGAAAATTAACTTAAAAGAATAAGTGCTGGTAAAAATGATTCTGGATTATTTTAATGGAATGAAAGAAATTTTATTGTTATGGAGCAAGTGAGACATAACGGGTGTCTGAGGAAAGAAATAGCCATATGTTTTGATCGAGAACAATTAAAGAATAAAGACGAGATCTCTGTTCTGCTAGTTAGACAAGAATTTCAATGACACACTTCACATTCCCTAACTGTGCCTAAGAGCCGTCTTAGCTTAATGCATGACCCCTTTCTGAAAGAAATAAATCTATAAAGAGATAGCTAAAATTCACTTTCACCACTACTCCTGATCTTACTTTACTATTTTCCTTCCCAGCCGTTACTCTCAGATATTTGAGGTATACAATTTTTTGGAGGATACTTTTACATATACTTACATATATTTATTTAAGGAATTAGGATACTGTTTTGTGTGTGTATTTTTTTTCTTCATTATGCAAAGATGATACGCAAATTCGTGAAGCATTTCATATTTTTATTCAGTGACTGGGATAATTGGGATGGGAGTGTCAGAGACAGTGCGATTGGCACAGGACAGAGCGGAGTTTAGGGCTGTTGTACATAGGGTCGCTATGAGTCGCAAGCGACTCGACGGCACATAACAACAACAACAACAACATCATGCATATATCTCACTGGACTTGTTTTTTGCCTTTTATGTGTCAAAACCCCCAATACTGTCATGTTGCGGCCAGCTCAGCGCGAGCCTCCACTGGGTTTCTGAGGCTGTGAATCTTTATGGGAGATTGCCCATCTTTTTTCCTGGGGAGGGCTGGTAGATTCGAAGTGCCAGCCTTTTGGTTAGCAGCCCTGTATACTATGCACTACTACACCATCAGGGTTTCTTTTATCTTACTTGAAGTTTTGAAAGAAGAAACCAAGGGGAAAGGAATTTACTCACACAAGAACTCTTCCATTTACCTGTATGTTTCTGCCTGGCTGTAAAGTCAAGAGAACTTCTTAGGAGAAGCAAAGTTGGTATTAGGTTTGGTTGGGTTTTTTAAAAGAGATTAAAAAATAAGCAAATTAATAGAGAATGCCATGGGGCATTTCAGAAATGTTCCTTAAGACAATTTCTTAAACTACCAATTGTGAAATTGGCTGAAGGCTCTTCCCTTTTACTGTGTTCTAGCATATGTTCTAGGGCTTTTTTATATATTTAGGCCAGGTAAAGGCTTTAACTGTGTAAAATAAATTTTCAAAGAGGTACTTAATAGTTATGACAAGAATTACTAAGACAAAACAGCAAGAACGACTCCAGAAATTCTATAAAACTCTCGTTTCAGCTTAGCAAGTAGACACACAAGCCAATTACAAATGAAAGAGGCTTTGATCAATGGAGTTGTTGATGTGTGCAGAATAAAATTTGCTTAAAATGTTTTGTAGTGTGAGATAAAGATGTAGAAGGCACGTGGTGAGGATGGCTTCTTTTAGTAGTTATAATTTTAACTTGACAGGGCTCATGTGTCCAAAAATTGAGAAAGCAAGACTTTGATTTGTTCAGGTTTTCTTAAGGAGGGGCTACAGAATCCTTGAAGCATGATTTGAAAAAGATGTAGAAGATATTCTACCAAAAATTCAACATCACCTTTAATCTTGCCCTCTCCTTCTCTAATCCCTAGGTAATGTTTTGTGCTTCTTTTGCAGGAAAGCAATTTTGTTAATCACTTTAGCACCAATTCTTGCATCCCTGGCAATACTCAGAACTGCCTCCATCCAAGTCTTTGATGTGGGAAAGAAACACACACACACACTCTTTCGCATGTAATCTGAAAACAATTCACCTCTTGCCAATGAATGCACAGCACTCCACTTTAATAGAGAGCAAGTTCTGTGGAGGTTTCTAATCCTTTCTGCCAAAGAAGAGAAGAGAGAGAATCACTCAGGTAGCCCAACCTCATTCAGCAGTTAAAATCACTTGGAATGTTTTTTGGTGTGTATGAGGCTTTTTTTTTTTTTTTTTAAATATCACTTGCTGAAGATTACTGCTCTCAGGAAATCAAAACAACTCAAGATAAAAATAAATAAATAAAGTTAAAAAATAAAAAAGGGTTCCCCTTTACCAACTCAAACAGGATATTCTTCTCAACTCAGATAACTCTTGATCTAAGTGTATTACAAGAAACCTGCTTTAATCCCTCAAAGCAATGGTGTTACAGATAAGTAGCGGTAACTGAGGTGGCTTAAATTCCAGAAATGTACAAAAGATTTGGTTGAAAACAAAACTGAAAAAGAAGGCTCAATCTGTACTGCTGTAACTTGAAGAGGTACAATTAGGGCAGTAAAAATGCAAAGAATAACTTCTACAAAAAATAGTCATACAAGGCCAGAATTACTTTAATGGTTCCATAGGCTGATTACAGTGTGTGTCTCTATATGTGTGTATGTGTACGTGAATGTATGTGTCAAGGTTTAGAGAAATTGAAACTACTTTGCTGATTTCTGGACCTTATGAAGTTAATCTGAACATTTATTTATATGTTTTACTGTCCTGCTCCAGCATTCTTTATTTTATGACTTCTTTTCTTTCTTTTTTAATACATTTGAGTTGATGTCCAGTATTTTCTGTTTAGTCCTTTTTCCTAACAAAACATTACTTACTCAAATGGAATGAAATAGACTTTGCTTACTCTTTTGTGCAGATATCAGTAATTATCTTATTTTTACAATCTGGATATTAACTCTGGTTTACCTTCTGAACCCCAGTTAACTTATAGCAAGTTCCACACAATTCTCTCTCTCTTTTTTTCTCTCCACATAATTTTCTTCTATCTCACCACAGTAACTTTCAAGTAAATGCAAAGTAATAGTAATTTATTTATGGCCTTTTAAGTCACTTAAACATGCTCCAAAATGCCCTCTTACTACTTAGAGTTCCATTTCTTAGAGACAAAGCTAATTTTTGGGTGGGTAACACATACTAAGAATTAATATTTTAAAACTTAAAAATTATAAAGTGGTGTACAGTAAAATGAATTATATCCTTTCTACTCAGTTCTCCTCCTTGGAAGGAAAAGACAAGTGTCAGAATTTTGTGTATCTCTCCAAAGATATTTGGCATATACCAACTGAAACACACAAATACAGTTTTCCTCTCACAAATGGCAATATATCACATACACTGAATAAATTTTACCTTTTTAACTTAATGTATATTAAATCTCTTTCTAAGGCAGTGTCTATGATCTTCCTTGTTCATTTTAACACCTGCTTATTATTATAGTTTGCAAATATTGTATGATTAAATAGTTCAGAAGCCTTTTATCCAAACATTCCCAGTCTCTGTGACTTGCTTCTTTATTGATTGTATCTATGACTCTAGCTTAGGTGGTATTTATTAGGGATGAAATCTCAACTAAAAATTGTAACATGGAAGACTTTTACTACTTTAATATTTTGTAGTGAAAATTTACAGATCATACTGGCTTTTCAGTCAGTCATTCATAGACATTTTAAAACATTAATTATACATTAATTAATAGATTTATTATGTCTAAGCAGGAATGGCATCTACTTCTGAAATAGCTTGCCTCCAGAAACTCTTTGAACTTGGAGAAACAATGGAAGTTATACAAGTGTTCAAGTCTTTCATTCATAGGTCGCTATGACTCGATAACTCTTAACGACAACACCACCAACATAGGGAGAGCTCTGTGGGCCTTGTGGATAGTAAATGATGCTATCAAGCCAAAGGTAGGTGATTTTAATCTGTGGCCCTCAAGCCTGGTTGTAATAGTTTTGGTCAAACATTCTTCTAAGTGAAATAGCACTGGTATGTCCATTTGCTGTACAGAGGTAACTTGTGGTTGCTGTGATGCTAAACACTGTGACACTGATGTGTCAAATGTGATAATGGTTACCCATGGTGGAGAGTGTTTGATGGATCTCCTGGATTAAAACAAGCTTGGAAGCAGGAGTGGCATCCACTTCCAAATTAGCTTGCCTCTGGAAACTCTATGAACTTGGAGAAACGAAAGTTATACAAGTGTTCAGGTCTTCCGTTTATAGGGTCTTTAACAGTTGTCTACGATTTGACAGCACTTAACAACAACAACAGCAACAATCAAATCCTTTTTGTAGCCCTGTTTGCCTTCACCTTGCTTATCTGTTTATTTTTACTCCCTGTCTTCTTGTCCCTCTCCATAACTGATTCTATCCATGTTCACATCTTTCTTTAGCTTTTTATACTAGTGGTCCTTTGGTGTCTGATTTAAGGTAATTCAGCATAATTTGTTTTAGATTCATCCACGTTGTACAGCATTTCACAAAGTCTTAATCAGTTTTATTGTTGTTAGGTGCTATCAAGTCAAATATGACTCATAGCAACCCTATCTATGAACAATCGATCTGAACATCGTCCTATCTCATGCTGTTCTCACAATCTCTGACTCACTCAAACCCATTGCACAGTTACCATATCAACCCATCTGGCTGAGGGTTTTCTTCTATTTTGCCGTCCTTGCCATCTTTCCAAGCATGATGTCCCTCTCCAAGGAAAAACCTCTCCTAACACCATGTTCTAATCGTTTTAATAATTTTTAAAATGCTGAACAATGTGGATGAATCTATCTGTGTTTCATTGATTATGCAAAGGCATTTGACTGTGTGGATCATAACAAACTGTGGCTGACTCTGAGAAGAATGGGAATCCCAGAACATGTAATTGTGCTAATGCGAAACCTATACTTGGACCAAGAGGCAGTAGTCAGAACAGAGCAGGATAGCACTGCGTGGTTCAAAATTGGGAAGGGTGTACGCCAGGGATGCATCCTGTCTCCATACCTTTTTAACATGTATGCAGAGCAGATTATCCGAGAGGCTGGGCTCTATGAGGAGAATTGTGGCATCAGGATTCGTGGAAGACCTATTGACAATCTGCGTTATGCAGATGACACAACCCTGCTTGCTGAAACTGAGGAGGACCTCATGCACTTGCTGCGAAGGGTCAAGGACTACAGCCTTCAGTATGGACTGAGGCTCAATGTCAAGAAGACAAAGATTCTCACCACTGGACCAATTGGCAGCGTCAGGATGGATGGCGAAGAGATTGAGATTGTTCACAGCTTCAGTTTGCTCGGCTCCACAGTCAACACTCTTGGCACCAGCAGTCAGGAAATCAAAAAGTGTATCGCGATGGGAAAGTCTGCTGTTAGGGACCTCTCTAAAGTACTCAGGAGCAACAGTGTCTCTCTGGAGACTAAGGTGCGCCTGATACAGGCTATGGTCTTTGCAATAGCTTGTTATGCATCAGAGAGTTGGACAATGACTAGGGAGGACAGAAGGAGAGTGGATGCTTTTGAGCTGTGGTGCTGGAGAAGAGTACTGAATGTACCATGGACTGCCAGGAAAACAAACAGATTTATCTTGGAGAGGATTAAATCAAGCTTCTCCTTGGAGGCAAGGATTCTGGGGCTTCATCTGACATACTTTGGACACGTTGCCAGGAGGGACGGGTCCTTGGAGAGGGATATCATGCTTGGGAGGGTGGAGGGACAGCGCAGGAGGGGAAGACCCTCTATGAGATCGACTGATTCGGTGATTGGGGTAATCCGGATGGGTGTGTCAGAGGCAGTGCAGTTGGCGCAGGATAGAGCAGGGTTTAGGGCTGTTGTGCATAGGGTCGCTATGAGTCGGAAACGACTCGACGGCACATAACAACAACAACAACAACAACAACACCATGTACAAAGTATGTAAGACAAAGCTTCATTGCTATTGCCTCCAAGGAGCACTCTGGCTGCACCTTTTCCAAGACATATCTCCTTGTTCTTTTGGCAGTCCATGGGATCTTTAGCACACTTCTCCAGTTGTTCAAAGGCATCAATTCTACTTCCGGCATCTTTAGTCATTGTTCAGCTTTCACCAGCATAACAAATGACTGAAAATACTATGGCTTAAATCAGACGCACCTGAATTCTCAAATTGACATCATTACTCTTTAATAATTTGGAGAGGTCCTTGACTACAGACTTTCCCTATGTAATAGATCTCCTGAACTTCTGACTGCTGGTACCAAGTATATTGATTGTGGATCCAAGTCATTGACAGTCTGAATCCTTTTTCTGATCTTTCATAATGTTGCCTATAAGTCCAGTGGTGAGGATTGAATAATACTTCACTGTATAACTACAACACAGATTTTGTTTTAAGCCATTCGTCCACTGATATACACTTGGGCTATTTCCAGTTCCCTGCTGTTGCAAATAATGCTTCAATAAACAAGCTCATGGGTATGTTGATTGATGTCTTAACTCTTATTTCTGTGGGATATAGTGGGATTGCTGGTTCAAATATTTCTGTACTCAGCTTTCTAAGGAAGAACCAACTACTTTTTATATGCACCATGTCACATTCTGTAACATAGAAGATTCTTGAAAAATCTGTTCATTCCTTAAGTGGTTTGAAACTTTTCAAAATTATTAAAAGTAATATGGGTTTTTTTTATATATCAGTATTATAAAATCACATGATGCTCATACTGAATTACTTCCTTGATAATTGTAAGCCTTATTTAGGATCCTAGCTAGACTGTATCATGACCTTGTTGTTGTTGTTAAGTGCCATAGAGTTGTAGAGTATCCTGACCTACTTGGGTAAATATTTAAATTTTGGTTTATTGATTTACTATATGGAGTAAATAAGATAAGAACTTGAGAATTTATTTTTTTTAGAATTTATTTTTAATGTTGTTAGGTGTTGTCCAGTTGAGTATGATTCATAGTGACCCTATGAACTAAAGATCTGAACCCTGTTTGACGGTGTGCCATCCTCTCACTTCCTGATACACAAGACTGCACCGTAGCAGTCACCGTGCCAATACAACTGGTTGAGGGTTTTCCTCTCCTTTGCCCACCCTCCACCCTTCGCAACATCATGTCCTTCTCCAAGGAATAGCACCTCCTAGTACCATGTCCAAAGCATGTGAGGCGAAGCCTCATCATTCTTGCCTCCAAAGAGCACTCCGGCTGCACCCTCGCCAAAACATAGCTGTTTGTTCTCTTGGCCATCCATGGGCTATTCAGTGCTCTTCTCCAACACCTCAGCTCAAAGGTGTCAATTCTTTTCCTGTCATTCTTATTGATTGTCCAGCTCTAAGACGTATAGCATTTTTTTTAATAGCTAATATTGTTTTCCCAATTTCACAAAATTTTATTCAATATTATTGCTTTACCACCTTTATAAAATATGAATTCAACATGCTACTTTACACATGACCAAAGGGCCTCTGGTGGCTTAGGTGTAAGGAGTTGCACTGGCAACTCAATCACCTACGATTCAAATGTACTGGCTGCTCTGTGGGAGAAAGATGAGAAATTTCTTTTTGTGCAATTTACAGCCTCTAAAAACCCACTGGAAAAACTCAAAGACTGACCCAGCAATTCCACTACTTGGAATATACCCCAAAGAGACCATAACTGACATCAAAACAGATATATGTACACCCATGTTTATCGCGGCTTTGTTCACAATAGCAAGGAGCTGGAAGCAACCCAAGCACCCATCAACAAACGAATGGATAGAGAAGCTGTGGTATATTCACACAATGGAATACTATGCTGCATTGAAAAACAAGGAACTCATGCAATAATATTCAAAATGGATGACTCTGGAGGGCATTATGCTGAGTGAAGTGTCTCAGTCACAAAAGGACAAATACTGCATGGTGCCACTGATGTAAAACAGGACTGACCTTGGGGTTGGGGAGAAACTGAGAAAGATGGGATCAATAATGTATATTGCATTGAAACAGATGAGGGAGAAAACCGTTTAAAAGGGATATGTGATTAGGCATTTTTGTCCTGAGGAGTTTAGCGCAAAGGCTACATGGTGGAGTGGACTTGGGGTAGGGTTTGTAAAACAATGAAAGAATTTTTCTTTTACTTTTCCAAGAGGGTAGTGTACCAGGGGGGAGGGTTGGGAGGGGAGAAAAGTGCAACAATGAATGCATGGAAATCCAAAGTCTCTGTAAATTTTTACTGAAATTAATAATAAATTTAAATAAAACAAACAGACGTAAAAACACCTCAAAGACTGAAGATGGTGAGAAGATGGAAGTCATCAACAATTTCATTTTACTTGGATCCACAAATAACACCCCTGGCTGGAAACAGCAGTACAAGATATCAAAAGATGAGCTGCATTGGGAAAAAATGTCAAGGTTTTCTCAATGCATAACAGAGCAATGATGCGAGTCTAAAAACTAATGTGTACCTGATCCAGCCATAGTCTTTTTAATTGCTACCTATTGCAGCTGAAATTTGGACAATGAATAAGGTTGACAGAAGAATTGATGCCTTTGAATTGTGGTATTAGAGAAGAGTACCCCATGAATATCCTCACAGATGGCCAAAAGAACAAACAAGTCTATTTTGCAGGAAGTGCAACCAGAATGCTCTTTAGAGGTAAGGAGGGTGAAACATCATCTCACAAACTTTGGGCATGTTGTCTGGAGGAGGCAGTCCTTGGGAAAAAGACATCATGTTGGGAAAGGTGGAGGGTCAGGGAAAGAGAGGAAGACTTCAACAGATAGATTGCCCCAGTAACTGTAACAGTGGGCTCAAACATGACATAAATGTGAGGATGGCACAGGATAGGGCAAAATTCAGGTTTGTTGTTCATAGGGTTGCTAGGAGTTGTAGTCAATTGGATGGCATGTAACAACAACAACAACAACAGCAACAAAGACTAAAATCAGGAAAATTGCAACTTCTGATGGACCTTAACTCTTGGAGGGAAGCAACTGTAGGCCTGACCATTGTGATTTATCTTGTAAGAGTCTAAGAGATGGAGGTCTTCAGAGATCACTGATTAAATCTCCCAAGATGTGCCTGCCCCACATCTGCTGAGCCTGACCACGCTTAAGCATGTAAGAATGCTTGGGCAAAAGTTATACTTTTTGGTGGCTCCATAACGAACGGAGGACTCTATCTTTTTTGCCAGGTAAGGATTTAAAGTTTTAACTTTCTCTTGCCATGGACTGAAATATCAGGGATTATGGTTCCATTAACCGAACTTTATTATCAGCTGTTTAAAGCATCCATTTGCCTTTCCACTTAGGAGGTTCTATTGCAGATGTGAACTTGAGCTTCCTTTTGTAAGGAGCTCTGGGGCCTAGTGGTAGAAGCAGTGCTGCAATCCCAAAAGCACACTCATGGTTTGAATCTAACAGCAGTTTGGTGGGAAGAGGATGTGTAGTCTCCTCCCCTTCTGATTTACTGCCTCTGAAAACCTGCTGGAGGGTCCGCTGTGGGTCGGTTCCGACTCGCCAGTACACAACAACAACGACACCATAGATGTGAACTTTAGCTTCTTTTTGTGCACTCTTATAGGAAAGCTTGTCATCTGTTGTGATGGAGAGCTGGTGTGACTTGAAGCAACAGAGTTGGTGGTCCAGTGGCCATTGTCCTGTGTTAGGAACAGGTGGTTTCACTAAGCTCTGTGTGTTTGGAAACTTCTCTGACCAGAGCTGGCGCTGCTAAAGGGAGAAGAGCTCAAGCTGCCCTCCCTGTTTCCAGGTCAATCTACTGACCCTGGCAAATCCCCGGGGACTAGCTGGGCTTCTGATGCTTTTCCCTCCATGGTGGGTTTTAAGCATAGGGATGTTTCCTTCATTCATCTATTTGTATTTGAAAATGGGTCTTATAAGAGAGGGGGAAAACCCTTTATGTGGAATATGTGACTCTTTTAGAAGCAGCAGGAAAGTTTCTCAAAATAAGTCAAATTTTGATGCAAAGGCTTAATTGCTATTACTTTGTATTCAACATGAGTGTAAAACCTTTACTAAAATGAAAATTTTGAAAAATTAAATAAGACCTAAGTCTATTTAATTCACATCTAAACCCGTGTTTATATTTAACAATTGGACTCAACTTAGCATCTGTTCAAAATAAGGTAAGTTGTCTTTTGTGTTTATTACATTTTTAATAGGACTCAGAGCTTAGGACAAGATAAAATTTGTATCCTGTAGTTTCATGCAGTGTTATTTATGTCTCAAAATATTTATGTGACATTAGGTATTATTAAATTATATTAATAATAATTACATAATTTTTTAAAAAGAACTTAACATTTAATTTGGCCTTTTTTTTTTTTCTGGGAGAAACTAAAGATACTTACTTCATAGAACTTTTTTCCTGGATTATTATTCTTTTCTCAGGAAAGAACCAATAAGATTGCATTTGTACCTAGCCCAGCTTAGTGGTGGTAGTTGTTTGTGTTGTTACTGAGTCAATTCTGACTCACAGCCTAGAATTCTCATAGTCTTTTGGAAGCAGATTGACAAATCTTTCTTCCAAGATGCCTCTGGTGGGTTTGAACTGCCAACTTTTTGGCTTCTACTTGAGCATTTAACTGTGAACACTTGTAGGGATTCCTATGTTCAGTGTAATGACATATATTAACCATATCCTTTTCTAAAGAATCAGAACCTGAAAGTAATGTGGAAATAATCAAATGACTATCAAAACTTAACAAGGTTTGAGTTTTGTGGTTCCCTTCATTTTTAACTTTTACACCTTCAATTATACTGTTGCCAAAGACTCAGACATCTGACTGGTAGAAATGAAAATTCTTCCTCCACCCCACCCTTTTAATTGTGATTTGAGTTGAAATTTACAAAACAGATTGGTTTTCCATTCAGTGATTCCAAACACACTTTGTTTTATGACACTTATTATAATCCCCACATTTTAACAGCACTCTTCCCACTTTCTACCTGCCATTCTTGTGTCTTCTTATCCTCTGGTCATTTCCCTTTCTACCTTCCGAGATTCATTCTTATACAAACACCAACTCTGTGATTTTGTAAGGTTTATTGTTCTAAGCAGTGAGTACCTCCCTGGTACTATTATTTATAATAATTAATAAGTCAGCATCATGATGGATGGTGAAGAGATTGAGACTGTTAACAGCTTTAGTTTGCTTGGCTCCACAGCCAACATTCTTGGTACCTGCAGCCAGGAAATAAAAAGAAGTATTCCGATGGGAAACTCTGCTGTTAGAGACCTCTCCAAAATACTGAAGAGCAATGATGTGACTCTGGAGACTAAGGTGCACCTGATACAGTCTATGGTCTTTGTGATTACTCGTTATGTGTCAGAGAGCTGGACAATGACTAGGGATGATAGGAGAATTGATGCCTTTGAGCTGTGGTGTTGGAAAAGTATTGAACATACCATGAACTGCTAAGAAAACGAACATGTTTGTCCGAGAGAGGGTTAAACCAGGCTTCTCCTTGAAGGCAAGGATTATGAAGCTTCGTCTGACATAATTTGGACATGTTGCAAAGCGGGATCAATCCTTGGAGAGAGACGTCACACTTGGGAGGGTGAAGGGACTCGACAGAACATAACAACAACTACAATGTCATAAATAGAATTATTTATAATAAATAATAGTTCTGGGACTATCTATTGTTTGGCTGAAAGGTGAGCCACAGGGGTGAGTTCACTTCTGGGCTCAAATGGTGATTTAGGGCCATAGTCTTTGAGTTTCTACTAGTCTCTGCCTGACCATTTTTATTACTTTAATTCTACATTTATCTCCCATTCTATCTGGGATATTCTACTGCAGTCCCTTTCAAAGGCTTTGTTATTATATGCCATCGAGTCACCTGTGACTCATAGCAACTCTATGTACAATAGCTCTGAACTCTGTCCTATCCTGAGTCAATCCCAGTCTCTGACACACCTGCCCCTATTATCCCAGTCACTGTGTCAATCCATCTCATCTAGGGCCTTCCTCTCCTGTGCTGTCCCTCCACCCTTCCAAGCATAATGGACTGGTCCCTCCTAGCAACATGCTCAAAGTATTTGAGACAGAGCTTAACATTCCTTGCCTCCAAAGAGTAAGTTGTTGTCACCCTCTCTCACCCACTCCAGAACAGACCTGTTTGTTCTCTTGGCAGACCATTTTATGTTCAATACTCTACTCCAGCACCCCAACTCAAAGACATCAATTTTTCTTCTGTCATTGTCCAGCTCTCTGACACATACCAAGTAATTGTGAAGATCATGGCCTGGATCAGGCACAACTTTGTCTCTAGACATCTTTGTATTTCTGTACTCTGGAGAGGTCTCTGACAGCAGACTGTCCTAAATCCAATTTGTCTTTTGATTTCCTGGCTGCTGGTGCCAAGAGTGCTGATTGTGGACTCAAGCAAGTTGAAATATTTGACAATCTCAATCTCTTTTCTATCTATTGTGGTGCTGCCAATTGGCCCAATTGAGAGAATATTTGTTTTCTTGATGTTGAGTTTCAATCCATACTGAAGGCTGCAGTCCTTGACTTTTTTAGCAAGTGCTTCAGGTCCTCCTCAGTTTTAGTGTCATCTCAGGTTGTATTGTCTGCATAACGCAAGCTGTTGATGAGTCTTTCTCCAATCCTGATGCTACATTCCTCCTCATAAAGACAAGCAGATAGGATGCATCCCTGACACACTCCTTTCCTGATTGTAAGCCACAATTTGTTGTGATCCACATAGTCAGATTCCTTTGCATAGTTAATGAAACACAGATAGATATTCTTCTACTACTTGCTGCTTTTTCCAAGATCCATCTGACATTGACAATGATGTCACTAGTGCCACAGCCTCTTCTAAACCCAGTCTGTACTTCTGGTAGTTTTTGGTTGATGTACTGCCCAGTAATTTTGGATAATAGTCAGCAAGATTTTTTTTGTATGTGATATAAGTGATTATTTTATAATTTCCACACTCTGTTGGATCAGCCTTTTTTGGAATAGAAATAAATATGTATCTCTACCAGTCATCTGGACAGGTAGCTGTCTTGCAGACTTCTTGACACAAGTTGGTTAGCATGTCTAAGGCAGCATCTATTTGCTGAAATATGTCACTTGGTATTCCATCAATTCCTAGGGCCTTATTTTTTGCCTTCAGAATACCTTTAAGTTCCTTCTTTATCACTATTGCCTCTTTCTTGGTCATATGCTGTTTCATTAAATTCTTGTGTTAGCCAATTCTTTTTGGTACAGTGACTTTGTGTACTCTTTCCATATTCTTCCCTCCCCCAATATTGTTTTGATGCATCCTGGATCATTCAATATGTTCATACCTTAAATATTGCAATCGAGGTTTGAATTTGTTCTTCAGTTCCTTCAGCTTAAGAAATGCCAAGTGAGTCTGCTCCTTTTGATTCTCTTTGTGTTGTCTTGCTGAGCTGCCCTTTGAAATCTTTTGTTCAGCTCCTAACTTCCTGGTTTCTTCCCTTTGCTATTGTTTCTTGGCACTCTATTGCAGTATTCAGAATCTCTTCTGACATAAATCATGGTCTTCTCTTCTGTCTTTGTAATGACCTTGTGCATTCATCATGAGTTATACTCTCCTACAGCTTGTCTGGTTTTTGTTCTTCACTGTCCAAGGACTCAAACTTGTTAAGATGATTATTAAATTAAAGTGGGATACACTCAAGGTCAAATTTTGGTTTCAGAGGGGTAGCCAGGCACTATCTAGATCTTCTTGTCTCAGGCCAGTGGAAGTTGTGATTCATATGGTTCCTTAGTACAATGGTTCCCTGTATCTTTAATTTTCTTCACTTTTTTTGTTCTGGATACAATAAAATTTGAATGGCCTATAGCAATGCAAACACTTACTAGATTCTAACGCTGCTGATGCATTCTACATTTTGTCCAAAATTTTACCTATTGACACAAAGAGCTGCCTATCAAAGACTAATCTCATAGTATTAAGAACTGGCATATCTGCTCCCTCCAAAGTTATATTTTTCTATTACTTTTTTGCCCAACCCCTTATTTAATTTTCTATTATTGATATGACTCTTAAATTTTGTTCTATGGGTGTTTGCATAATATTTGGTTTAATATCCCCAAAACCATTGGTATTAAGTCAATTCCAGTTCATAGTGACCCTCTAGGACAGAAATGACGTGCCTCTGATGTCCAAAGCCATAGGTCTTACAGAACGAGACTGCTGCATCTTTCTTTCATAGGATGGTTGGTAGTTTGAACTGGAAACCTTTTGGTTAGCAGCTAAAGGCTTACCTCTACACCTCCAGGATACACACACACACACACACACACACACACACACATCTCTGCTGGCCTGGTGGTAAGAAGTTGTGCTGCAACCCCCAGATAGTTCTAAAACACCAGCTGCTTTGTGGGAGAAGTGTGGGCAATCTCCTCTTGTGCGATTCACTGCCTCTGAAAACCTAGTAGAGGGTCAGTTAGAGTCAGTTCCAACTTGAAGGTATACAACAACAACAACTATTGCATATGAGTTGTTTATGACTTGATGGCACTTAACAACAACAACAACAACATATACATATATAGGGAGCTTGGTGGCTGAGAGGAAAGGAACTGCACTACCAAGGCAAAGATACACGGTCCCCATATATGCACACATTACCTACATACATAACCTACATTAATACATACAAACTTTATATAAAAACTTGTAATGAGAAATGTTTAGTTTTGAGGTTTTCCTCTCAACATTGTAAAGTCAGAATTGTGTCTTGAAATGATATTATCTTACCTTTTGGATTGTGAATCAAGTTCAGCTGTTTGGATGATTGGAAATGTTTAGAAGTAGTCTTTTATGATTCCTAATTGTTTTTACTTTTGCAAATATGGTGACAGGTGTTTTATGATACTATTAATCTATATAACTAAAAAAACAATGCTTGTGTATGCATCACAATCAGTTTTTGCAAAGATTTTAGATCATAAAAGGCTAAAATGAACTTCAAACAATTTTTTTACAAAAGTTTTAAACTTGCAGAAAATTTACAAAGATAATATAAAGTTCCCATATACCTGGACCCAGTTTTTCCTATTATTAACATCTTGAGTTAGGTCCATTTGTAATGAGTAAAAACCAATATGGATACATTATTATTAACTACAGCCCATAATTTATTCAGTTCTCTATTTTTTTAATCTAATATCTCTTTTCTATTCCAGGATCCCATTGAAGATACACATTACATTTAATTTGTCTTTTCAGGTCTGTTACAATTTCTCAGACTTTCCTTGTTTTTGATGACTTTGAGTTTTTTACTGGTCAAGTATTTTGTAGAATGTCTTTTGGGTGAGATTTGTCTGATGTTTTTTCATGATTAGACAGAGGTTATGGGTTTCAGAGAGAAAATCACAGAAATAAAGTACCATTTCCAACTCACCTTATCAAGGGTATATGTTATCTACATGAGTGGTGATGTTGACCATGATTGCCTGGCTGCAGTGTATTGTCAGAGTTCTCTACTGTAAAGTTACTTTTTACGGCATTTTACTTTTGAAGGAAGCCACTAAGTGCAGCCCACATATAAGTATGGCTAGTCACGCTCCATCTCCTTGACAGTTAATGTATTTATATATGTTACTTGGAATTTTGTATGGTAGATCTGTAAAACAAATTTTTAAAATACCAAAATAAACTTCCTTAATTCATTCTTTACACTTAAGCAACTTTTAAAAAAGCATATATTTTATAATACTTGCTCATGACCAAAAAAAAATAGATAATGTAGAAAAACATAAAGCAGCAAAAAAAGCTTCCCTATTATTTTACCTTTTATAAGTGACTTTCTAGTATTTTTCATGTTTCCTTCCAATCTTTTCTATATACAGTACCTACATATAAACTGCACTTGCCTTACTAAGAGTGAAGGTTTACAAGTCATACCGATTTTTCATGTAACCATGCTTATATTTTATAAAACATTGCCATTTATTAATATAATTACTATTTTCCTAATTATTTTCCTTTTATGCAGTTTAGCTATTTAAACTCCACTCTCTCTCTTCTCATCTTTGTTAATCCTCCAAGTTTGATTCTGTGTGTAAACTTTTCCTTATCATTTTATAATAGAGGTCTTATACCATAATCGTCTTTTTGTGACTTATGTCACTCAGCAGAATTTGTTCTAGATTCATCCACATTGTACACTCTTTCAAGAATTCTTGATAGTATTTTAGTGACACATTAACACTCCATTGTGTGAAGGTACAATAGTTTCTTTAGCCATTTGTGCATTGATGGTCACTTGAGTTGTCTCCAACTCTTTGTTAATGTAAATAATGCTGTAATAAACATGGGTGGTTATGTCAGTCTGTGTCACAGCTCTTATTCCTTTGAAATATATACCTAGTAGTGGGATTGCTGGACCAAATGATATTTCTATTGCCAATTTTCCAAGAAAGCACTAAATTAATTTTCCAAGAAAGCACTAAATTGCTTTTCATAGTGTTTGCATCAATTACATTGTCACTAGCCATTATGATACTTTCAATTTCTCCATACACTGACTAGCATTTGCTGTTTTATTGAACTGTGGTATTACGGTTGGGGTGAGATGAAATCTTATCGCTATTACAATTTGCAACTCTTAGGGAGCTCTGGTGGCCTAGTGGCAAGAAACTGCACTGCAATCCCAGAGATACGCAGTTAGATGCTCTGCTGGAGAAGGAGGGGCAATCTCCTCTTGTACGAGTCAGATTCAATTTGACCGTACACACACACACACACAAAATAATTTAAAAAAAAAAGAATTTGCAAGTTTCTAGAAAGTGCAGCGAGAATGCTCCTTGGAAGCAAGGACGGCGAAGTTTTGTTTCATACACTTTGGGCCTGTTTCTAGGAGAGGCTATTCCCTGACAAAGGGACATCATGGAAAGGTGAAGGGTCAGCAAAAAAGGGGAAGATCCTCAATGAGATGGATTGACACAGTAATTGCTGTAATGGGTTCAAGTGTGTCAGAGATGAAGATGGCACAGGTTAGGACAGGGTACAGATCTGTTTGTTGTTCATAGGAGTTGCACTCAATGGCACCTAACAACAGTAGGTTGCAATACGTCTGAAAGTTGGACAATAACTAAGGATGACAGAAGAATTGATGCCTTTGAGTTGTGGTGTTGGAGAAAAGCACTGACTATTCCAGAGACTACCAAGAGCACAAATAGGTCTGTCTCAGAGAATGTGAAACCAGAGTTCTCCTTGAAAGCAAGATTGGTGAACCTTCATCTCACATACCTTGGGCATGTTGTTAGGAGGGGTCAGTCTTTGGAAAAAGACATGCTGGGAAAGGTAGAGGGCCAATGTAAGAGAGAAAGACTCTTGACAAGATGGATTGACACTGACTATAGCAATGGGCTCAAGTATGTTGGAGATGGTGAGGATGGCACAGTATAGGGCAGGTTTTGACAGCACTGAACAGCAGCAGCAGTAATGATCTTGAATTTTCCCTAAAGTTTGTTTGCCATGTAAACATATTCTTTGGTGAAGTGTCTATTCATGTATGTTGCCTGTTCTGTAGTTGGGTTATTTGTCTTTTTTCTCACTGAGCTGTTGGAATTTTCTATAAATATATTTAAAAATAAGTCCCTTGTCAGATGTGTCATTGTCAAATATATTTTTTTATTCTGTAGGTTCTATTTTTACTCTTTTGGAGAAGTCCTTTAATACATACAAGGATTTAATTTTTAGGAGGTATGAATCATAAGAGTACTTGCTTTAGGGGGGAGGGGGGCGGGGATAAGGGTGCAATAATGAATGAATGGAATTCCAAAATCTCTGTAGATGTTCATTGAAATGAAAAATAAATTTTAAAAAAAATTAAAAAAAGAAAAAAGAGTACTTGCTTTAAATTGTTTCATATAAAAATTGTCTTTGAATATGGCAAAGAAAATAGCTTCATAAGAAAACAGCTAATCTTGGCAGTATTTCTAACAAGATTTCAGATGTTAAACTCTCATCCAAATAGGTGATTTCTAACAGTGTTTCAGGTTTTATCCATCTATTTATGAGAAACCAAAATGTGTCTAGGTATAGCATTTACTACGACACCTTATTTCTTAATTCTCTAACTTGGCCCTTAATTTACTATTACATGATATGCACTTTAAGTAGAACTTTAAAAACTTTTCCATAAAAAAACAATAACAACAACAAAAAAACAAACCAACTCTTCCAAAGATATGAACTCCACATCTGCAACTTCCTTGTAGCATGGTGTATTTGGACCCCCAACTTTTTTAAAAAAAGACTTGACTGAGTTTTTGTAAAAGAGATTCATACTTGTCTTTTTTATTTTTTTTATTAATTTCAATGAACATTTACAGAGATTTTGGATTTCCATTCATTCATTGTTGCACTTTTCTCCCCCCCCCACCCCCAGTTCGCCCTTCTCCTTGAAAAGCAAAAGAAAAACTCCTTCATTTGGTATACAATCCCCCTGAAACCCTCCACCCCCACCTTGAGTATACTCCACTCTGCAACCCTCATTCCGAACTCATTATAATGTCCTAAAATATATTGCTTTTAAACTGTTCTCTCCTTCATCGGCTTCAATGCAGTATACATAATTTATCCAGTTTTTCTCAGTCTTATCCCCACCCTGATGTTAGCCTCATTCTACAACAGTGGCACCATACAGTATTTGTCCTTTTGTGACTGAGATATTTCACTCAGCATAATGTCCACCAGGGTCACCCATTTTGAATAGTATTGCATGAGTTCCTTGTTTTTCAATACAGTGTAGAATTCCATTATGTGAATATGCCACAGCTTCTCTATCCATTCATTTGTTGATGAGTACTTAGGTTGTTTCCAACTCCTTGCTATTGTGAACAAAGTCACAATAAACATGGGTGTGCATATATCTGCTTGGATGTCAGTTATGGTAAGAGATGCATACTTTAAATTTTAAAAATCAAGACAAAAATGTACAAAGTAAAACCCCCCAAATTTTATTACATCATCACCTAACCATTATTAGCTTCATTCCACAAAACCTTCCTTTGCATATGTACAGAAAGAGATTAGATTTACAGGGAAAGGTTCATATTATACATACATACATACATACATACATACATATACTATTATTTAACAGAAGGAAGCTAAGTAAAGGAACCACCAAATTTGGCTAACTATTTGTAGGATATATTCTCACTCAATAGGGACATAAAAAGATGCAATGCAGAGATCAATAATAATTGATTATATAAAATAAAACGTATATGACTGACTGTATAAAACACAATGTACATGAATGAAACAATGTATATGAATGGTTGTATGCAAACCAATTTTTTTTTAAAACTCCAACTCTCTGGTATATTCTGTAAGAGAAAAGACTCATAGCTGACACTTAAGCAGGTTTTTGGAGTCTATAAACTACACAGGAGAGGATTCCTACAAATCCCTTTAGAGTTTTAAAAAAGGATTATGAAGAGCAAGAAGAAGTTGAAGGTCTAAAATTATTAACTCTTAAAAGTCAGAGACAAGTAAAAGGCGAAAGATTTATTCTATCTGAAGAGAAACAAGAATATGATAGACCCATCTATCTATGGTCAACTGATTTTTGACAAGGAGATGAAATCAGTGAAGTGGGGAAACGACAGCCTTTTTAACAAATGGTGTTGGCAAAATTGGA
>NW_006399756.1:29291650-29324871 GCF_000299155.1 Elephantulus edwardii
AGATGGCGGGGGAAGAAGAACAAACTGGGGAGGAGGGTAGAGAGAATGGTGCAGCAATGAAGGAATGAAAACCCCAAATCCCTGTAAATGTTCATTAAAACTAATAAAGTTTAATAATTAAAAAAAAAGTCAGAGACAAGAACAAAAAGTACTTTAAACACCAGGAAGCAACTTTTATTTCCTGGTGACAAGATGCAAAGTAAATTAGGTATGTTTTGATTAGTTTTTCGGGATTTTGGAAGACCTTGGATTCAGGGCCTTTTAAAATTTTCTGCTATTAATAGTGAAGGTATATAGTTCAGAATACAAGCTTTGAAATGTGACTAACTGAATTTGATACCTGTCCAACCACATGTGACCATAGGTCTAATACTAATAGTATCTTCCTCATGGAGTTGTGAATGGAATCAGTGAAACAAGGAAAGGTTTATGATAATGATTGCTGTACAGTAACTGCTGGATTAAATGTAAGATATTATTTAGAGGCATAACAGTGAACATCTGAGACAATTTTTAAAATACTGTCTATCAGTCACACAATAATCTCTTTTTCACTCATCTGAGAATAATACATCTGTTGGAGTGGGATCAATACATCATGCTTGGAAGGGTGGAGGGACAGCGCAGGAGAAGACGACCCAGGATGTGATAGATTGACTCAGTGACTGGAAAATGGGATTAGGTCTGTTGGAGACCGTAAGATTGGTTCAGGATAGGTCAAGGTTCAGAGCTAATGAACATAGGCTCACTATGAATCATAGGTGACTTGATGGCACATAACAACAACAACAAATCTGCCTATTTCTAAAGTTAAAGGCTGGGCTTTTGGGGTCTGGCATGTTGGGTGTAAGAACAGACACAGTCTGAGATTCCGCCATATGTGTTTATAAGGATGATTAGAATACAGCAAGACTAGACTTTTTTCCCCCCTGAATCATAGCCATAGATGCTGTAATACCTTTTTTTCTTTTAGAGTTCATTGATTTTTGTAAAGGTGAGACATACTTTTCATTTTTATAAATTAAGAATGACAAAGTAGAAGGTAAAATCCCACAATTCTATCACCTAGAAAGAACCACAAAAACCTCCCTTAGCATATGTACAGCAGCATTTTTGAACTGGGGTGTTAGTAAAGAACCCTGAATATACCATGGGCTGCCAAAAGGACAAACAAATCTGTTTTGCAAGAAGTGCATTTGGAGTATTCCTTAGAAGTGATGATGGCAAAGGAAAGGCTTGTTTTCACATAGTTTGGGCATGTTGTCAGGAGGAGTTGCTAGTCCCTGGAGAAAGGCATCATGGTTTGGGCAGTAAAGCATCAGTGAAAAAAGAGGAAGATCCTCAATGAGGTGGATTGACATAGTGACTCAAGTTAAACCCAGGTACAAAGAATCAACTTTATTTTGTGTAAAAGAAAAGTTACAAAGTAGTCAAATGATAAGAAATTACAAATCTGCAAGTCCAATACAAATCTGAACACAAAATGCAGGAACCATATCTAGACTCATCTATTTTCCTTCCAAAATGACTCATATTGCATAAATGTAACAACATCAATAAATACTGAATTGATGTTGGCAACACCTCAGTTTGCAGGGTTCCTATTTTAATAATCTTCTAACAGTATGATACCTGTGAATAAATATATTTCTTTATAACAATCCCTAAGAGATGGTTCAAGTTCATTTGCTGTACTAATATGTATCAAATGCTGCTTTTAATAAGTAACACCAGTGACTGGAGCTCAGAAATCTTTCTTCACAAAGCCTTTGTTGTATAGCTTTTCTTAGGGTAGGGAGGGGGAAGGTAAAGGTATTTTTTTTGTAACAGGATTTGACCTGTAACTATTATTGAGAATTTTCTTAGAGGAGTTCAAAGCATTTTACAGGGATCATAGCATTTATCCCTCGAAAGTAAGGCAGGGGCATTAGCTTCAGTACAGACTGAGAACACTAAAAGGCCAAGATAGGTGGGATTTTTTGTTGTTGTTTTGCTAAGATCAAAAAGTAATTTTAAAGCAAAGCCAGGTTCCGGTCTGACCTTGTTATATGATGCTTCTGTAGCACCGTAATGAAAAATAAAGGCTTTCCCAGGCCTCTTCTCAGCTATGTTACATGCTTAGTACTTTCCAGAATTGATTTCCTACTCATTCCTACTTCTGAAATGCAGGTATTAGGATATAAATAGAAATGAGAACCCCCAAATCCCTTGTATCTGGTCTTTGGGCATAAGTATACATGTCTTAACTTTGGAATAGAGGAAAACATCTTCCTGCTCCACTTCTAATTTATTTAGATCAAAAGAAAAAGAATGTGAACCACAAATCTAAGGCACGTGTACAATTTAGAACCCTAGTTGCTATAATGCTACAACCTGCTAGTTGAACTGCTTGGCTGGCTTAGTGGTAAGGGATTTTGCTGCCAAAGCAAAGGTACATGGTTCATATTCACCAGCTGTTCTGTAGGAGAAAAACTGGTATGGATTGCATCTCAACACCAAGAAAACAAAGGGCCAACAGTCAACATTATGATAGATGGAGAAACGATTGAAGCTGTCAAAGATTTCATCTTCTTTAGCTCAACCCTTGGTACCAGTGGTTAGGAAATCAGGAGAGGTATTGCATTGGGCAAGTCGGATGTCAGAAACCTCTCCAGAGTGCTGAAGAGCAATGACGTAAATTTGAAGACTAAAGTGAGCTTAATTCAGGCCATGGTCTTTTCAGTCACCTGCTATGCTTCAGAGAGTTGGAAATGAATAAGGATGACAGAAGAAATTTTTGAAATGGGGTACGGACTGGCAAGAGAATAAACAGATTTGTCTTGGAGAAGTACGGCTGGAGTGTTCCTTGGAGGCAATGATGGTAAGGCTTCATCTTTCATATTTTGGACATGTAGCTAGGCAAGGCTAGTCATGCTTGGAAGGATAGGAGAGGAAGACCCCAATGAGATAGACTGACATGGTAAATTCACAATGGGCTTGAGTGTTTCGGAGATGGTTAGGATGGCACAGGATAGGGTATGGTTCAGGTTGGCTGTTCACAGGGTTGCTCTGAGTTGTACTCGACTTGACGGCACCTAACAACAACAACAACATCATCATCATGTTACAACAAGTGGCCTCAAGTATTACACTACTAACAGCAGTTTGAGGACTAAGGTTAACCTGATGGTCTTTTCAGTAACTTGCTATATATGCATCTGAGAGCTGGACAATGACTAAACATGGCAGAATAATAGATGCCTTTGCATTGTGTTGGAGAAGAGTCCTTAAGATCCTATGGACCGCCAAAAGAACAACCAGGTGTGTCTTGGAGAAGGTGTAGCCAGAGTGATCCTTTAAGGCACAGATAATGAAGCTTCTTCTCACATACTTGGGGCATGTTGCTAGAAGAGGCATACCCCACCAGGTGGGCTGACACAGTGACTGCAGCAATGGGCTTGAGTGTGTCAGAGATTGTGAGGATGGCACAGGATAGGACAGGGTTCTGATCCATTGTTCATAGGGTCACTATGAGTGGTACTTGATTTGATGGCACCTAACAACAGCAGTCTCAATTGACCAGATGCTCTGCAGGAGAAAGATGGGTAGTCTTCTCCCATAAAGATGTATAGCCTGGCTCCTGAGAGTTGCCAGGAGTCCAAACAACTAGAAGGCAGTGGGTAGTTTTTTTTTGTTAACTGCTACATTAAAACTTAATCAGCCCAATATACATGATCACATCAATATGTAATAAATGCAAGATATTAATAAGTGTTTGTTATTATTGTGTTATTAAGAGCTGTTGAGTTGTGGATAACTCATAGTGACCCTATGAACGAAAGACCTGAACACTTATATAACTTTCATCGTTTCTCCACATTCACAGGGTTTTCAGAGACAAGCTATTTTGGAAGTGGATGCCACTCCTGCTTCTAAGTTTATTTTAATCAGGGAGTTCCACCAAACACTGTCCACCATGGGTAACCATTATCACATTTCATACTTCAGTGTCACAGTGTTTAGCATCACAGCAACCACGAGCTATCTCTGTACAGCAAATGGACATACCAGTGTTATTCCACTTAGAAGAATGTCTGATCAAAAACAATTAAAACTAGGCCTGAGGTCAGCAGATTAAAATCACCTACCTTTGGCTTGGTAGTATCACTTTATATCCAATAGGCCAACAGAGCTCTCTCCTTGTTGTTGTTAAGTGCCCTCAAGTCATAGAGGACCCATTGCAACCCTATGAATGAAAGACCTGAACACTTACCTTTTAAGAAAATGTTTACAGTCTCCTGTGTATTTTATGTTTATAGCTATTGTTTTTGTAGACCATTGAGTCAGAACCAACCCACAGCTGACCCTCCAGCAGGTTTTCAGAGGCAGTTAATCACACAGTAGGAGACTGCCCATCCTTCTCCTGCAGAGCAGCTGTGTTTTTTGGATTGCAGCACAGCATTTTGCAGCTAGGCAGAGATAGATCTCAGCATATTTAAAATACTCAAAAGCTGTATGTGGCTAGTTGGAACCTTATTGGACAATGTTTCTGATAGTTTCCTTAGCTCTCTACTTCACACTGGTGCCCGAATCAATAGGATTGGCGGTGTGGATTAGAAATCCTGGATGACCATGTAGAATCAGCTTGCACCTGCATGGATGGTGAGAAGTTACAGGCGTTGGCACCACAACAAGATGGTGGTGAAGTTTGCACTGCTAACCCAAAGGCTGCGGCCTTCTGAGGTTAGAATCCACCAGCATCTCTGCAGAATAAAGATGGGCAATTACCTCCCCTTCTGAGTTACATCCTCAGAAACCCAATGGGAGGTCCTTACGAGTGGGGACAGTGAATGAGCGAGCATTTCATGATACACGCCTGCTTTGGGAGGTATGCAGTTGTTGTTATGTGCCTTGGGTCAGAACTCACTTATAGCTACCCCTCCAGTAGCTTTCAGAGGTTGTAAATTGCATGTGAGGAGACTGCCTGCCCATGCACTTCTCTTCTGTGGAGCAGCTCGTGGGTTCTAACCACATGCTTTTGGGTTGGCAGCGCAGCGCAACTCCTTATCCAGTAAGGCACCAGAGTTCCTTATTCGAGAGTTACGGACTGAGAAAGTAGAAGACTGCAGAATATGTCTAAAGTACAAGTTCATTAACAGGGTCATGATTCATACCCTGTATAGGATCCAGGGAGCATCATCTACAAAGTTCCAGGGCAGCAGTTTTGTGGCACTTGTATATGGAGACAGGACGTATCATCTGAGGAAGACAAGGGCTCCTAGAAAAGAGAACTCTTCACAGCTGACCCCTCAGCGGCCTTTCAGTGGTTGTAAATCCCACAGGAAGAGACTGCTCATCTTTCTCCAGCAAAGCAGTTGATGGATTTGAACCTCTTGCCTTTCCCACTAGGCCACCAGAGCTCCCTCTCAGGGTAGAGGATTGTGGGACAAGGCAGTTCAAACAAGGAGCTTCTTGAGGGCAGGTGCGCCCACTTGTTTCTTGAAGGCGGAGTCTCATAGCCTCCAGCAAGCTGGATGAATGAATGCGTGTGCTTACACTATCCGCTCCGTGGCCTAGACCCGCACCCTAGGCGGGTCCAAGGCTGCGGGTGTGAGGGGCGGGCCCCGGCCCCGGCCCGTGCCGTCCCATGTGACCCGGCCCGATATGGTGTCGCCTCCTCTTGAGGCGGCAGCGGCGGCGGCTCGGGATCAGCTCCGCGCTGGGCCCGCCCCGCGGCCGCTCATGGGCAGCCAGGGCTGCTCGGGGCCCCCTGGGAACGGAGGGCCCGGCGAGGGCGAGAGCGGGGAGGCGAAGGAGCCGCAGGAAGGGAGGGTCGTGAGGGGGAAGCGGAGGAAGGGGAAGGGAAAAGCGGGCATAGGGCAAGGCGGAAGAGGAAGCGGGGCGGAAGGGAAGTCGGGGCCCCAGAAGGCGAAGGAGGCAGAAGGGCCGGGGGCCGAGGCAGGGGCCGGGGCAGGGCCAGGAGAGGAGGAAGAGCCAGGCGGAAGCGAGGAGGAAGGGGCGAGAAGGACCAGAAAAGGCGAAGCGGGGAGCGCAGGAGAGGGGAAGGGAGCAAAAGGGAGAGAATACGAGAAGGAGGCGGAAAGGAGAGTCAGGAGTGGGCATCGGGAGGATGGGCGGCCGGGGAGAGCACAGGGACAAGGGAGTCACGCATGGGGCGGCAGTGAAGGGCCAGGGGCAGCCATGGCGGCCGCGGGGGCCGAGGAGGATGCGGTGGCTCAGGAGTCACCCAGCCGCCCCGCCTCGGGGCCTGCGCTCTGGCGCCTGCCGGAGGAGCTGCTGCTGCTCGTCTGCTCCTACCTGGACATGCAGGCCCTTGGCCGCCTGGCCCAGGTGTGCCGCTGGCTGCGGCGCTTCACCAGCTGCGACCTGCTCTGGCGCCGGATAGCCCGGGCCTCACTCAACTCCGGCTTCGCGCGGCTCGGCACCGACCTGTAAGCGCCCGCTCTGCCGCCCGCTCCCCACCCCGGGCCGGCCCGCGTCCCGGGAAAGGGCGGGGCGCTGCGGCCTGGTGGGCCCGGGCCCGTGTCGCGCCGGAATTACAGGGCCAGCCCAGCCCTTTCGAGCACCCTCGGGGATCCCAGTGCCTCCCCTTCCCGAGGTTCCCTTCTGGGGGATCCTCCCGAGAGCATCCCGCTGTCAGCACCCTCCCCCGTGGGCGGCTCCTCACTTTGACCCTCTTAAGCACGTCTTTCAGCTTTGTAACTGTGTCTTTAGCAAACATTGACTGGCTAGGCTGGGCTGAGGTTCCTTCATGCTTTGCACGCCTCTTCTATCAGGTCAAGGACTTGAGTCCACTGCGTGAGCTATCAGAATGGTTCATATGGACATTCATCTTCCCCGCCCGTTGCCAAAGATTGTTAGACTTCAGGGCTCAGATGAAATTGGAATATGGATTAAAGTGATGTCTGAAGTAGCCAGAGGGCTCTTGGTCCAAGCATCAACCATAGATGATGACTCAATACAGGTGAAACTACACTCAAAAAGATGTCGGTGGCTGGATTAGAAATAGGCTGTATACAGAGGGATAGTACTGTACTGCAGTTTGACGTGTTTTTTTTATAGGATCTGACACTTGTGAACGGGAATTTGGCTTAATCTACTTAAACAGCGAAACAGGACCAGAAGAAAGACAAACTGGAGTTGGAGGCAAAGCTTTCGGAAACAAACCTCCTCTTGTCCAATTGTGGTTTAAAAAAAAGATTAATACAATATAACATTAAGTTTTTTAAAGATAATTTCATCTTTAGATAGCTTTATTCACTTTTAAAAATTACTTTCCAGTTGCACACTTCCCCCTTCATAATTATTAATTTACAGTAAGATGGGTTATACCTTAATAAGATTTTTAAAATTTCACTTAATATCAAATTTTTTTAATTACAAAACTTTTGTTATGTCCAGCTTATGCTATTATAGCTGTCAGTGAAAAGAATAGCACATTTTTGGTAATAGATATGTTGATATATAATTCATACACTGTACATAGTCTTTTAAAATTCTTTAGAATTCTCAAGCTTGAAATTATTAGACCAAAGATTGTACAGTCCAAAAGATAACAAGTTACCAAAGCCCCAGGAAAGGATTCTTAAACTGATTTAATGTGAGAATATTTACCATCTTTGCTACTTTATTGTTGTTAGGTGCCCTATGGGAACAAACTCATAACTGATCCACCAGTGGAGTTTCAGAGGCAATGAATCCTCTAGAAGGATTTCAGCTGGTGGATTTAAACCATGTGCCTTTGGGTTGTCAGTACAAATTCCTTAAGCAATAGGCTACCAGAGCTCCCTTTTGTGACTTTAGTGGGCATACAATGAGATCTCAATTTTGTGGTAACATGCACTGACCAGGATATATTTTTTAGTCTTTCATCAATTACTATTAGACTTTGATGGTTTTCTTATACATTTGAAATTCTTGTGCATCATGGGTATTGTCAGCTTTGTTGCATTTTCCCTCCTAGTCCTTTAAGTTTTTTTGTTTATTCTATAGAAGTTTTAGGAAGATGGTAGCCTAGTGATAATAAACTGTGCTGCAATCCCAAAGGCACACCGTTTGAATCTGTCAGCTGCTCCATGGAAGAAAGATGGAAAGTCCGTGATTTACTGCCTCAGAAAACCTGCTGGAGAGTCAGCTTTGACCTGATGGCACACATTAACATACACATAGAAGTTTTAAAACATTAATGTATTAGAATCTACTAATCCTTACCCCTCTTAAAGCTAAGAAATATGTAATTCTTCCACAAATCTGATAAATCTCTTGGTTTTAGCACTGCCTTTTTTATCATTTTAGTTTTAAAGAAATATACTTTATAATTTGATCAGCAGTACTTTTGTTTTGGTGCAGGTGGCTACCCAGTCATGGCTGTTCTTTTTATTAAATACAAGGTTTCTGTCTGTTTAGGAAAGCTTACTTCAACAGAGAATAAAACTCACTCATTGCCATCAAATAGCTGTTCCCCATTGGGTTCCGAGGCTGTAAATTACATGGTAGGAGATTGCCTGTCTTTCTCCCAAGGAGCTGCTAGGGGATTCAAACCACAGAGATGTGTGATTTTGAGGTTACAGATACAGAATGATCTCTCTCCTCCCTCTTCCTCTCCCTCCCCCATCCTCCCTTCTTTCCTCTCACTCCTTCCCACTCCCTCCTTCTTTTTCTCGTTCCCTCTCCCTTTCCCTCTCTCCCTCCTTCCCTCTCTCTCCCCCTTTCCTTCTCCCTCACTGTCCCCTTTCCTGCCTCCCTCCCCCCTGTCTAAAAAAGATCATTCTTCTTAGAGGGTCAATGAGAAAAAGAGGAAGATCCTTAATGAAAATGGATTAACACAGTTCCTGCAACAGTGGGCTCAACCATAGCGTTGTTGGTGAGCACAGGAAGGACCAGGCAACATTTAATTTTGTTGTCCATAGGATCACTATGAACCAACTTACTTCAGTGGCATTTTATAACAACAACATGTTTATCTGCTTCTCTATTTTGTCCATATTTTTCTGTTTTTATACTATGATAATTATGATAGAGTTTAATATCTGTCAGGGATTATCCTTGTTGAATTTTTATGTGTGTGCTACGTCACCACTCCTACTTTAGGGGGTGCTGGAGAGAAAGGAGTATATGTGTTTAAAAGTTTTATAATTTCCACTATAAAGTTTCCACATATTTGTAATGACAGTTATTCTTAGTATTTGTGAATACTTTATAAGCTTTGTTTTTTACTGTGAATGTCATTTCCTTTCCAGTATGCTTTCTAGATAAGTATCATCAATATTTTAAAGGTCTTTTGTAAATACTGAACCTAATAATTTTGCTTGAATATCTAGTATGGCTTTATTGTTGTTAATGGTTCTCAAAGAGTTTTGGGGCATGCATTCTTGCCATCTAACAAAAATCTTTTCCTTGCTTATAAGAAAGGAGCCCTGATTATTATGTAGTCAGTTAAGTGTTGGCCAGCTCACTGGAAGGTCAGCAGTTTGGATCCACCGGATGCCTCTTGCTGAGAGTTACTTACAGCTTTGGAAACCCAAGGAATAGTCACCAGGAATTAGAACTGACTGGATGACAGTGAGGTTTTTTGGTGGGTTTTATTTTCTTTTAAGAGAAGGTCTTTCAAAGAATTTAGCAGTTGACTTGTAAGAGAAAAAACAAATCAACCCTGAAAGCCATTGCTGACCCTCCAGCAGGTTTGCAAGAGGCCATAAGTTGTACAGGAGATGTCCCATCTTTGACCAGGAGCTGCTGGTGGATTTGAACCATCAGACAGTTGCCGCCTTTGGGTTAGCAACACAACCCCTTTAGACCACACCACAACTCTGTAAGAGAAATTAGCTAAAATGACAGAAACCCAGGCAGACCAGTCCAGTTTGGCTTCTATCTTTGCTCTTACAGATAGTGGATTATGAATGAAAGACTTGTTTTTGTATTTTAAGTACTTTGAGACTGTGGAGTGATGTTACAACTTTTAAAATTTTTTTTATTTTTTAGCCTTATGTGTTTTGATTCCTAGGCCTGTGTCTGAGGATGAGGTGTCTACAGGTTTCTAGGGAAGTTGTTTTACCAGAGCACTCGATAAAGAGCAAGGTCACTGCTCTTGTTTTCTGGGTTAAAGGAAGAAGTTATGCATGTTCCAGCAGGTGGAAGAGTGTTTGCAGTGTAGTCTGTTTCTGGACAGCTGCAAAGACATGATAAGCCAATAACAGGCAGTTGTCATCCTCAGTGGGAGAATACTCGCATCCCAGTCTTCCCAGGGTGTCAGGGAGCCTCGAACCAAAGTACAGTGATGGTTTATGTGGTCATAGAATAGTGACAGGGTTATGATTAGTGCTTTGAGATAATTAACTGGACTGAGCTACAGGGATAGGTTTTTGTTCATTTTTTTTTTTTAAGGTATAGGTTTTATAAGAATAACACAAAACTTCCTTTTATCTGAAACAGTCTAATTGGATCCAAGATTTATCACCTGTGAAAACTGGAATTAACATAACTCAGTAAAATGAGGCTTAAATGTACTAGTATAAAATAGTGCTAGCCCACTGTTTAGCACATAGTGAGCACTTCATCACCTGTTGCAAAACAGGGCTTTTGAATGGCATGGCTTCTCCAGCCAGTCTGTGTAGCAAAAGTTAGGATGACTTGAGTTGATGATGCTGCTGAAAGAGAGGAGAAATCACACACACACTGCCTAGTTTCTCCTACCTGTCCTGAATGTTTTTGGAAACAACAGCAGAATCTGTGGGCTTGCTGTTCTGTACTCCGTTCTGAGGAGCCTCTTGATGCTCAGAAACACAAACTGCTGAGGTTTACTGACCTTCCGGCCCAGGGCAAGCCCTATTCAGTTTGTTCCTAACTGATCATAGCTTTGTTAAGTAAGATGAACTGCTTTCTTCCTTGTGATTTGTTAATGGTCTTATACTTGTGCTTGAAGGCATTTTGGCCACTTTAAAACCACAAACAAATAATTTGCTTCCCTTTAGGCCTCTTGCCCAAACAGTGGACACTGGTATGCTGAGCTTCCCGCCCCCCTCCCCTCTCAAGGCAGCACAAAGATGGTTTGAGTCTGTCATTTGGTTTCAAATCAGTTTTGTTTGAAGGTTTTATGAAACCTGGGAGAGTAGAAACATCTTGAATATAATAATAAAAATGAAGGAAATGTTTCATATAGCAATCTTTTAAGTTTTCCCTTAAGAGTAGGAAGAAACAAACCTAGTTCAGTCTACAAGAACAAAGAAGTGAAATTTAACTCCATCAGTTTATAACATGAGCTGACTGTAAGAAGTAGACAGAGTGGCAGGTGGAAGGGCAGAGGTTTTGTCTGCAAATTCAGATACTGACAATGGAAAAGGGCAAAGAAGGGAAAGAAGAAAGTTTATGTGTCTAGAAACCTCTGGGGTCTTTATTTTCTTTGTTTTTAATACACATTTGCCAATATTATGTTAAATGACTCTTAATTGATTCTCTTCCTCCCAAATTAAATTCTCTGTGTTTTCAAGTTGAATTTCATTTTAACTATCCTTTTGGACAGTACCTGGATGCTCTTGAGCATTAGCCTGTGATAGGTTTGCCGAGAATTAACGATAGGTGTTTAGGGAGCAAGGCTCCTGAGGGGTTTGCCCTGGCATGCAGGTTCATTCCTCTGCCGAGGCGCTGTAGGCTTGGAACTCTTTGAGGCTGGGGGGGACTGGGGTATCTATTTCAGTGATGATTAACATCCAGAGTGGTGAGATAGACACAGATAAGCAGAGTGTGTTTGTTTGTTTTAAAATGATTGCGCTTAAGAGCATTTGGGGGGGGGGGGGCTCAGAAAGCATAAAGTTTCCTTTCCTAACTGAATGGAAGAGGTATTACTAACTGGTTACATTTAAGGCCTAATATGTTAGAAAACAATTAGCAACTTAAAGTAGCTTTGGCTTTCTCCTTCACGTTGCTGCCTTACATAAGAAGCAGCATTGTTATGTGTTCCACAGTTTAAGAGTTTTTTCTATATGGATGTATTTATTGTCTTCAGCCATTTTGGAATGAATGGTATTATTTTTAGTGGTTTATGTGAGTTAATAAAAATAGGGTTCAGTTTACATGTTTAAAATAAATAAAACAATACCCCTGTGGAAACAGGAAATGGCTGAGTGCAGTTAATCTACAAATGCAAACTGGAAAAATGGAAGACACCACTTCTTCTAAGACTATGAGAATATGAAAATAGTTTATGTCCTTTCCCGTCTTGCAAAACTTGAATGGTAAGGGGGAGAGTTTCCTAGATTTGAAGGCAACCACATGGACAAACCAGTGCTCACAGTCTGCAAGATGATCTTTACCTTTCATGTAATTTCATGTTAAAATGAAATCCCTGAGACTATTTCAGTACTCTGTATTTTGAACTTTCTGTTCTCAGCACCTTTGATCTTAGGTGAAAGGATGGTACTTAGAATCAAGCTCATGATGAAGTTTTTTGGGAAGTATACAGGTATTTGAAAAACATTTTTTAGTATTTTTATACAGAACTCTGTGACAGTTTAACCTTAACTCTGGGTTGACCCTAGCATTGGGTTAGCTTTTGATCCTGACTCATAGCCATAGAGAACTCTGGCAGCTTAATGGTAAGGAATTATGCTGTCAATGCAAAGGTATGCAGTTTGAATCCACCAGCCATTCTGTGGGAGAAAGATGAGCAGTCTCTTCCTACGTGATACACTGCCTCTGAAAACCCACTGGAGGGTCAGCTATGGGTCATTTCTGACTTGACGGTACATAACAACAACACAGCCATAGAAGAGGGAGGGAATTCTTTTTGAGGCCAAGCTCCGATAAATTTTGAAAATCATGATTCAAACTTTTTTAAGAATAGAGAATATAGCTGTTGAGTTTTTAATTAAGGTTGACATACTTCACTTTGATTTACATAAACAGAATTTTTTTTTAAACCTAAACATCAGAATTACTCTGAGATATATTGGCTTTCAAATGAGGTTGAGGAACCAAAGGTTTGCTTACTCGTTAGAATTGTTGGTCAGCAGTCTTACTCAGATTTGAGCAGGATTCAAATGGAACTCCAGCTGCAATGAATAGAAGCAGGTTAATTGTGGTAATTTAGGTTATGTTTATGAATCCTGAATCATGTGAATGCTCAAGCCCTATATCCAAAACCAAGTGGGAGGCTATCTGGAGAAAGAATTGACCTCTTGTTAAATGTTTGACTGTCTTGTTTCAGTTTTGAGTCAGTTCTTCATTGTGTCCAGACCGTCCACATCGCCCTCCCTGGAAGTTCGGGCCACCCAATGGGCCTCTGTGCCTGTTGCTCTTTAGCCCACAATTAATTGCCAGCACATTCTTTCTTTTTTTGGTATTTGACATGAGCTCAAATTGCTGAGAAAAGTGACAACTGTGAAATGAAGACAGGGCTTAGAGACACCTTGAAAAATACATGCAAAGGTCCCTAAATGACAAGAGCAGACTGCCAGGCTCTTTCAAAACATCACCACGTCTGTTGACTTTCCATTCCTTGTTCACAGCACAAAATTGGAGGTCAAAGAATCATAGGAGTTAGAGATGGAAAAGACATTTGAGGTCAGCCAGTTCATCCCTCCACCTTCTCCTGCCTCTAATTCCAAATCATTCCTTACATTATATTTTCTTCCCCAGATCTTGTACAGTTTTCACGGTCTTCACTCAGCCGTGGCTGTCACTTTTAGAGAATGATGCTGGAGGCTCTATCCAGTTTGTCCTTAGCACCGAGAGGTACTGCCTTTAGCCCCAGTTGACACTCATGAACTTCTTTGTTGGTGGTCTCAGCTGAGAGGCTGAAGGCTAACTGTATGTTTCCCTATTGCCTGGTAATGGCAATAAACAGAGTTTAGTGTGTGATGATACTGGGGAAGGACCGAGTCCATTGTAGCCATTGATGAATTTGTTCCCAGATTTTTGTTTTTCAAGGCTGTGTGTGTCTGAGGGATGTGATGTTAGAAGAGACAGGAAGGAACAAGGCAATGGCATTGAATAAAAATTTGACAAAAACTTGGAAATTGGTGAATTATACAGACAAGAAATACTAGTCTTGTGAACGAATGGAGGGTTATTTTAAGAAATGCATGTTGTTAAAGAGGAAAGAGTTACTGCACACAGGTTTCAGCTGACAGTCAAATTGAGGGGAATGAGGGCTAATAGCAAGTATTTTGGACTAGGGGGCACTGTTGTTTTGGGGGGTCTCTCTTTTAAGGAGCATGAGAAAGGGGAATCTTATGCTTACTGATTGTGTGGTTTGAAAGGGGGAATGGTCATTTTTAGAGGCAGTTTTAGAGGGATACCCGTAGTTTCCCTCGCTTGCTCCAGCAGCTGTTGGGAACAGTCCAAAGGGGGTATTATATTTCTTCTGGTAACTCTGCCAAGAGTAAGAGGAAATCCACAATCTGTGGGGTTTTCTGGGGCGGGGGATGGGGATAGGGTGGCAGGTGATGGGACAGGGAAATTAAATTGTTTTATAGTAAATATGTTGAGATACTTTTCCTGGAAAGCCGTTTCACTGAAAGGAATATTTCTCATACTTGCTTGTTTTTTTCTCTTTGGAGAAAAGGAAATGGATAGTTTTCTTTGAGTTCTTTTTCATTCTTCCCCATAACTCAAGCTTTAACCTCCTATGTCTCTCTGAATTTTCTTTTAGAAAGCCCTTACTTAAGAGGTGGATCAGGAGTCAAAGATGGTGGGGTATGTGCTAAGAGGGAGAGGACTCCCTCCAGAATTGGTGTACTAAAGAATAGCTTCACATTCATCCCTCATCCTAGTTGCAGTTTGAGTTTATCATAATGGCCTAGCAAATGGAGACAGAAACATTTTGTAGGTAGTGCCTGGTCCATCCTTTCATCTAGGCTATAAGGGCTCCAGGGATTTTGAAGGCTGGCCACTTAGGTTGAGAATCTGTTTTGGTGATTAATATAGAACACAGTTTCAAGATTAAAAACAATAAAAACCAACCCAGGGAAGTAGAGCAATGTAATTATTCCTCACATTTCAGATGGCATGCCCAGGGGAAAGTAATTTTGAAGGTATAAGAACAAGGTCCTCCTCTGAGACTCCTGGTGTTTAATTCATGACTCACTTTGAGGAAGGCCTGGACACAAAAAATAGTGGCATCCTTCTTGTTAATTCTCAGAAGTACTAGGTTGACCATTCCAAAATTGGCCATTGGGATTCTTGAAAAACTTAATTCTGTAATCAAATGAGTGTGGGAAAGACTGTGGACTGTGCTTTTCTCTGGGGGGCCATAATGCCCTTCGGCAAATTAAAGACTTTGAGGAGTCCTGTGATCGACCTGTTTAATTTTGTTTGAGCCAGCATTGTCTGAAATTTTTTGATCATAAAATCCTCATCTACTTAATATCTCCTAACATCGTGCAGAACACACACACACACACACACACACACACAGGTCAAGGGCCCTGTGAATATAGAATTTGACTAATAACAAAAGGAAATGAACATCACTGACTCTAAATATCTCCCTCCCTCTCTCATTGTGGTCAAGTGGGGACAGACTCAGCTCATCTTCCATTGTGTTTCTGGGGCTGTAAACCCCACAGGAGGAAATTGTCCATCTTCCAGAGTGCTGCTGGTGGATTCTGACCCCCAAGCAGGCCCAGCCTTTGAGTTAGAAGCGCAGCTCCCTTCAGAGTGATTTAAACTTAAACTTATGTAAGATCAGAGCCAGGCCCACATATCTGAAATTACTTTGCATAGCTTTGACATAAGTGTGTCATATTAAGATACTTTGTTAAGATTCCTCTTGATCTTTCCCAGCATAGAAATGTGGAGGCATTGATTGGAGAGGAAAAAACCTACAACCCACTCAGCACAACAATTCTCTAATACCAAAGAGTCAACATCTATCCTGGTGGGAGTTTTCCCCCACAGTTGTGGGATTTATTAGGGAAATAGGTTGGGGAGGGAAGGAAGCAAAGAATATCACACAATGCAAATCCAGTAGTCCCAAGTGAAATTAACAAGGCACAATTCCTCAATTAGTGAAAGTCTAGGTTCAGCAGCACAAACGCACCTCTAGTTTCCTCATTCATCCAGCAAACTTCATCTCAGAGCACTTAAAAGTCAGCTTTTCCTTTAGTTATTTAGCAAGCTAAACTTTTATCTGTTCCATCTCCAGGGTTCCTCTGGTTATACCTTGCCACAGTCTCTTCACAGCAGTGCCAGAATCTCTTCACCCTCTATCCACTACCGTTTTTCATAGTACTCCCACAGTGTTGATGATTTGCAAGACCACATGTACTAAGTGAAAGTAGCTAGAGACCATGCCCTAGAGTGTCTTCCCCTCTTTTCCGGATCCTCCACTTTTTCCAATGTGATATCTTTTCCTGAGAACTACTCTCTCCTGATAAAATGCCCGAAGTATGTGGGACGAAGTTTCACTATCCTTGCCTCTAAGTTGCAGTACCTCCAAGACAGATTGGTTTGTTCTTTGGGCAGTTCTTGGAATATTCAATAATCTTTGCCAGCATCACAATTCAAAAGCATTGATTCTTCTGTCTTGCTTTCAACAACTATTTTTTTTCCAAGTCTTTTATTTTAAGAGACCACTTTTATCTTATTCTGTAGTGTTTTACAGATGTCCACCCACTCAGGTTTCTGTATCCTTTAAGAATTCATACATTAAAATTATGGCAATCTTTGCTCTCAATCTTTAATTATGTTCTAATCATTGTATGTGTTGTCATAGAACTTTCTCATGGAGAGAAAAAAACCAGTCTAGGCTCTTAGACTCCACATGCCAGCTTTGGGATACAGTTTTCATATGAAATACTGATAAATGTGTAATTCTATGACGTGGGCAGAGAGCTCAGGAAGCATGTCTGTTGTGGTAAGTGAAGCACTATTATCTTTCTGCCACTGTTCAATCCATTTCAAGATCAGATTTACGCTATCCTCTAGATCTTCTGGTTTATTGCTAGCCAGCTGATGTACTATTTCTTCCTTGTAGCACGCCATTCTTCTTCATAAAGAATCTGGAATTTCACACTGAATATGATCTTGAAGTTTCTTCTCATTATAATCTACTATCTTCATCTAAGATGGCACAATCATGTTCTTCATCATAGCTATCATGTAACTGCCCTTCTTTAGCTAAATCACCCACATTAATGTATTTCAGTCCTGATCTTAAGGCAAGCTCTTTGCCTAGTGTGGTTTTTTCCAACCCCTGGTGTGCCAGTGAGCAAGATGTTCGGCTGTAACATGGTCCCCACTGTGATGGCTCCTTCAACAGCTATTTTGAAGTAGAGCTAGAAGGTTAAAAAAATGGAATGGAAATTAAAATGTTGACACAAAGTGAAGAATGTAACCAATGTCACTGATTGTAATGTCTAGAAACTGTGGCATGGGGATGAGTTTTGATGTGTATATTCTTCCAAAAATGAGATAATGGGGGGGGGAAAGATATGAAAGAATGAAGCAAATGCTTCTGCACAAACAATAATCCTCAGATATTGAGTAAGTAAATAGTGTCTACAATCATGGGTAGGTTTTGGGGATTTTTCCCTTAAGTTTTCTAAAACTTTGCTTTTGTTAAAAAATGACAGTTACTTTTTAGCTTTTTTTTTTCAGTGTACTATCAAAAATTTTAACATCTTACCAAAAGTATGTCTTAGACATAAAACATAAGTACCATGAACCTAGCATGCTAGGTTAGTGATATTTTGATAGGACTTGCTTGGGAACTCTTGAAACAAGCGTTCTCAAATGTATGGTTTTCCCTTTGACAAATCACACTTTTAACATCATCTGTATATTTTCAGAACTTAGATATTCTGCACTCCCTTTATGCTGCAAAGGCCCTTTCCAAGTAAATATAACACAGCACATCTTCAAGAATTCATTCAAGTGTAGTTGTGTTAGCCAGGCACTAATCAGTTCTAATCTCAAGGAACTAACCAGTTGTAATCTCAAGGTAGTGCTCATATAGTCCAGTTCTTTCTCTAATCTTGGATTTCCTTCTCTTTTTTGTTCCAGGCAAGTGAGGACCAATAGGTGTATCTTTGGTGGCTGCTTGAAAGCTTTTAAGATCCGTTAAGAACTATATTATGCCAATTGACTGATATGTCCTATCTCTTAAATATTATGTGGTAGAGTTTATACATGTTCCTTTGAACATGCACTTTTTTCTCTTATTTGCGACAAATTGTATCATGAACCAGATTGTAATTTAGTAATTTGATAGGGTGCTCTGGTGGCCTAGTGGCCATGGGTTTTGTTTCTAACTCAGTGGCACGCAGTTTTGAATCTACCAACTGCTCTTTGGGAGAAAGATGGGCAGTTTCCTCCTGTGTGATTTACAGTCTGTGAAATCCTTCTGAAGGGTCAGCTGTAAGTTGGAACCAACTTGATAGCCCATAACAACAACAGTTTGATAAAAATCCCTGTAGAAGTATAGATTTTTAGTTGAACCAAAATAAATTTTATAACTTATTTAAAGTTTATGGCATGTTTATGCAGGGTTGCTGGTATACCACTTCTCTGTAGCACAATGGTTCAGAGTTCTCCCTTTTGGAAACACTAAGAGGTTTTTAATACTTGATCCTGTGGAATTTATGGCTGAATTGGACAGACTAGACATATAGCTGTGAAAAGCTAATAATGCCTAACAGTTATGGTAAGTTCAGTCTAGAAATTCACAGGAAATGCAGAGAAATGGTTGGAGGAATCAGGGAAGTAGAGGCTTTAGTTGAACTTTAAAGAACAGGCACACTTGACTATTCTTTATCAGATCCCAGAAGAGAGAAGCAAGCATTTGTCAGGGACAAAGGTAGTGGTGATAGGGATGAAGGCATGGGTATAGGAATGAAATGAGAAAAAAATGGGCTGGGCAGCAATCCAGCTGTATGGAGTGGAGGTAAGGGATAAAAATTGGATGGGTAAAGTGAATTCACATTTAGAGACTAACCAAGGACGGTGTGATTCTGCTTCATGCCTTCCTTGTGCCCAGTCCTGTCCTCTTTCTGGCATGTTCCTTACAGACTCTCTTCACCTGGTTATTGGGACTACTTTCTGTTCCCTGACCAAAGGATTAATAATGATTTTTTTAAATCAGATTTTTCCAAAAATTATAAACTTCTGCTGCTTGAGGCCACTGGAAGATTCAGTCTAATGCATGTACAAATGGAGCATTAGAGTTCCTTTAGGAGTGTCTTAGGCTGCTTAGATACTTGACGTTAAAGCCAGATTCGTAACCACCTCAGAACTGATGGGAGCTGGTGACATAGGAGGTGTCGGGAGAGGTAGATAGATATACTTTCTGTAGGGCAAGATTAAACAAATCAGTAAGATGGTGTTAAAATTTCAAGCCCACATTTTGCATAGTCTCACCTACCCTTCTTGTGCCAGTGCCCCTTGAGATGGCCTTTCTCCTCACTTGGGGACAAATACTGTCCTTTCCTGACTACCCAAGTCAGCAGGAAATTACACTGCTTAAAGCTATGCTAGTCATGCATTTAGGTGGCATCCATGATGCTAGAGGGAATCAAAATTCAAGATGGGACGGGAAGGGAAGTTGAATTGTGATCTAAAACTTTCCTGATTTTCGAGATGATGTAGGTGGAAGACCACTGTATACATAGCCTTCCTTTTCTGACTCCTCAGCTGTTTCCCCCCAGAGAAGGCTTATTTATTTGCTTTTGGTGTAGGGGTGGAAACTTGAAGGGGTAAAATGAAAGGCAACACTAGATAACTCCCTAGATTAATTTCTGACCTTCTGGGCTCATTTGTAACCAAGATTTTAAGGGGCCAGAGAACTTACTGTGGGTGCACGTTGCACTGTGTTTTGTTTAAAATAGTTCATGCGCCCAGGAATGCAGTCAAACTATAATGGTGACTAAGTGCCGGAAATCTGAGAGGGAGGGGGCCCAACTGGAAAAAATGAGCCTGAGGCAAGAGAAGTAGGGCTGGGAAAATGGAAGTAGAACTAGGCCCACAGGCCAGGTTAGAGATTCCCCCATGCATTAACTGCTGTGAGAGAGGTTTATTTACAGGGCACTAATCACTGGGGGGAGGGGGGTAGGCACCCTTATTTTACACTAGGAACTGTGGTGAAGGAATAGCCGGAGGGCATTTCAAGGATGGGAGCAGGAGTTCTTACTGAGTTCCAAGGAGCACCTGCTGCAGTCTTCCTGGGCACTTTTATGCTGCTGACCCCCTTTGATTGGACAGTGACAGGTCCCCATGGGTTGGGGGCTGGGAGGGGGAGGAATACCCATTTTCTGAAAAGGTGTTTTTTGGTTTTGTTTTTTGTATTTCCTTCTGACTTCAGGCGAGGGAGTCAATACAAATATAGATAGGATTTGACTACTACTTAGGGGCATTGTAACCATCAAAGATGAAAAAGCTGACTTGTTTTAAATAAAGTGGTACTGTTTCTAAAGTCAGAGAATGGAGTAGTTTAAAATGGTCAAAATTTTATTCGAAGAACCACAGCAAAGTATTCAGGTTAGGGTGTTTATCTCAGAAGAGAATGTTTCTGCCTTCTGTTTGAAAATTTCTTACTGTTGTAATCATTTCTTCAGAAGTGTCACGAAATGGCAGTTAAATGACCAAGGAGCCAAGAGTATTGTCTTTATCTAAATTTTAGAAATATGTTGATTCTTCCTGCCGCTCTCCAGCCCCACTTCTTCCTGCTGTGATCTAGAATAGTCTATTTTTAGTTTCACCTCATATCATAGACAAAAAAATTAACCATCAGAGAAGTTGGGTGCCTAGGATTGCAAAAGTAAATAATTCACTTTAGTGATGACAATCTTAATGATTATTAACTATTACATATATTTATGTAAAAATAACCTTTTTGTCTTGATTTATATAGTAACAATGAAGTCACATAAGAAAAACAATGCTTATTTCCTAAAGCACCATCTTTTGACCTATATAGATACATAACCTTACTTGGCTGTCTTTACCTCTCTGCCTGTAGAAATCTGGCTATTTAAAATTAACCATTACTTTTTATAGTCTTTCCCAAAATGTTTGCAGTCCTCACATTTGTCAGATTTGGTGGCAGTATATTCATCCCATTACTATTTCCCCCACAGACAGACATTTGAACCATTTCCAGATTTTAGGTGTAATATATAACTGCAACTATAAATATCTTTGTAAAAAAAAAATATGTTTTCTTTTCCCCCTTTGAATTATTTCTGTGTGATATAGTGCCCAGAGTGGGACTGCTGGGTCAGAAGCTACCATTTCACAGGCTTTTGTCTCTTAGAATTCCTTTCTGAAAGGCTGTACCAGTTGAGCTGCCAGCAATATATAACCAAACTCAAATCCTTCTATAAACCAAGACTAGTGTCAAGTTTTTCAACTTAATATATGTGAAGCAGTCCTTTAATAATTGTTTTAATGTGTACACCTATAAAACGACAATTGTTTCGGGTTTCCCCTTCAGTTTTATCGTGGAAATGAGAGCAGTATGTGACTGCTCATATCCTCTGTTGGATATGGATGACAGGGTGTTGGAGACATAGTATTATCCTGATAGATCTTTATCAATCCTCTCAAAGTTTTAGAAATAAAACTTCCATCTATAATATTAATTGTTAATTTCCTCTTGCTCTGTTACTTTAATTTGAATCCTTTTTCCTTTTCTATGCAGTATTTAAAGTTTAATATAACCAAACCTGACTATTGTTTCTATAATCATTAAATGACTCTTTTCTTCATGGTAATATATATAGCATTTCATTTTCTCCTAGTTAAGAAAATAGTAAATTTACTTTTTCATCTTTTTGGAATTAGTTGTATCATGGAATGAGATAATGATCAGTGTTTTGCCCTGCTGAGACACAGTTTTATCAGCAGCATTTATTCTTATTAACTAAATTCTTATTTATATTTCTTTTACCAAATTATTGCTTTGTGGAAAAAGTAGAAAACACATAAGAACACAAAGGAAAAATGATCCCAACCTCATAGTTGGCCTTCCACAGTTAATGCTTACTGTTTTAGAATATGTTGTGGTGTACGGTAGAGTTAGAACCGACCCATAGCTGACCCTCCTGCAGGTTTTCAGAGACAATAATTGCAAAGGAGGAGATAGCCCATTGTTCTCCCATAGAGCAGCTGTTGGCCTCAAACCTTGTGCCTTTGGGATTGCAGCACAACTTCTTGCTACTAGGCCATCAAATAGCCTTCTATTATTCTTTCTTCATGTCTTCTTTTCTTCCCACTAAAGTTGGGAGCTTGTTATACATACATAGCAGTACTAAGTAGTAATTTCTTTGCTTACTTTAAAATGTTATGTTTTTATGTGTTAAATTTGCATCAATTTGGGTAATTTCTGTCTTTCTTTTTGAAAATTGAAATGCCAGTGTTCTTGGTGCTTATTTCAAATGTCTTTTCATCAAATGGAGTATAATTGCTCCATCAACAAACACTTATTGATAATTATTGTAAGTAAGATATTGTATAATATTGAGTATTAAATGAATTATGTTTGAAGTTGTTATCCAGGGAGATTATAACATTCTAATATTTTTAAGAGTATTCACTTGAGTGGGCTAAACTCTTATCTACTAATTTTGACAAGATTTTTAATAGTAAGACTTGAAATAAAACTATATTACTGGTTAACCTTTGTCTAGTCAAGAAATAACCATAGAAAAACTATTTCTGAAAAATCATACTCTTTGAAATGTTTGAAAAGTTTAACATGAAATTACTGTTTATGAAAATATAAAATTTTTTCATGGCTTAAAGGGCTTAAAGTTAAATAAAATTAAGATGATAAATTGGAGAAAATGGCAGAATTTTAAAAGTTCTTTTAGAGACTCAGAAGAAAAAAAATTCAAAGTCCTAGTAGGAAGAAGGGCAAAGAACATGAATAGGCATTTCATCAAGAAATACTGTTGTTAGATCTTGTTAAATGCACTCTGTGTACAATAGAATGCAGCACGGCCCAGTCGTGTGCCATTCTAACAATTGTCACCACGTTTGAGCCCATTATAGTCCCTGCATCAGTTCACACCACACTGGAAATCCCTCTTTTTCATTAACCTTCTACTTTGTCAAAGCATGTTTTCTTTCTCCAGGAACTGATCTTCCTGCGAACATATCTAACGTGCTTGAGACGGAGCTTTACCATCTTTGCTTCTAAGGAGCATTTCATTTTGGCTCTGCTTCTTCCAAGATAGGTTTATTTTCTGGAAATCCATAGTATCTTTTAATATTCTTTGCCAATTCTGTAATTCAAACACATCGATTTTTCTTCAGTCTTCTTATTATCTAGCTTTTACATGTGTATGAGGCAAATACTAAGAAAGAGAAAACCAGATATTCAATCTTACATATAATTAAACAATATATATATGTCAAAACCATAAGAAGGAATTATCTTTCACTTCTTAGAATGGTAAAAAGAAAAAGTGTCAAGTTTTTGAAAAATAAGACTGAGAAACTCTTAGGAACCAGAGGAGACTGAGGACACAAGATGACAAAATACAATGTGATATGTTGGGATGAGACTTTGAACAGAATAAGGATATAAGGGATAACTGCTGGGCTTCATATAGTCTGTAATATAGTTAATATTTTTATATTTAGACAAATATACAGTGGATATTAATATTAGGAATAGTGAGGTGAAAGTATATGGGAGCTATGTACAATATTTTCAACTTGCCTGGAATTCTAAAATTATTCCAGAGGGAAGGAAAAATGTGCAACAGTGAATGAATAAAAATCCAACTTTTTTGTAAACTTACTTAAAATCACAATTGAAATTTTTTTAAAAAATTATTTCAAAAGTTTATTTGATAAAAAATTAGAAGATAATCAGGCTATTCTCAGTTTTCTTGGGTATTCAAGTATAGGGAGAAGATAATTACTCTTTTAATCCCTTCCTGGTCCCCTAACCCCTTCATTTTTTTTCTAGATGTATTTTGGGTGTTTTTGAGTCATATCTCACTAAGCCCATGGGATTTTCTCAATTGGCAGCAAATTGTAGTGACTGGATTGTCTCTTCTGTCTGGACACAGAATGCCTGGGATCCCAGTGAAGGAACGGGTGAAGGTTTCTCAGAACTGGAGATTGGGGCGCTGCCGAGAAGGGATTCTGTTAAAATGGAGATGCAGGCAAGTAGCTTCTTGACCTTTTATTTTTTTTAAATTTTATTTTTTGTGTGTGTACCGTCAAATCGGATCTGACTGGTACAGGAGGAGATTGCCCCTCCTTCTCCAGCAGAGCATTTGGTGGATTCGAACCACATACCTCTGGGGCTTCTTGACTCTTAAAAGGAGCCTGGGATAGGAGTCCATGTTGGAAAAGTAGAAAACCCTATGTGTGGTGTGGCTCTGATGACCTTATACTCCAAAGGGAGCATCTGAAGAATGACAGCTTTTTATTACATTGAAAAAGCTTATAGTTTATTTTAAGGGCGTTCTGGTGGCCTTGTGTGTAAAGAGTTGTTAGAATCCACTAGTTGTTTCATTGGAAAAAGATGGACAGTCTCCTCCTGAAGGATTTACAGCTTCTGAAAACCCACCAAGAGTCAGTTCTGACTTGATGGCCCACAACAACAACAACAACAACAAAAACATCTTTATCTTAGCAAACAATCTAATTTTATTTTTTTCTGATTATAAAAATGTTTACGGAGCACTGGTGGCACCGTCCGTAGGGAGTTGCATTGTCTCACCCAAAGATGGCAGCATTCTGGTGGTTGGGATCTGCCGATGACTCTGAGGAAGGTAGCTGGGCAACTTCCTCCTGTGCACCTAATGACCTGAGAAACCCAATAGAGGGTCAGCTATGAGGTGATTTCAACTTAATAGCTGTGCGATATAAAAACATAGTATAAAAATTTGAAAGATGTCTAAGGAAGAAAAGAAAAACTCATAACCCTATTACCCATAAATAATCATTATTAACTTATCAAACGAATGAAGCCAACCTTTCAGTCGTCTTGTTTTACTATTTTTCTCTGAGTTTCCTATTCTGAGGAGTTATACTGCACTGTTTGTTTCCTTTAGCTTTCTCTACTTCCTAAGCTCTGCAGGTTTGGTTATATATGATACAAGAGGAAGGGCTTAAAAAATTGCCAAGAAATCTACATAATGACTCTGGCACAAATTAGGCTTCATTGGTGTGAAATTATTTGTTTAATGTTTGACTCATTACCAAAACAAAACCCAAAGAAGCAGTCTTCCCTCCCCTTCTTGGCTAGTTAGACTATGTAGGGAACCTCCTGATTCCCCACTCCAGGCTGACGTGTACCTGTGCTCGTGGTGCAACAGGCATATTTTTAAAAAAATTATTATTTTCTGTGTGTGTACCATCACATTGGATCTGATTGGTACAGAAATAGATTGCCCCTTCTTCTCCAGCAGAGCATCTGGTGGATTCAAACTGTATACCTTGGGATTGTAGTGAAGCTTCTTGCCACGAGGCCACCAGAGCTCCCTGCAACAGGCATATTTTTTGAGGAACATTTTTCTTTTGCTTGTGTCCAGTTTAGCTGGTTTCACTGATGTCAGTTGTTGTGAACTGTAAGAAGGAAAGGTGGATTTTTATGATGAAGGGCTTTATCCCCTGCTTCTCTTGCTTTTAAATACCAGAAAGCAGTTTATTTCTCCATCAAGGTTTTGTCCCTAGTGTCTTTTAGGGCTAGTTTCAAGTTAGGTTGGCAAATAAACACATGGAACAGTTAACAGGCTGCCCCAGGAGTCTGATGCTCACCTGACATGAACCTGGTTTCTTGTCCTAAGCAAATGGCTATTTCCCAGATGGCTCTAAATACATGACACTGAATCTAGCCCTGCTGTGTACTTCCTACTTGAGTGTGCAATACATGCATGCAAGGGAATGCTGTGAGGAATGTGCACGATAAATGAGAATGCAGGCATCTACACACACTAACGTGCTCCATGTAATATATGCACACACTTGTAAAAATCTCATGAGCAGAAACTCAGCTACTACAAAGTCCAAGCTGCATTTAATGGCCCGTCAAGTCAATTTGCAGAACTTTTCCACATTCCCATGACGCTTGTATTAAGGAGCCTGGGGAAGAAACAGCCCAGTTTGTTCAGACAGGCTTGGCAGTGAGAGATGGTAAATGGAGTTGAATCAGCTGTCCTTGTGCTTTGCTTGGGACTTCGTAGCTCCAGAATGCCTGTGTGGAGAAGGACAGGCTGTTGGGATGCATCCCTTGGGACAGGGGCTCAGTCCCAACTAGAGAACTTAGTGTCTGGCAGAATCCTCCTTGAAGTTCTCCCTATGCCATGGAACAGGCCTATGCCTTCTAACTTTTTTCTCCTGCCAGATTGAAGTGAGAATGTTTAACCATTTGTGGCTTTCTCTTATCAGCTGCCTGTGAGACCTATTTCTCTTTAGCTTCTGAACTGTAGCAGACTACTCTGAAACTGTGATTTTCAATTTTTACACTTAGCCTGTAGTACAGAAATGTAGATATCCCCTGTGAGGAGCTAGGTATCTAATCAGTACGTTCACATCATTTCCTAAATGACTTTATTTCTTTCCCTTTGCTCTAGTAGGAGGAGGGAATGGAGCTTTCCTAGGGCTCGCTCTTCTCTTTTCTCCTTCATATCCTCACTGAGCTGTCTACAGAGAGGCATGGATGAGAGTGTTGGAAACTTGAAGCTTATTACACATCAAATCATCGTAGATGCACAATGAAAAAACATTACTTTACCTGGCTAGCAGGTCGATTTTGAATATCCCTGCTCCTCAATCACTGAATTTTCCAAATTCTGCTTAACTAGAAGAATTCTGGGTAGCCAGTAATTAAAATCTTAAGCATTCTCCAATTAAGTTGATACTTACCTAACCTTTGAATTCTGATTGGCTTTTAGAAAGCCCAAAGAAGATTGAGTTACTACAGAGTTCAACCATGCTAGTTTTCTGAGGGTTATCCAGGAGTGGGTCATTTTGAAGGAATGGAGTGAGGTAGAGAGTGTTCCTCTTGCCAGGGTTATGATCAGTCAGCCTCTCTAAAGACCAGAGTCAGAGTTCTGTGCTGTATCTTGATGACCCTTATCTTTTGTTTTCTGTCCCTGCAGTCAGATGCCCTGGATGCAGCTTGAGGGTGATTCTCTGTATATATCCCAGGCTAATTTCATCCTCGCCTACCAGTTCCGCCCAGATGGTGCCAGCTTGAACCGCCGGCCCCTGGGAGTCTTTGCTGGGCATGATGAGGATGTCTGCCACTTTGTGCTGGCCAACTCACATATTATCAGTGCTGGAGGGTAAGTGCTGCCGGCTCTCCTGCCGTCTCCTTTCTCCCTCCTCTTCGTGCACATCTGACTTTTCTGTCTCAACTCCAAAGGGGTGAAGAGGGCAACCAGAAGATAATTGTAGTGAGGGTGTTTGGGGTTTTTTCCATTTAAAGCTGAGAGAATTACCAAAGACAGCTGATGGGGTCAGTTAGAGAAGAAAAACTAAAAGTGCTTTTAATGAAAAAATGAAGCTGGTTTTGATACTCTTAAAGGGAACATTCTCTGTTCAACCCAAGTATGCTGAAAAACATAAAAGTATTCAGAAGCTTGGTACTTTCTTGGGTCAGAATTGCTTATGCTTAGCAAATTTGAACATCACCAGAGACTTAGGTCATTTTTATAGACTTACTCTTTTCCTACAGAGAGAATGTTTGGCTACTGGGGATGGGACTCTTATTTCTCTCCTAGAGATGGGAAGATTGGCATTCATAAGATTCATAGCACCTTTACTGTCAAGTATTCAGCTCACGAACAGGAGGTGAACTGTGTGGACTGTAAAGGCGGCATCATTGTGAGCGGCTCCAGGGACAGGACAGCCAAGGTGAGGTGGTCTCTCCCTTACATACTGTTACTCTTTGCTTGTCTATAGGGAGCAGGGTAGGAGAGGGAGGATAGAGCCTTGAGTCCCAGGATTGGCGGAGAGTGTTGGGTGGGGGCAGGAGGGAAAATGACACAATAAAGGACTCACTTATGTGCTTCTGGCATGCAGCTTGCCATGCCAGGCTGTGTCCCTGCCAGCTGGACTGGAAAAGGAGTGGACAGTGGCTGGGAAATTTGCCACTCACTTGAAATGTGGCGTGAACTCCAAAACAAAGCTGAGTCTGGCCAGCTTTTCCTCTCTGAGCTGAGTTTCCTCAAGTTTGTGGGTTGAGTTCTGACCCCAAACATTTTCTTTTAAAATCTCCCTCCTTTTGCTTGCTCTCTGTTTAGGGAGGTTAATTTTTCACCACCTTGTTTATAAGCAATCAAGCTGATAATTAAAATGTGCTTTTACTGCTTCTCTGGAGGGTGATGTGGTCAGTAAGCAGTAGAAAAAAATGACTAGGGAAGGGCGTTGTTTGTTGCATCATTGCCAAATTGCCTTGTCTACAGTCAGATAGTCACCAAGGCATGGAGTATGGCTGATAAGTAGTGGGATCCTTGTACAGATACTGCTCTTCCAAGCAGGCTTCCACCCACGAGGCAGAGAAGACATTTTCTCTTTCCCTGTGTACAGCAGCACTAGCCAGGGCCTGCATTGCCTGGCCCTTTGGGGCTGCTGTGGGAACTTGGCTGACCATTCAGTTGATGGTACAGAAGACCCAATGGTAGCTTCTTGGTGTCAGCAAATGGGACTCTAAGATAAGATTGGAGAGAGGGAAATTGCGATCTTGACTAGTAATTTTTCGGACTCCATATACTCTCTAGTGATTACTTCTTCGTGTAGAGATGTTGCTATTCTTTATGCTTTGTTTTGTTGTCAGAGATTCATGTACATAAGCACAGAAAACCTGACCAAAAAATTCATCATATCTTTTGAGCATGGAAAGGAATTTCCTGTCACCTGTTTTCCATACTGTTCTACTGCATATGTATTTGAGGTTTCTGATTGGTCACTGTGTTTGTACCATTCCTTGCACAGATATTAAACTTTAACTTACTGTACTGCTCAAAAGCCCATTTTTTTAAAGAGTACATTTAATATTTTACTTCCTTCTCTGTAATTTAATTTATTTTTTCTTTCTTTTCTTGTTGTGTACTGTCGAATAAAATCTGACAGGCACAGGAAGAGATTGCCCCTCTTTTTCCAGTGAAGCATCTGGTGGATTCGAACTGTGTATCTTTGGGACTGCAGCACAGCTTCTTGCCACTAGGCCACCAGAACTCTCTTAGAAGCCTGTTTGTATGGAAACTTCCTGTGGCAATGTGTGACTAAGTTACTCCCATCTCATCTAGCATCTCTTGACCAAGGCTTTTCCTCTTGCCTCCTTTTCAGTAGCACCCATTTCTTCTGTTCTCTATGTTCCAGTTCTCAGAATAGTGTAAAGTCTCCAGTTCTTCTACAGCTTCTAAAAGCTGCCTCCGTGTTAAGACTTCTCCATGGCCTGTAGGCCAATTTGTATCTATTTTCTGGATGCTGCTTGTGTTCATCTCCTTTCTGTTCTGTTCTTTACATTCAGCAAATGGACATCTTATTATGCATTTACCTGCAGTTAGTGGCATGTATAATTCTATTGCTCCTTCTGTAGGTTTCTGATATCTTAAAATCTGAGAACTCACATTTATGTTGATGTGTAAATATCTATATCCCTTTTGGAAGTTGGGGGAATTTCCCAAACATATATTGTTGTTGTTGTTATGTGCCATCGAGTCGCTTGGAACTAATAGCGACCCTATGTACAACAGCCCTAAACTCTGCTCTATCCTGTGCCAGTCACACTGCCTCTGACACACCCACCCATCCCGATTACGCTAGTCACTGAATCAATCCACCTCATAGAGGGTCTTCCCCTTCTATGCTGTCCCTCCACCCTCCCAAGCATGATGTCCCTCTCCAAGGACCTGTCCCTCCTTGCAACATGTCCAAAGTATGTCAGATGAAGCCTCAGAATCCTTGCCTCCAAGGAGCAGCCTGGTTTAACCCTCTCCAGGATGAATCTGTTTTCTTGGCAGTCCATGGTACATTCAGTACTCTTCTCCAGCACCACAGCTCAAAGGCATCAATTCTCCTTCTATCCTCCTTAGTCATTGTCCTACTCTCTGATGCAAAACAAGTGATTTCAAAGACCCTAGCCTGTATCAGACGCACCTTAGTCTCCAGAGTGACACCATTGCTGTTCAGTACCCTGGAGAGGTCCCTAACAGCAGACTTTCCCATCACAATACGTTTTTTGATTTTCTGGCTGCTGGTGCCAAGAGTGTTGACCGTGGAGCCAAGCCAACTAAAGTTGTTAACAATCTCAATCCCTTCACCATCCATCCTGATACTGCCAATTGGTCCAGTGGTGAGAATCTTTTTCTTCTTGACATTGAGCTTCAATCCATACTGAAGGCTGCAGTCCTTGACCCTCTGCAGCAAGCATTTCAGGTCCTCCTCAGTTTCAGCAAGCAGGATTGTGTCATCTGTATAATGCAGATTGTTAATAGATCTTCCACCAATCCTGACGCCACACTTCTCCTCATAGAGCCCAGCCTCTTGGATAATCTGTTCTGCATACAGGTTGAAAAGGTATGGAGATAGGACACATCCCTGGCATACACCTTTCCCCATTATGAACCATGCAGTGTTTCCTTGCTCTGTTCTGACGACTGCCTCTTGGTCCAAGTATAGGTTTCGCATTAGAACGATCAATTGTCTGGGATTCTCATTCTTCTCAGAGTCAGCTACAGTTTGTTATGATCCACACAGTCAAACGCCTTTGCATAATCAATGAAACACAGATATACATTCTTCTGATATTCCCTGCTTTCAGCTAAGATTCATCTAACATCAGCTACAATATCCCTAGTACCACGACCCCTTCTAAACCCAGCCTGGACTTCTGGCAGTTCTCTGCTGATGTGCTGTTCCAGTCGTTTTTGGATAATCTTCAGTAGAATCTTGTGTGTGAAATCAATGATATCATTCTATATATTAGGAATGAGATAAGTTTTAGGATGAAAGGCACCAAAAGTTTTTCTCAGCAAGACTTCTGAGCCAGGGACTATCTAGAACACCTGCTTCCTGCCCACTCCAGCCCAGATTTCAGTCTTCTTGTTAGTTAGTTTAATTACTGGACTGGGCTTTTTCATACTGAGTTGTAACCAGATGGTAGCATACACTTTTTGGTGGTGCTGGACTGGTAATGATGACTCCTCTCTGTCCCCCTTATGTTTCTGTCCTTTCATTCATTCTTGTAAGTGCCTGCTCTTTGTGAACCTTGTATAAAAGGCACCTGGGCCCTTTAAAGATGGGGAGATACAACCTTACTCACTAAATGTAGTTGATACATCTGTTCACTTAGATAGGAAGTTCTTTGGAAGTGACCCAAACTGAAGTGAGAAGGCTCTGGAAAAAGGACAGGAGAGTTCAGAGATGGAGAGATCACTTTTCACTTGGAAGGAGTAATTTTATGGAGGACGGAGGATTTATCTAATGGACTTATCTCCTTTAGTCATTATTCAGTGGTTAGTTTTGTAGCAATATAGAATGCCACTAGACACTATGATAAGCCCTTTATTAATCTTACCCTTTAGGATAATTTGTGTCCTCACATAGTTGTGCCTACCATACCCAGCTGTATCTAGTTTACTTTTAAAAAGGTTTTCATGATTATATGACTTATTTTAAAATATAATCCATTTGCATCAATGTCAAAGATGAAGACACTGAAGATTTTTACCAGCTTCTGAAGTTGATAAAATGTACTCAGAATTACTGATGATGTGAATATAAAAAATGTACTCAGAATTACTGATGATGTGAATATAAAATTCAGAAAGAAAGAAGAGGGATCACTAGCTAGAAAATATGACTATGGTGATAGAAACAATCACATGAAAGAATTTTTCAAGACTAATATCTTATTCATTGCACATCTCTTTTTTCCAGCACCATAATCAGTGACAATACACATGGACCTCATTAAATAGAATAAACAGGAATTAAACTGTATCTGTGCAAAGAGATGGTGCAGAACCATAATATATTTAGTCAGAGCAAGGCCAAGGCTAGCTTCAGAACAGATCATTAATTGCTTAAATGAAAATTCTAATTGAAGAAAATGAAAATAAGTCCATAGAGCCAAAATATGGTCTTAAGTAGATTCCACCTGAAGTTAGGGACCATCTAAAGAAAAGATGTGACATGTTGAACATTAACTAATTACCAAAGACAGAAGCTTTGTGGGATGACATCAAGGACATTATACATGAAAGTGAGTGGAAGAAATTATGATGTAAAGAAGCTGAACAAAAAGGTGTCTTGAGAAAAAAAAATCAGTATTTAATAGTGAATTGTGTGAAGACCTAGAACTACAAAACCAAAACAGAAGAACATTCTCAGCATTTCTCAAGCTGCAATATTGAAGAATTCTGTGGACAAGATATTGAGCAAACAGGAAGCATCAAAAGAAGATTGAGGGAATAAGCCCACAAGTATAAAAAATTTAAAAGAGATTTGTGTATAGAAAGAATCATTTTTAGACAAGAGTGATGGAACTTTTTTTCACGTTTCAAGTGATTCTAAAATAATTTTCTATTCCCATGTTCAAAGAGGAGGACATTTCACCTACTGAAATTCTGAAGTTCTAAAATCTATACTATTTTCTAGTTGCACTGACATGTGTACACATAAAGTAAGTCCTGTACCCACCCAATTGGTTGTATTTAGCCGCAGTGGCTGAAATGACATTAGATAAATGTATGTTATCTACCTTGTTAATAATAAATACTATGGAAAAAAAGAACAATTCTTGGATGATAGTTACCTGGAAAAAGGAAGGAAAGGAGAGGGAAGTAAATTCATGATCTAGATAATGTTGTTGTGTATTGTGAAGTTGGAACCGATTTATAGCCGACTCTGGTGGGTTTTCAGACGCAATAAATCGCACAGGAGGTGATGGACCATCTTACTCCTGTGAAGCATCTTTTAGATTTGAACCATAAGTTTGGATTGGCAGTTGCAGCTCCTTACCACTAGGCCACCAGAGCTCCCTAAATAGTCAGAACTGACCTATAGCTGACCCTCTGGTGGGTTTTCAGGGGCAGTTAATCACATGGGAGGAGATTGCCCATCCTCTCATGGAGCAGCTGGTGGTGTTGAACCCTGTGTTTTCAGGATTGCAGTGCAGCTTCTTGCCACCAGGCCACCACAGCTCAAATAGATAACAGACACATTTAAAAAGGTAAAGGTATCTCACTCCCTGATTTCAAATCCTACTACACTGCCATAGTGGTAAAGACAGCATGGTACTGGTACAATGACAGACACAT
>NW_006399756.1:29326831-29328417 GCF_000299155.1 Elephantulus edwardii
TGCAACAATGAATGAAATAAAACCCAAAATCTCTGTAAATGTTCATTAAAACTAATAAAATTTAATAAAAAAAATAAATAAAAAGGTAAAGGTAAAGGTGATAGACAGTGAAGGGATGACTAGCACAATACAACTAAAGACAGAAAACATAGAGAGGACACAAGAAATACAGGCAACAAAAGTAAACACTATTACATAACTGTCTTGCATTATCAGCAAAAATATTAATTTGAAAGCAGATGTATAGTCAGAATGGCAAGACAAACCAATATGTACAGAGAAAAAGGATGATACCATTATTATACATAGGTTTAACAAACGGTATCCCTGTGTTCATCTTAGAATATGCTGTAAATATATCCGGGTATATAACAGAGTCTATGGGGAACAAAGCTATGTAAGAATCTTAATTAAAACCAAACACCCCAGAGGAATAATTTGCAGATTCTGTGGCATCGTCTTGGGGTACATTAAGGTCAATTTGCATAGTCCATACAGATAGTGTTCTACACCCTACTCTGATGAGTAGCAGCTAAGGTCTGAAGAGCTTCTGAGAAACCTTCTAAAGTGCAGTTACTGGCCTCTTTCTTTTTGTCCTGAACAGAGAATAGTGAAGAAAAGCAAAGATGTATAGAAATAGTTTAAAGAATTAATGGACCACATGAACATGGTTTTCCATGTGCTTTAGCTTCTGTGACCTTGAGACCAAAAAACCTAAATGCTGTACAGCAGTCATTGAAGACTGATCTAAAAGGGGTCATAGTAGAAGAGCCTGGATTAAGTTAGGAAATGTGAAACAAGACTCAAAAACATCAAAGGAAAAAAAAAAAAGAGACCAGACTTACTGGTCCAGTAAGAGACTGTATGAATCCTCAAGACTGTGGCCCTTGAAGTTACCCTTCAAATTGGAACAGAACTCACCCTTATGGCTCAAATTCTAGTAAAAAAAATAGTGATCAGTAACACAGAAAGGCACTTGAGCTTTAGATTAACCAAACATATAAAGTCAAAAGAATAGCATTTGCTCAAGGAGAAGCCCAGAAGGCAGAAAGGGCTGGATTAGAAGGATTAATGGAAATTAGAATTAAGGGATAAAGGTGGAAGAGTATTATAGGTATTGTTATTAATGTTATAAAACAAAGTGTGTATCATTAGTTGAGTGCAAAACCAGTTTTCTTTATAAACTGTCACTGATAACAAAATAGAAAAAGCTTTCAGTGAAAAAAATAATATATCCTTTAAAGCAGAAATATTCCCTGATGTCCTTTTCTTAATCCAGACAATAGTTTGGCTTAATTAATAAAAAAATGTCTACTTTGAGCATTACACTGCATGGTTCAAAATTGGGAAGGGTGTAGTCAGGGTTGTGTCCTGTCTCCATACCTTTTCAACCTGTATGCAGAGCAGATTATCCGAGAGGCGGGGCGCTATGAGGAGAGGCGTGTCATTAGGACTGGTGGACGATCTATCAACAATCTGTGTTATGCAGATGACACAACCTTGCTCGCTGAAACTGAGGAGGACCTCATGCACTTACTGCAGAGGGTCAAGGACTGCAGCCTTCAATATGGACTGAGGCTCAATGT
>NW_006399756.1:29330197-29332989 GCF_000299155.1 Elephantulus edwardii
GTTGCAACCTAGAAGACACAAATTTGACTAACAAGTTATAAGTACATGAGTCCAAAAATTATGGAAAAGTAAAAGAAAAGATTCTTTTATTGTTTTACAAACCCTCCCCCAGGTTATGTAGACAGAACAAGGGGATACCACACAGTTTAAAACTGGGAAAGGTATACATCAGAGTTGTAGTCTTTTACCTTATCATTCAATCTGTATGTTGAACAAATGCTCCAAGAAGCTGGACTTTATGAAGAACAACACAGCATCAGGATTGGAGTAAGACTTAACCATAAACCTATATTATGCCGATGACACAAGCTTGCTTGTAAGAAACAAAGACTTGAAGCTCTTACTGGTGAAGTTTGAAGACTATAGCTTCAATATCGATTACACGTCAGCGTAAAGAAAACAAATATCCTCACAACTGGGCTAATGAATAACATTATAATAGGAGAAAAGCTTGATGTTATCAAGGATTTAATTTTATTTGGATCCATCATCTATACTCATGGAAGCACCAATCAGGAAATCAGTCAACTTGTACATTACATTAATCTCCTACAGAGGATCTCTTTGAAGTGCTAAAGAGCAGAGGTGTTACTTTAAGGATTAATTACAATATGTAGCTTGGGTCACATGTCATAGTTGCCTGTTATACATGTGAAAGTTGGACAATAACTAAAGAAAATCAGAAGAGAATTGACTCCTTTGAATTGTATTATTGTGAGAGACTATTGAATATACTTTAGGTAGAAGTGCAGAATAGCAACAGTGTCCGTATGGAGACTAAGATGAGCCTTGCTATGCATCAGAGAGCTGGAAAATACTAGAGATGACAGAAGAATTGATGCCTTTGAGTTGTGGTATTGAAGAAAAGTGTTATACCATGGACTGCCAAGAGAACAAATAGGTTTATAACCTGGAGAGGCTGAAACCAGGCTGCTTCTCGGAGGCAAAGATTTTGAAGCTCTGTCTCGCTGGGCATGTGGCTAGGAGGGACTAGTACCTGGAGAGGGACATCATGTTTGGAAGGGTGGAGGGACAACACAGGAGAGGAAGATCCTGAATGAGATGGATTGACACTTTAACTGGAGACAGTGAGATTGGCTCAGGGTAGGGCAAGGTTCAGAGCTATTGTACATAAGGTCGCTGTGACTCTCATAACAATAAAAATATCCCTAGAGTATAATTCAGTTGTCTCTGTGTTTCTTTAATTCCCCTCTCAAGAACCTACTTCCCAGGTGGCTGGCATTGAGAAAAGGCAAAAGGCTTTTCTAAGTTGGCATGGCCTACAAGAGGACATTAGAAGAAGAACATCTCTTAGTGTCTAGTTGGTTCCAACTCCTAGTGACACTGTGTCCAAACAGAAGGCAGTTGTGTCAGTTAACTTCTTTGAGGGACTTTATCTTTTTTGCTGACTCTCTGTTTCACGAATGATGATGTAGCCTCTCCGTAGAGTGTCCCCAAAGTGTGTGATATGAAATCTCACCATTTTTTGCTTTGAAGTACCATTCTGCCTGCACGTCTTCCAAGACAGATTGTTTGTTCTTATGGCAATCTGTGGTGTATTCTGTATTCTTCACCAGCACTGCAAGTCAAAGAATCAAGGTCCAAAAGAGGAAGTCAGACACATTGCACTCCAGGAAAGTCGTGCTATGTTGTCCTTTCTTATTCAGGATCTTCCTGTTAAATTGATTTTCCTTTCCTATGTTGAGAAAAGTAATTCACTTAGTTCCCCCCCCCCCATGCTCATATATACACAAAGTCCAAATAACACTTTCTCCTTTTATAGGGAAAAGATAATCATGTGACCCTCAGAAAGGCAGGGCCACCCCCACTCCCTCACCTACCTCTTAAAGCCAAAGAATGCTCTTCCATCTAAGGTCCGGGCTACGTTTGGCATGTTCCCCTTATAGCACTGCAGGGACCTTGAGAGGTCATTGATCCATCTGGTCACCTCAGGATCCCTCCTTGGCTGCTGTCTGGGGATGGCCCTGTTCATTTGTGGTCTCTTTTCTGTTTGGTTAAAGGCTTATTTCCTCATATGTGTCACCTGGGGTAGGGGTAAGGTGAGGGGGGAGCCTTGTGCTTAATGGGAGACCTCTAAATGTACTGACTGCTGAGAGGGCTCTGGGAGTGTTGATTAGAGTTAAGCCCAGAGTGGCTGCTAATGTACATTCCTGACTGATAGGGACCAGATAATGTGCTCCAAGCAATATTTTTAACCTGTAGGAGATATGGAAGCTTAAAAGGGTTAAGCTTTTCTGCTGCTTTTGGTGACACTAGGTGCTAAATTCCCTGCTGACATGAATAACATTGGATTCTGGGAATTATCAACAAACAAACAACAACACACCACCTTCCTTCTTTTGAAGTCTCTTTCCTTCCATTCTTCACTCTCCTTATCTTTCTCTTTCCTTTCTCTAATTCTGTCTCCCTGCACCATGGCTTGATTTTCACCTCTCTCCTCACCTGCCCCAAGTGGAATCTTGGTGAGAGACAAGAGAAAGGAAAATCCACAGATATGAGGAGGTTTCTGAGAGCAACAATCCGCATTGACCTATTTTCCTCAGACAGTTTCCCATTGAGGAATATAGTTTCTTGATGTTACATTGTCTAGTAGATTACTGTTTGATGGAGGTAAAAAAAGGGTGGTTAAGATTAGATTCCAAAGTCTCTCTGGTGAGGGAAGCCAGTTACCAGAATTCCCCTCCGCTCAAACTGTGTGTGTAGATGACAGAAAGTATTCTCCATTCTGTCCAAACACCCATTCTGGCAACACCACCACCACCACCCCCCCC
>NW_006399756.1:29333089-29355033 GCF_000299155.1 Elephantulus edwardii
AGTCTCTCTTGTTTTCAGGTATGGCCTTTGGCCTCAGGCCGCCTGGGGCAGTGCTTACACACCATCCAGACTGAAGATCGAGTCTGGTCCATTGCTATCAGCCCACTACTCAGGTAAGGGGGACATTTTTGTACATGATTTTGCCCTTTGTAACTATGTAGCTTTTATCTCACTGGGTTGGGTGAGCTAGAAAATCCAGCTGTATCTTCTAGGTTGCTTTGAGCCATTTTCTTGGAGATTCTGAAAATCTTCCAGAGTCTTAAGATCTAAATATCACTGCAATTATACATTTGGCTAAGAAAACCTTCTAGATATCTAGCTCCCAAAATATTAAGAGGTCCTGTGAGATTGTAACCAAATGTCTGACCACTATCAAGGGTGTCCCTTTTGGGATAGATGCCCTCTGGGGCAGAAACATCTCAGCATCATGTTTTTGCAGCTCACATCTCTGCTTTGTTTCCCTTGGGAAATGTCCTCAGGAGGGATTTGGGGCCTCTTTTCAAGGACACATTTGTGTAGATATATCAAGAAGTAGAATACAAGTGCCAAATTTTGGTGGTGACCTGACAGGTATTTCTCTGACTTTACCTGTGGACAGCTTATCTTGCTGTCTGCTTTCTAGGATTTCTAGAGTCAATATGAAGCCTGTCACCAGCAGAGTGCATGTACTTGCTCACTCTCCTGCACCTGTTCTGTCACAGTGTTTTCCTAGGGTCTTCCTCCACTTCCTCCACCTCCTACCCCACCCAGATGATATATGGCAATGCTATAGGGCTACCACCCTCCAACACTGGTTTAAGTCAGACATTTGTTTTATGAGAGAGTTGATCCCCCACCCCCTTTGCTCAGCCTCCTTCAGCCTCCTTTTACTCACCCCATAGAACCTGCACCCCTCCTCCTGCTTTCTTCCACAACTCCCTTTCAAATTTTTTTCTTCCCAAAGAATTAGAGCCGATTAGTCACGTCATTAATTCTTCAATTTGACGGCTGATATAGCAGAACCTGAAACACATTGCTGACCCCAGAGAATGGAGACCCCGTTCCTTAGCATATTGACGATGGGAGAAGTTAATTAAAATTCCACAGAGTGGAGGTGTCGGCTAACCTATAAACCTGTCGCTGTTCAGAACAAATCATTTCACAATCCTAGGAAAGAGAGAAGGAAAGACCAGCAGGGAGTGGAGAGGCCTAAGTGTGTGGGAGCAGAGTGTAGAAAATGGAGCAAACGAGCTTTGTCTCCTCCTCAGTTTCTTCCTAATGCTACCCTTTTTAAGCCAATTAGCTAGCCTTGGGAGTCTGTGGACTACATGTGCAAAGGATGTAAGGGGGGGGCGAGGCAACCTATGAGAAGTGATGAGTGTGCTGATGACTTTGTCTCAGTAGTTATCTGTATACCTCTGCTGGCTTCAGAAAACTTGGGGTTCAGTGGATAGCTCATTGGGGGAGATCTTTCCTTCAGAGATGGTCTGTGTGCTTCCCGCACATAGCTCTAGACCCAAAAGCACAGGTAGACTTTCTTCTCTTTCCTCCAAATTCCCCAGTACACCAGCTACAGCCTCTGGAATGAGATTTCAACCCATAACCACTCCCGTTGACAAGTAAAATTGTCCTATATTCTTTGCTAGGTTATAATCTTTACAGGAATGACCGCCATGTCTTTTTCCTGAGGAGCTGTTGAGTGGATTTGAACCTTTGGTTAGCAATTGAGTACTTAGAGTTTGTGCCACCAGGATTCTGTCTTAGCAAAATAAATACAGAAACACTGAAGATGGTCTTGATAAATGATGAGGACACAGTCTGGACTGACCATCAAGATGCATTTTAAACAGAAGGATAACCAGTGAGATCTGTATGGACATACAAAGAGGGAAGGGGCACGGTGAAGGTGGGAAGGAGAGGAAATCGGAGAGTTCAGTGGGTGGGGGAAGGGAGCATAATAAAAATATGAAGCATAATAAAAATATATAGGAAAAAAATAAGCATTTTAGTTCATGATAAACGGGTTGCTTTTGTTTTGTTTGGTTTTTTCCCCCATGACTTAGAAACTAGCTTTGGGGAAGAACTTAGTCATTTATTAGTAATTCTGCCAGATCATTTGCTAAGCCCTTTACGCGACTTATCTTTGATTAAGTCCTGGATCTTGCACTTCACATTCTCCTTTAGGGTTTTCTTGTACACATGGTGTGTTTTCTTTCTTCTAATATAGTTCCTTTACCCACTGTTGACTGCATAGTTAGCTTCTCATCCTCAGGTGTTTGAGAGGATCTTTTCCCTGCCTCCTTTGATGGTGTCTTGGGCTCTTTTTTAAAAACAATTTGCATTTCAGATTCTCTTTTAACCCTAGATGATCAGGATGTAAAACTCAAAAGTCTTTGCTTTTATACAGTCATTCCCATACCTTGTGGGTTTTAAAAAATTTTATCCTGGTTTACTTACAAAGTTCATATACATTGTGAAACATAATGTCAGTGAAATCAAAGTGTGGGAAAATTTGTATAATTAAAAAAAACCCACACCATAAAAATTAACCAAAAAAAGTCTCTGCTCTCGAGTTGGTCCCAGCTCATTGTGACCCTCCGTCAAGTTTCCAAGCTGTAAATCCTGGCAGTAGGAGTCTGCCCATCTTTCTCCCCAGAGCTGCAGGTGTATTTGAAAACACCTGGATTTTGGATTAGCGATGAAATGTCCTCTAGAATGCCACTTGAGCTCCCTGATAGAAAGACATACGCACACGGTTGTTGTTTCTGCCCCCTTTTTTCTCTCCTCTTACCCATATACACTGGGGGCAGCAATCTTTTTTTTTTTTAGTAGATCTAATTCTTATAGGAGGAGTGGCATCCACTTCTAAACAACATGCCTCTGGAAATGCTTTGAACTTTGAGAAACAATGATAGTTATAGAAAGGCTTCAGGTCTTTTGTTCATAGGGTCGCTATGAGTTGTGCTCTACTCGACGGCAATTGACAACAACAACAATTCTCACAGGGGCTGTGGTGGCTTGGTAGGGAGTTGCGCTGCTAACCTAAAGGCTGGATACTTTTCTAACTAATTTGCATCCACCAGCTGCTCTGTGGGAGAAAGATGGACAGTCTCACCCCTGAGTCATTTACAGCTTCTGAAAACCTACAGAGGGACTCAGCTGTGAGTCAGTTCTGACACAGCAACAATGAGTGAGTGAGAGTTTTTCTTACTGTTCCCATTAATTTTAACTTTTCAGAACTGTCCAGATTAATGTCTTCTCTGCCACCAAGGGCACCATGCCAGACCACCCACACCCAGGCTGCAGCTGCTTGGGGCACCCTCTTAGCAATGGGGCCTGTGGTCTCAGGTCTCCAACTTGGGCTTTAGGACACTTTGTGAGGACATAGTGCAAATGCTGGACAGTACCAACCCCAAATGGGCAGACTAGCCCATCTCCTGATATAGGGGAGTCTAAGCTTGGACTCAAGAGACAGAGAACTTCCTGTCCAAGTCTCTGGGCTTGTTCTCCCGTGGGGATCCTGGAACCAGACACAGCATTGCTGACACACGAGACTAACGCCACATGCAAACTATTTAAAAGTATTTCAGTATAACTGCCTGACTGGCTCCAGGCTGCCCCTATCAGCTCAAACAAAACAAAATAAAACAAAAATCAACTTCATCTATTTTCTTAATCTGGACAGTTCTACATCCTAGCCTCCTTGTAGTTTATTATTTAGAAAAGTCTGGAAAACTGAGATGTAGCTTTGCCTCAGATATGTCATTCTATTCTCTAAGCCTCAGTTTCCTCATCTATTAAGTATATGTAAGAGTTCTTTATGCACACCCATGTTTATCGCGGCTTTGTTCACAATAGCAAGGAGTTAGAAACAACCCAAATGCCCATCAACAAATGAATGGATAGAGAAGCTGTGGTATATTAATACAATGGAATACTACGCTGCATTGAAAAACAAGGAACTCATGAAATATTATTCAAAATGGGTGACCCTGGAGGACATTATGCTGAGTGAAATATCTCAGTCACCAAAGGACAAATACTGCATGGTGCCACTGTTGTAGAATGGGACTGACATCAGGTTTGGGGTAAGACTGAGGAAAACTGGATAAATTATACTGCATTGAAACAGATGAGGGAGAGAATAATTTAAAAGCGATATATGATAGGGTATTATGGTTATCACAAGAGTCCAGAATTAAGCTTGCATAGTGGAGTGTACTCGGGGCAGTGGGAGGAGTGCGGGAGGATTATATATCAAAGAAGGAATTTTTCTTTTGCTTTTCAAAGAGAGGAGCAAACTGGGGGCGGTGGGGATCTGGGCAGGGAGAAAAGTGCAACAATGAATGAATGGAAATCTAAAAATCTCTGTAAATGTTCATAAAATTTTAAAAAAAGAAAAAGAATAAGGAGAAAAAGAGTTCTTTATGAACTTTACTAGATTATTGTGACAATGACCAGAGTTAATGTACTCTGTCATCAGTTGGTTCTTCTGCTATAAGATTAATATCATTTTTTTTGCTTGGTTTGTTTACTACTCTGTTTTATTATCCATGTTTTTATAAATCACATCTTTGTCTTTGGAGGTTGGAAAGGTTACATAATACTTAGATATATTTTAATACCTACATACATGAAAAATGCATAAAAATAATTTTTTAAAATGGGCTTTTTTTGAGGTTCATTGTAACTCAGGTGGACCTCAACCCCAGTGGAGCTCTCTGTATGTGAAAATAGTCTGAAAAGCTAGAAAGGCTCTATTAACCCAACCAGGATCACGTCCCATCTGCTGTAGCATTTGTTTAGTCTAACTTCATTCTCTGGAGTCTCTACACTGTCTCCTGCCTTCTCCTGGCCCCCAGAGTTGCACTACTCTTTTTGGAGGCTTTTTGAGGTGGGGACTCAAGATATATCCTTATTGCCTTGTCCTTTCCTTTCTGTGTCTCTGCCCTTGATTGGCTGCCTTCTGTTCCCATCCCTGCCACCTTTCCTTTTAAGTGTGGTCATAAGTATCACTAGTGTGACATGACTCTGAACCCCTCAGGAAGAACCTGAAAGGATGTGGGCTAGGGTGGGTGGTTGTTAGGACATGCTGCCAATGGGAATTTCTACTAGGAAGGCATGTGTGTCTTCTGGTGAGACTGTCAAGCTGCATCTTATCCCATCAACCATCTAGGTTGTGTTAATACACACCATCTCTATCCTGTCCTAGACCAGACACTGCGAGTTACGTGACAACTCCTCATCTCCTTGCGGAATAGAAGAAATCTAAACAGGAGACCTAGTGCATTCTGCCTTCTTTCTTTCATGTCCAGGTTCATATAGTATGAAGCATGAAACTTCAAATCCTAGACTTACTAGAAACTGTTGATGACTGGTAGAAACCAGGTAGTTCTGCCTTGTGTCTTCATATCCCCTTTCTTTCTTCCATGACTGGGGTTCTTGATGGATAAACAGTTGTGAGGATGGTTTTTAATACTAGATCGTTTGCTTCAAAGAACATTTAGATATGTACTAAAAAGGGGAATGGTAACCAGTAGACTCCACAGGAAGGTGGCCGACTGGGAACCTTTTCTTTACCTCCATCATACTCTCCTTCTTCGTCTTTTTACTCCAATACCAGGCTCCGATACTCTTGAGACTGCTTATAGAGGCAGCCCTTCTGTAGTAGAGGTCCAACCTGGAGCTTTTTCATAAGTGAAGGGAACGGAGGGTTGGGATATGGCAGGAATAAGATGCTGGCGCCAGACTTGTCTGAATATGACTAGGGAATAGGAAGACATTTGGTCCAGCTGATCTCAGAAATAGTATCTCCTGAGGTTCCACTGAATTCTGAGCATTTTCCTACAAGTGATTTAGAAAAGTAGATTAAAAAAAAAGTCTAGTATATTTTATTCCCACTTAAAAGTTATTTCTAACTGAATAGTAAATATTCCAGAGTGAGAAAATACAGAACTTTTGAAGATTCATCTTCATTTCATCCTTTTTCATTCTGTTTCCTCTTCATTCTATATTTGTTTACTATGTGCCAGCTTCCCCAAGGATCTTCCAAGACTGTAATGGTACCTCTAGTAAGTGCTTTGAACTAGGCTATATTTGGTTGGGAGGGAAAGGGAATGTTGTTCTCCTCCTGGCAGAGGAAGATATACCCAGGGAAGCTCAGTGCAGGGCACATGGAGCAGAGAGACAGCAGTTGTGCCCAGACCTTTATTCTCCTGCCATATCCTGTGGTGCGGGGGCAGGACCTCTGAGGTCAGGCAGGCCTTGACTCATCACTGTGCCCCCACTAGCATCTTGGACAGTAGCTCTGGATCTGGAAAGGCCTGTGGTCACCTTGGGAACATGGTTTATTCCTGGAGATCAGAGTGGAGGCAGGGACGGGCTGGGGAGGTCAGTATTTGGTAGAACCTGGCTTTTCTTATGTAGCTAAGCCTTCTATCATCTCAAGAATCTGAATGTGCATAGACCTTAAGTTTGCAGGGCCCACTCGAAAGCCAGCAGCAGTGGGAACCTTGGTGGTGAAATGATCCTGTCGGACTGAAGGGAGAAAGAAAAAGAACCCACAGCTCCTCCTTCCTCTGCCAACACCATATTTTCTGCCCTCCAAGAAAAGGAGATACTTAACAGAGTTCTTTTCCTATCTGTAAACAACACTTGCTACTGTGTGATTATGGAGCTCTGGTGACCTAGTGGTAAGGAGCTGCACTGTCAACCCAAAAGCACGAGGTTTGAATCTACCAGCTGCTCCCAGAAAGGAAGATGTTCAACAGTCTCTTCTGTCTAATTTACTGCCTCTGAAAACCTGCTCGAGGGTCAGCTATAAGCTGGTTCCCCCTCGAGGGCACACAACAGCAACAATAATCATGTGAGTGGGTGTGATAAGGACGGCTTTTCCAGGACACTTGGGGTTTTAATCCCTTGTCTCTTGCCTCTGTCTTTTGGGAAATATATGAGTGGGATGGGGTAGAAACTTAACTGCGTTATAAAGTATACAATATAATTTTGTGTAGCTTTGCTCACTGGTAGCCTGTTTGTTTTTTGGGGAGGATTAATCCAAGTCTGTATGAAATGTACCAATTCAAATTTGTGAAGTGAGTTGCAGCCTCTGGGGGGTTTTGATGGAGTTGCTGCCCTTCTTGCTTAATTTCTCCCAGAGGTGAGGGAGAGACTGGAAAGGAAAGCAGCCACTGTGTACTGTTTGGGAAGGTGGTAGGTTTGGGGGGAGAGCAGTTTGTTTGCAGCAGCTAGAGTTTACTGTGTGTTGTGTGGGTGGCAGACACGCATTCACAAGCCTACTGAAATACATCCTTTCTTTAGTGGAAGGTAATTACATCTGGAGTTGTCTCTGACAGACTGGAAAAAAGAGGCAACCATCTTCCACTTTGAATTCTTTGGTTCCCAGGGATTCTGCAATCCTTTGCCTCTGGGTTTCAGGACTCAGTCATTGATTTTAGGGTAAGAGGAGTCAAAAGGCAAGCTTGTGTCTCTGAGTGTATGGGTTTTGTTGTTGGATTTGGTTGTCTTTGTTGGGTTTTTGGTGGTTGTCTTCTGCTGATGTTGGAGAGCTGAATCTTGAAGGGGACCCTTAACCTTGATAACCTGAAGAAAGACTGGTGGATGGCTTTGTGGAGCCTTTTTATTGTGGCTGGTGCTCCTGATGGTTTGGACAATGGCCATCCCTAGTCTCTACTTTGTTCTCCCTTCTTAAGGTCAGTGGCAGAGGATAAGCATCCTTTGGAGCTTGTTTAGAAAAAGGAGACTGGAACATCAGGGCAAGAAATGGCTTGATGTCCCCTTTCCTAGGCAGCAGAACACAGAGGACATATCTTTCTGCACGTGGTGTCCTTGGATGAGAAAGCCAGAGACACAAAGGCACCAGGGAAGAAAGCTTTGGATAATTTTATATAGGTTCACTGACCAGCCTGAAATGACCAACAATTGGGACAGAAACAGGGTGGGATACAATGAATTGGAGTCAGGTCCTGCCAAATCTCAGTGTAGTGCCCACCTTAGAGTTCACCTAGTTGAGGCCTCTCAGGTGGACATATCCATAAGTAATAAGAAACACATGCTACAGGAGGTGGGTTTTATTTCCTCGAGACCTTGGATTTCTGCCGTTCCCTGGTCAGGATGGGCACAAGGAGGCTCATGTGCTGAGCTGCTGGCCTGAGACCAGTACCCTCCCAGCCCTGGCTGATCTGCACTCATTTTTTGGGAGCAACTTTCCCTGGCCAGCAAGTTGGCCAGGTTGTCAAGAGCTGACTTAACTAAAACATTGCAAATAGAGCAGAAGCTTCTGCATATGGTGAGGTACAGTGGATGCAGGCGATGTAGCGAGACTCTGTCCCTGCTAACAGGGAGGCCTTTCCACCCCTCTGTGCATGGTCTTCTTGAGTCTGCTCCTGGCTCCCCTTGCTCCATGCTCCACATGCACCACTGTTTCTTTTACTCTTCCCTCATGGGGAAGAAGGAAGGTAATATTTTCCTGCCTTAGCTGCTGCTGACTTTTCTAGGTGTTGTGTGCAATGTGCCAGTGTTTTTCTACCTTTGATCACTGTTCTGCCAACAGATAATTTAGCAATCACATCCCAAGGTGGAAGCATGGAGTTAATGTTAAAATTAGGTGTGGTTTTTTTTTTTTTTTTAAAAACAACAACTCTCTTTTAAACTTCTGTGGGTGATGAGGCAGAGAAGGAGGTGGGGGTGGGGGGTGAAGTGGAGCCATAAATTCTGAGGCTGGTGTAACTGTTCTCTAAGCAGCCGGGAAGCCTCTGATGTCTCCACAGCACTTTCATTAACATTTAAATTAAGGGTTTGTTTTCCAATCTGTTTTATAGGCAGGGACCTTTCATGGCCTGTCACATGCAGCAGCCCCCCCTTCCAACCTCTTCCAAGCAAGTGTGTAATTGTAGCCACTACACTGTCCCTAACTCTGGGTTACAGGCGGAGGTTCAAAGGGAATTCCTGGAGATGGAGCTTCGGAGGTATAAGATGTAACAGTCAGGATGTGGGTGTTACTCCTCAAATGAAGGTGCTGTGGAGAAGCTCTCTCTCTTCTTATCTGACCTGTGCCTCTCTCTGTTCTTCAAGGAACACCCACTTCAGTCTGGCTCTGACCCCTCTTCTCTATTCCCATCTTTTCTTCCCTGGGGCAGTGAGGCAGGTCGGAAAGAGTGTCATCTACCCTAGTGATTTCTCCTGACATCACAAGTTAGGGCTTGGGACCAGACGCTCTGTGACATATATCTTCATGCTTCTGCATTTTGAAATTTATTTTCTTTTTAAGCCACATCAGTACTTCCCCTTACCCTCCTCATGCTTGGAGAAGCAACAAAATAAAAGAGATTATCATCTGAGAAGAGTTTATCATCTTCTGTGGTCCTCTCTATAGTCTTCAGAAGTGCATTCTAGTATAGACATACGTGTGTTCTCACAACATACAGAATACATCTATTGGCATACTGTGTCTCCCAAGTCACTAGCTTGAGATGTGCATGTGTTTGCGATACTCTCTTGACCTAGAAAAGGGCCTTAGTGGTACAGTGGTTTGAACCTAGTGGTACAGTGCTCACCTGTTTGAAAGCTAAGCACTTTGCACCATCATTGTATTCATAGGAAGGAGGTAAAGCCGTCTGAGTCTGTAATGTTGCCACTTTGGAAGCCCTAATGGACGTGCTACTCTTGTTCTTTAGGGTCCCATGAATCTGAATTGACTTGATGACCATGAGTATTGATTTAGGAGATGGCCTGAGGAAACTGTCCTCCAAAGTGTTGATATTTAGAGGAAACTGCCCTTTACCTTCAATGAGGGAATTTGGTTCTGAGCTTCCGTTCACACAGGGATATCTAGCAGAATTGGAGTGTATTGTATATTTTGGGATTGCAGCGCACCTTCTTGCTGTGTTTTTTTGTTTGTTTTCCCTTGTGTACTGTCGAGTCAGGTCTGACTGGCATAGGAGGAGATTGCCTCTCCTTCTCCAGCAGAGCATCTGGTGGATTTGAACCGGTTGCCTTTAGGATTGCAGCACAGCTTCTTGAATTGGAGTGTATTTGAAAAGAAACTCCTTCTCTGATTTATCTCTTTCCCATCAGCAAGCGTCCTGTTGATACTTAGATGATGAGAAGGTATACCAAACACCTATGAGTATCTCATTGGCTCGTGACCTCTGAGGACTTCTTTTTCCTACTCTTGGTCCCTGGCTAAAAATGTCCTCTCTAGACAGTGAGAGAGGGCACTGAGGCCTTTCTCTTTCCTGCTTAGAGGCTGAGCTTTCTTTCAGAGGATGACCTTCACTTCCTGAGTCACTGGATCTCCCTTCTTTTCCCATTAAGCTTCTCAAGCCATCCATGCCTTCTCAGCAGGGTTGAAGATGGCTTGAGTGTCTTGCCCTCCTCTTCCAGGTAACCTACTGAACAGGTGGACACCTTCATACCTTGGAGTCTTGCCCAAGGGGAGTGAGGGAGGTGCCAGAGCGATCCCTGTGCAGGTGCTGCTTGGGCTCAGGTTGCAGGCTGGTGTCCAGGCCCTATGTGTGGTGATTAATCTGGGGCACGGGCCGGTGGATGCTCAACCAGGGCAGCTTTGGTCCCTCACTGTGAAGACCTTTGGCTTGGGGACTGAACTGATCCTCTAGCCTGCCTCGGCTTGGGGTTTGATCTGTCAAGGCTGAAGAGGAACCTGATGATGTGGCGGAAACTTCTAGCCCTGTCTGACTTATGGCTCCGACCTATTCCAGTGACCCTGTCATGATAATACTCACAGATTTAAGAGGATTTCCCCACCTGTTAGCAGTTACACTCAGATTAACCAAAGGAGAACTCTACAAGGAATATCTGTGCCTTTAGTTTCTTGAGGCAGTGAAGTTTATTCTTGTAAATAGACTGGGAGTGATGTGGAGCTTGTGCTAGATTGGAGTTACAAAATCAATGCTGGGTGTGTGGCTCCATCAGTGGAGAAAGTAGGGAGGGTCATATTAGAGGTGGGAGGATTACCACACCCTTCTTTAATTAGGTGGCTCTCAGGCCATTTGGGACAGATTTTAACATTTCATTTCTGAGTCAGTCAAGCCTTAAGCTTTGTGTTTTCCTCTTCATTTCAAACCACACTTCTGAAAATCTGTCCCTTTTCCATCTCAGAACCCTAGTCTGTAAGTCATCAGGTGGGCTGTCTGAAATGTCAGTCATGCTTCTCTCCTCCTCTGAGTTTAGGAAACACTCTTTTCAGTCATGAACTTGAGGCCCCCAAACAGTAATTGTGCTGCCTGAGAAAGTTTGTTTCTACCAAATAGAAGTCACATGCTTCAGTTCTTCTGCAGTCTTCCTTATTCATTGTCCTATTTTTACATGCAGATGAAGAAATTGAAAATACCATTATTTAGAGAAGCAAGCTCGTTGTGAAGCTGACATCTTTGTTCTTAAGTACTTTAACGAGGTCTTTTTTGGCAGATTAATTTTTCCTGACAATTTTATAGCTTTATTTTATAATCAGCTATTAGTTTTCATCCACATTGATTGTAGATTTTTGAAAGTAGTGACAGGTACATTGGTAACCAGTGTATACAGCTTTTTTGGGGAGTTTTCGTCCTCATTATGTTTTCTGGACAACCATACACAGATGCAGTAGGGGACATTCCTTGTTTCTTTGGCCCAGACGGCTTTGTTAAACTTTGTGTCAGTACGAGTGAACATCTGATGTTCCCATCTCCTTCATGGCAAATTTTAAAAGAAAAAACTCTTTTTTTAAAAAAAAAAAAAAAGTTTTTAAATTTTGTGATTTTAATAAAACTTTACAGAAAAGTTAGATTTTCATTCATTCATTGTTGCACATTTTTTTTCTTCTTCCTCCCTTCCTTCTCCCTCCCCCAGTTCACCGTTTTTGTTTTTTTAAATATTCTTTGTTACACAATTTGTGTCAGATTTGCCCAATGCTTCATATGATTTCTTGACTGCTGATTCCATCCATAGATGATACATTTAGACCTCAGTAAATCAATGTATGCAGTTGACTCTTCCCTTCGTTTCAATACTAAAAGGTCTTTGGCTCAGTGGGTTAGACATCTGCTAACCACTGTGCCTCCCTAGCAGTTTCTTGAACAAGACTCGAATTTCAGATTGTGAGCTGAGGTTTCATTTCCTGTCTGTGTAATAGTTAACACGCCTGTGTGTTACAGACCTTCTGTACTTCTGCCGTGCTCTTTCTAACTGGCTACTCAAGATCCTTATCCCTTTTCCCAACTTGTTGTTACTCCTCTCTCTGACAAGAACATTTTTATATGGGGGAGTTTGTGACATAGTGTATAATGTCCTGTCAGATAGTCTGGCTCAGGCAGAAAAATGCTGGCAAGAGAGGAGTGTGAAGAGAGGTGAAGAAGTGAGCATGGGCATACAGAAGACATGATATATGCAAAGGGAATATAGAGCTCCTGGCCCAGGAAATTGCTTTGAGTAGAAGCTTTCCTCTTAAATAGTTTGTAGTACAAATTAAAAAAATGGATGCGGCACAAAAAAGTTTAGGGGTTGCCGGTGGTCATATCCATGTCTTTAAGCAGGGTCTTTATTCATAGAAGAGAGTTATAAGCAAATGAAAAAACCTTTTAGGAGAATAAAAGTATTTGAAGTCATATCTTGCTTTGGAAATCATCCTATCCTTTTCCATCTACTTATGTTCAGCCTTGTTTCTGGCTCATTTCAACCCACTTGCACCACAAGGGAGATCATGGTGTAGTATCTTGATTTTCACAGCAGACTGTAATAGGTTGCTTCAGTAAGTTCACCCACTTTGAAAATAGCACTATAGGGGTTGGATCCCCTAAGTGTGGCTAAAGAGCATGTCTAGAAGGCAGGACCTTGGCTACTTTGAGGAAGTGTTGAAGCTAAGACTTTTCCAGCAAATGCTTTCTCTGATTCCTTACACACATGAGTAGGCTTAATGAGGCAGGATGCAGGCCTTTTTTTTCTTTGATTGCCCATGCTCTGTCGAGAGCTATAACTTTGTGCATCCAGCATGGAGATACCCTTATCTGTGCTGATACCAGTGATGTTGCTGGGTGCTGAGGATGGGCAGAGTGGCTACCAGGTTACTGTTCTGGTATAGCAAATGATGAGGGAAGAAGCTTCAGACTGATTTCTTTCAATAAACTGGGACAGATGTAAGAGTGGCCAGGAAATAGCTTGGAGAGGAGCTTTTCGAGTTTAAACATGTCCTTCTGGTGGAGGCCCCTGTTGAACTGTGGGAGCTTCTTGGCCTCCTGTGTGTGAGGTTTTTGTTTCCCACAGGTCCTGGACTGGCTGAACAGAAAGGGAACGAAGAGCTGCTGTGTGAAGAGTAAAATGAAAAGCACTTTCTGCTTATGGCCACCACAAGTATCCCTCAGTCCCTTCTTCACTGATTGAATTTTGAAAGTGAATTTAGCTCTGGTCTGTCTTCAGATCAGTCCTCCCATGCCTGGTTTAAACTCTGGTGTGTCAGGAGCTCAGCTTTGAAACAAAATTATGTCCAGTTTTCCTCAGAGTTATTGTTCAATGCATAGTTCTTATCCCAGGAATTTCTGCACCATGACCTTCAGGGGTTACAAAGAGGATCCAACACAGATCATGGGACCTACTGTCTCTTTCTCTCAAGGACTCTACCCTTGCAGAATGTTTCTCTTTTTCCTATTCTTTTCTGGCTTGTTAACAGCTATACTGTGAGCTGTTCTGGCCAAACCTGGCCCTTTTTCGTCCTGGGCCTGAGTAGAAGGAGACCAAATGAGTGATTGGAGTGGGATCCTTTAGTAAATAACACAAGAGAAGGGTCAGTTCAATACTAGGGTGAAATTTCTAACATTTGGCACACAACAAGGGACACATGGGATAATGTATTGAGCCACTCTACTTTGCCTGCCCTTTTGAGTTTCTCTGGTGCTCAGGGTGAGCTAAAAACAATTTGTTTTTGAGATAAAAACCAAATGAACAGGAAAAAGAATACTTGAAGGATTCTTTTATTGTTAGAAGTTTGTGGCTGGAAAGATCTTTCTTTATAGGCTGATAAGGGAGATCTGAAAATGAGAGGAAGTTAGAGTTTTAAAATTAAGTTGATTTGGCAGTGAATTTCAATTTAAAAAGTTGTAATAGAAAATACTCAACAGAAACTTCGACACCCCAACCATTTTTAATTGTGCAGTTCAGTAGCATTAATTACATTTACCATGTTGCCCATTACTATCTGTCTCCAAAAGTTTTTCATCACTCCAAACAGAAACTCAGTATTTCTTAAGCGGTGATTTCCTTATCCCCAGCTTCCAGTAACACTAATAAATGCTTTCTTTGCATTTACCACCTCTCAAAAACTCAAATTCATTGTTGTGGAGTTGGAATCAATTAAAAGCTGACCCTCCGGTGGGTTTCCAAGGCTGAAGATCACACAGGAGGAAATTGCTCATCTTTTTTACTTCAGAGTAGCTGGTGGTAGTTTTGAACCATCAGAGAGGCACCACCTTTGGGTTAGCAGCACAGTGCCCCATGGACTAGGTCCCCAGAGCACCCTTATCTACCCTAGATAGTCCTTGTAAGTGAGATGGTACAGTATTTGTCCTTTGTGTCTTACTTTTTTCAGCATGTTTCAAAGTTCATCTTCATCACAGTCTTGAAAACCTCCTGACACATACTTTTCACTCCTAGGCATTTATTGTTAGGCAGGAACCAGATAAGTAGATAAGATGTACATACAAAGACTTACATTAGACCTACTTAACTATCCACTACTGAGGGTTATGTTTAAATATTTGATGGTCCTTCTCTGAGTTGAATACTATGTAGTCAGTAAAGGGATGTTATGTTGTTATTGTTGTTATTGTTATGTACCATCGAGTTGCTTGCAACTCATCGCAACCCTATATATAACAGCCTAAATCCTGTTCTGTCCCTTGTCAGTCTTATTGTCTCCAACACGCCTACCCCTATTACCCCAGTGATGGAATCAATCCATCGCATTGAGGGTCTTCCTCTCCTGCACTGTCCCTCCACACTCTCAAGCATGACATCCCTCTCCAAGGACTGGTTTCTCCTTGCAACATGTTCAAAGTATGTCAAACGAACCTTCAGAATGCCTACCTCCAAGGAGCAGCCTAGCTTCACCCTCTCCAGGACAAACTTGTTTGTTCTTCTAGCAGTCCATGGTATATTCAGTATTCTTCTCCAGCACCAGAGCTCAAAGTCATCAACTCTCCTTCTATCATCCCTAGTCATTGTCAAGCTCTCTGATGCATAACAAGTAATGGCAAAGACCATGGCCTGTATCAGGTGCACCTTAGTCTCCAGAATGACATCATTGCTCCTCAGTACCTTGGAGAGGTCTCTGACAGCAGACTTTACCAGTGCAACTCATCTTTTAATTTTCTGGCTGCTGGTACCAAGAGTGTTGATTGTAGAGCCAAGCAAACTGAAGCTGTCAACAATCTCAATCTCTTCACCATCTATCATGATGCTGCCATTTGGCCCAGTGTTGAGAATCTTTGTTTTCTTGATACTGTGCTTCAATCCATATTGAAAGTCCTTGACTTTCTGTAGCAAGTACTTCAGGTCCTCCTCAGTTTCAGCAAGCAGGGCTTGTGTCATCTGCGTAATGCAGATTGTCAGCCTCCTGGATAATCTGTTCTGCATAGAGATTGAAAAGATACAGAGATAGGACACATCCTTGATGAACACCCTTCCCAGTTTTGAACCCTGCAGTGTTTCCTTGCTCTGTTTTGACAGCTGCCTCCTGATCCAAGTATATTTATTGACCTAAAAAGTTGTCAAAGCATACTGTTGACTGAAAAATTACCACAAAACAATATGGTTTCTTATGTAGTGGGCATATTTATATCTACTGATAATTTCTCTTTTGCTTTCTTGAATTTCAGTGTTTTTCACATGAGCCTATAATTGTAATTAGAAAGTAAATTTTACTTTATTTCAGTATCAACTAATTGTATAGAGACTCTTTTTTTCTATACACATGTTAAAATTAATAGAAAAGTAGTATTCAAATAGTCTCATATTTACATTTTAAGTCCCTTTATTGGACTATAACTTACATTATTCATGTTGTTAGGTGTTCTTGAATCTGAGCTGCCTAATAGCAACCGTATGTATCACAGAATGACATCCCATTCAATCCTGTGCCATTCTCCTAATCTCTGTTGTGTGGAACCACATTTTTTCAGCCACTTGACCAGTCTCTCTTGTTAGGGGTCTTCTGGTTTTGCTGACCCTCTGCTTTACCAATTAAAATGTCTTCTCCAGGAATTGGCTGTGAAGTCTTTTCATCTTTGCTTGTAGATGGAACACTCTAGATGCATTTCTTCCTTGGCAGATTTGTTCTTTTGGCAGTTGCTGGCATGTTCAATATTCTTTGCCAACACCACAGTTCAAAGGCTTTAATATAGCTTATAGACCATAAGATTGACCCATTTTAAAGTGTGTACTTCCATGATTTTTATAAAATTTTACAAAGTTGTTCTGCAATCGCAATTCCATTTTAGAACATTTTCATTACCTCAAGATCCTTGCTTAAATTTACTTTTGCAATATTAAACATAGTGTCATGCTTGGGATTTTTGTGGAGAATGAAACTATTGACCTTTACGAAAAAATTAAAAAGACAAGATTTTGTTCTAGAAGTTTTTTGTTTTGTTTTGTTTTTTTATAATGAATGCATGTGTCTGAAGTTCCCGTCTTACAGGTGTATTGAATGCTGCTTACGTGCAGGGTCCATGGCGTGTATGAAGAACAAGAAGATAGTTTTTTTGCCATCTAGGAGCTTAGAATTCAGTTGGTGAAATGGTACATTTACTCTGATGACAATTCATTCCAGTATGTGTACTGTACCATCAGTTGTCAGAGTTAGTAGTGGGAAACTAGAGGGAAGTCAGCTTGTTAAATCAGGGAGCTTCATGAGTGATGTGGAATTTTAAACTGGACTTAAAGAATGACTCTATTTAAATTGTAGAAGCATCAAGCAGAGGGACTGATATGAGGAAAACTATTATATGGGATGGGCTCTTAACATAGGTTTAGGCTTCAGAGATAATAAGTGTAATTCTCTAGAATGGTGAGTTAGAGTAATGGAATGTTAGGCAGTGAGGTTGGAGATGAAGTTTGGGGCCCATCTTCTGGGGACTTTGAGAGGATAATTGAATCAGTTAAATGATTTTTTTCATTATTATTATTTTTTTTTTATTTTCGTGTGAGTGTACCGTCAAATCAGATCTGACTGGTACAGGAGGAGATTGTCCCTCTTTTTCCCGGCGGAGCATCTAGTGGATTCGAACCGTGTGCCTCTGGGATTGTAGTTGCAGCTCCTTGCCACTAGGCCACCAGAGCTCCCCAGTTAAATGATTTTTGTATTGACACACTATGGAAGACACTTTGAAGGAGTGAGCCTGAGGCCACTTGGATATTTTCCCAGAAGTCCTCGTTGCAGCTATAAGATGGAACCTTGGACAACCTTGAAGAGAAAGACAACCTTGGACTCAGGAGAAATTAGGCAGGAAAAATCAGTGGAGGTTATGACTACAAGTGGATGGGAAAGGAGAGAGGGTGGGATGAGCAACTCTGTGAGAGAATGACTGATGAGGACTCTAGTTTTGAGGAAAAGACTAAATTTACTGTAGGTGTGTTGCCTGTGAGGTGGCAATGAACAGTCAGCTAGCTAACAGTGGCAGAGATAGCAGAGAATGATGGCCTGAAATTGAGACATAGGGTTGAGATGTAGAAGGCATTGGGACAGAGACAATAATTGTAATATCATGAGAGATTGCTCAGATAGCAAGGGACAAGGAGAAACAAGTAAAAGGCATAACCAGAGGGTCAGGTGGAAAAGGAGGAGCCATGAGAGGAATAGTGTGTCCAGGCAGAAGGATGGAGGGCTGATGAGTACTTTTTAGATAACATAAAAAAATAACTTATCACTGCCTTTCTTAATAGTTAATCCTACTCATTCTCATTAATTGGTAAGTTGGCAAGATAAAAATGCAGAGCCTTGATAGCAGAGTATGGAGATTTGCAAGCCTTTTCTTTTCCTTGCTTGCTTGAAACATTTTGTCTTCTAAATACAATAATTTACAAGTTTTACTGTTCTCAGGTTTTTCCTCTAACTCCTTCTCAGTTCTCTACTGCTTTACCTTATTTTTCTTCTTGAGAGTTGCATACTTCAGGTTTGGGCATTGTTTCTCTCTCTCAACACAGTCACTTAGAATGTGCTGGAATTTGGAGCGTCAGTTACTAGCTGGAGATGATAAGTAGCAAAGTGAGGGAGCTGCATTTATCTAAGTTGTTTTTTGCACTCTTTGTGGTATCCAGGACAAAGCCAGAGAGACTGATTGGCAAGAGAGAGAAAAAGCCAGCAGCTACGTTCTTGTTTGGAGAGACTAAGTCTCAGAGCGACAGGGGCTTCCCAGTTTCTGGGCTTGATTGGGCACCTATGTCCGTCTGAAAATGCTGGAGTTTTTTAAAAAAAGAGATTTAAAAAAAAACTTTTCAAGCCCTCCTCAGATTTTGGCGGTAGTAATTCCATGGGGCTTGTCATTTGTGTTTGAAGCTGGTGAGGAGGGCGGAGTGAGGAGAAGCGAGGGGGTGGAGATGGGAAGCAGCGAAGGAATCAGAGAGAGAAATTTTATTGAGGGAGGGTTTGCTGGGTTTATGGGAGGGAATCTCTCCCCTCCTCCCCATTCGGATTTTGAAAGGGCCGGTGAATCTTTGATTAGGTGCAGGTCAAAAGAATTTACACATTGTGACCTTAATAACTAGAGGTGATTGGCAGGCGGGCTGTGGGGAGGGGGCCCCAGCGGTCCCCTTTCATCTCACTTAGCACAGAGAAGAGACAATGGACCAGCCGATTTTCCTTGTTGTCCCTTGTTTGAAAAGGTCTGGTGTCTCTACTAGGTACCTGTGACATGGGGGTCTTGATTGGGGTCTCATAAAGGCCCCAGTCAGTATGTCCAAAGGCCAAGAGTACAAAAGCAAGCAGTGGGTGGGGGTCTCAGCTGACCACTGAAGAAGGGAGGGGAGGGCCCGGGAGGCAGTGGAGGGAGAAGCAACCCCCGATGGGAGCCCTTATAGAGGGAGGGAAGGAGGGGGCCAGAGTGGGGCCATTTTTGTCCCTAACTCATCAAGCACATCTGCAGAATTGTCCAAGCCACTGCCTCCTGGTTTCAAAAGAAAAGAAAAAAAATGATCGTTTGATAAACCGTCACCGATTCACTACTTTCTCACAAGGGTGGGAGACCTAGCCCTGACCTCTGTATGATTTCACATCAGGACTGGCCTTTCTTTTCCCTACTTCCAAATTTCTAGAGAAACTTTGAAATGTATCCTGTGGCTTTTTCTCTCCCTTCTTTCAACCCCCCACCCCCATTTCCCACCCTCCCCACCCTGCTGGCCTCTGTTTTCTCCCTGGGCGCTCCAGAGTGTAGGCACGTAATTAGTCCCCTCTTTCTGGGGCACAATGCAGCCAGGGTGTTCAGCGGCCCCTTCCCACCGCTTGCAGAGCTGGGGGCTTTGGGGGAAGGACCAGGTGGCATATGTTGTGTGTTCCAGCCCAGGACAATCATCAGGGGACTGGACTGGGGGCTCGGGACTGTGTGCTCCTGCTTCTCGAAGGAATGTGCAAGGGCGCATGCATTAATGGGTCCACACACAATGCTTGCGTTTTTTTTTCCTGGGCAGAGGCATCGTCCCTGTGAAAAGGCTGCTGAGCCTGTAGCTCAGGCAGGAGCTCTTGCCACCGCGGTGGCGTTACTTCCCACCCTGTGCCTAGTCACTTGGACCTAACATGGGAGACCAACAGGCCGCGTCTCCTGAGGGCCCAATCTTTGTATCCAATGTGTGCTCCCCCTCTGCCCTGTCAGTTTTGTGTGTTCACGGAGTGTTGATCTTAATGCGGGCCTGTGTTGGTTGGGGAGGCCAGGCTGGGGGGCCTCAGGTCTTTGTCTTGCAGGGCCTCTTCTTCTTGGAGGGTCTTCGGCCCTGGAGGCTAGTAGCAGATTTGAGAGGTAGGAGGAGATGCCAACTCTGGCTGGCAGAGGATTGCTCCATCCATGTGTCTGTCACAGGCCACCATGGGGTGCCTAGAAAACAAGAGCACCTTGGGATGTTCAAACACACACTTGCTTGGCACCCCACCACCCCTTGAGGGGGGTGGTTAGTTCTGCCACGTAGGACTGCCAGCTTGGAGTGAGTTAAGAGGCTCTGATGATGAAATCTGGCAGGAAGATTGTGAGCCTTGAGGAGCTAGGGCTGGTCCTTGTTTGCAGTGGAGGCAGGAGCAGACAAGGAGTGGTCCTGGGTGAGTGCAAGCCCCCAGCAGAGAATTGCCCAGCAATTGGGAAGGTTCTAGAGGAAAAAAGAGACGGAAGGGTATTGGGGAACACCCAGGCCATCTCAAATGTTCTCTTTAGTAGTAGAGAAAAGAATCTCCAGACGGAAACTCCAGACTGCTTTGCTCCACGGAGAAGAACAAGGACGCAGAATCTCTAGGGACTGTCAGGCAGAGTGTTTTCTGTCTATACTATTTTCTTTGCCATAGTGTAGCTTTGTGCATTCTGGGAGATGCAGAGAGGTTCCCTGACATCCGAGTCCTGGTCCTACCAGGTAAGGAGAGACATGAGCATGACTCAAGGAGGGGAACCCTGGAACATCAACCTGGAGAGTGAAGCCTTAGAGTGCTGTAGGTCAGAGAGTCTGTGGGTGCAGACCTGCCTACACCCAGCCCAGAACTCGCTGTAGTTCTCTTGTGCTGGGTTTAGGAGGCCTTCAATGAAGGGATCCAGTTCTTGGAAAGGGACCATGCCCACATTCTCCATATGAATCAGAGCTGCAGGGTGGCCACCTAAGATGATGTGGCCTTGGGAGGCAGGAGTTACCTGAGCACAGTTGCTCTGTGCAGCTCTTGGTGGCTTCTTATCATCTTATCACTGCCAGGCTTGGTGAGGGGAAAAAAGCAGAGCTCCCAGACCTAAGCTTCAAATGGATTACAATATGGAATACATCGCAACATCAAGAAAACAAAAATCCTTGTCACTGGGCCAATAGGCAGCATCATGAGAAAAGATTGGAATTGTCGATGACTTCCTCTTGGACTCACAATCAACATTCTTGCAGTCAGGAAATCAAGACATGTTGACCTGGGAAAATGTGCTGACAAGGACCTCTCCACAGTGCTAAAGAGCAGTGGTGTCATGTAAAAACTAAACTATACCTAATCAAAGCTATGGTCTTTTCAGTTACTTCCTATGCATCTGAAAGATGGACAGTGAATAAGGATGACAGAAGAGTAATTTATGCCTTTGGGTGTTGGAGAAGAGTACTGAATAGTACGTGGAATGCCAAAAGAACAAACAAATATGTCAGGGAGAAAGTGCAACCAGGGTACTCCTCAGAAGCAAGGATGGTGAAACTTCATCTCACAGACTTTGGGCATGTTCTTGGAAAGGTAGAGTCAGCAAAAGAGAGGAAGACCTCAACAAGATGAATTGACACAGTGACTGTAGGGGCTCAAGTATATCAGAGATGATGATGATGGCACAGGATAGGACAGGGTTCAAATCCATTGAGTAGAGGATTACTGTGAGTCATAGCTGACTCAGTGATACCTAACAACTATAAGTTCCGAAGTGGCCCAGTAAAGCCAGTTTCTGATATGGATCACATTTGCAGAGAACATTTCTTTTACTGAGAAATAGGAGCTCCCAACAATACCGAACCTTTTTTTTTTCTTACTGTTTTTTTCTCTTAATTTTCCAAATGTTATTTCTCCCTTCCTTTTCTTCCATATTATGGATGGCACATAAACAGCCTGAGAAGGACAGAACTTGGGTGTGTAGATCTGATGCTAGGGTAGAAGGATGCTCCAAGATTGTAGGCTGTCCTGCTAAGACCTGGCTGGGAGGGAGCCAACAGATCATAACCTTTATTTTTTTTTTTATTTTTTTGGGGGGTTTTCATTC
>NW_006399756.1:29357405-29360292 GCF_000299155.1 Elephantulus edwardii
TATTGAATAAAAGAGGAGATTATAACCTTTAAATGCAGACTTGATGGAGGCAAGAGCAAAAACACAGGAACAAATTAGTTTCATCTTAGGGGGTGTTCAGCTGGAGAAAAGGAACATTTCTTGCTAATTAGAGTGGAGGACATTTCATTATGAAGTTTCATTACAAGGAGAAGAGTTCGGCAGGCCTCTTTGGGGATTCCCTGGGCTTGTTTTTCCTTTAAAAGTTTAATGTATTTGGGGTGGAGGAAGAGGCAGAAATAGCTCAGGGTGACTCTGTGGAGAACCCAGAGCCTGAAAGTAGAGTTGAGTTATCACCATGGGTGGTACTTAGGGACCTCATTCCTTGAAAATAAAAAGGAGGTGGATCTTAATCTAGAATCAGTATTGGAATATTTGGAATGACAAGAACAGTGTTGATCAGAAAACCTGACTTCCTAGGAGACTTATATTTGATTATTTTAACTTTTGTGTTCAAAATAGAAAATTATGCGATTCAGATGCTGTACAAAGGTCTGACAGAACAGTTTCCCAGAATACATGGGTCAGGGCTTGGGGAACTGTGACCCTTAGCTGGGTCTCCCTCCCAACACCACCAACTTGATTCTGATACATAGGCCCTGGTGACTTAGTAGTTAAAGAATTTGGCTTTAAACCAAAAGGATGGTGAGAAACTTCATCTCACATACTTCAGGCATGTTATCATGGAGGACCAGAAATTAGAAAAAGTCATTATGGCGGGGAAGATAGAGAATCAGTGGAAGAGAGGATGACCCTTGAGGTGGATTGACAGAATGACTGTAGTAATGGGCTCGAACATGGCATAGATCGTGAAGATAAGTTCTGTTGTACACAGTGTTGTTATGAGTTAGAGTCAACCCAACAAAACCTAACGGCAACAATAACAATGCTTAACTCAAACTCAGGTAGTTGGCACTTTAAATATACAGACTGTCTTCCAGCGGTTTGGTATGATCTCTAATGAAGGCCTAATTCCTTTCTTCTGGGGACATAAACCTCCCCAGTGGCTGGGCAAACTTGAGAGTTTTATGGGCCAACCAGACACCTAAAGGAGCAACTTATTTCATTTTTCTCTCTTCTCTTTCTTTTTCATATAAAGGGACAAATATCTTTGTACTTTTTATGGGGGGGGGAAGGAAAGAGATTGCAATAGAAAGTATTTGGCACATAATGAAAATGGACTGAGCAATAGAAAACCAAGCAGCTGACACAGGCCCTGACTCCTTCCCTGTGCTGTGTGTTTCTGGGCGGCTGTAAGTGTGGTGCCTTTCCACAAAGCAGGAACAGCCTTTCCTAAGGTGAGACACATGTAATCTGCCTTTCACTTTCACCACTTTGTGTTGATGCCTCTGCTTTTATGGAGTCAGAATCTCCTCAAGAAGTCCACCTTGATGTGAGTAAGAAATGCACATGTGGATTCTTTTTTTTTTAAATTTTCTACTCGTTTTGTTTACAAAATTCAAATATGTTGTTTTCAAGAACAAATTCTTTCCATTTTCCCTCACACCCCCACTCAACCAATTGTACAACCCCACGATTAATCTCCCTCTTCCCCTACTCAATCCTCATCCTTTTGCTTCCAACCTCTCCCACCCCTCTTGGATCCTTATACTCATTCTACAATAATGGTTTTACATAATGTTTATCCTGTGGGACTGAGTTAGTTCACTCAGCATATTGCTCTCCAGTTAGGTAATAACTTACAAAGTCATTGCTCCTGCATGCTGCATAGTATTCCATTGTGTGAATGTACCATAATTTCTCAATCCATTCATTTGTGGTTGGACATTTGGGCTCTTTCCATGTTCTTGGGATGGTGAATAATGCTGTTATGAACATTGGTGCACAAATCTCTCTTTGTGCTTCAGTTGTTTTTTTTTTCTCAGAGTATATTCCAAGTAGTGGAATAGCTGGGTCATATGGAATTTCTATATTCAGCTTTTTTGGGGGGGAAGGGAACTTAATTAACTTTATTTGTTATTCAAGATCTACTATGTGGTGGCCATAGCTGGAGCCTGGGTCCTCTGCACAGAGACTCTGAGGAGAGTCTTTACAAGATGGTCAGTGAATTCCTGGTAGGGAGACTTGGTAAACACAGTCTCTTTCCAGAGATCTGGGGTCAAGTAGCTGTAGGTTTTGGAGATAGCATCAAAGGTGGCCTTGACAAAGTTGCCCAGGGTGGCTGTGCAGCGCCTGGCTGAGGTGTAGCAGTCATCAATTCCAGCTCTTAGCAGAAGCTTCTTGGGCACAGGGGCTGAGATGATTCCAGTGCCTTGGGGTGCATGGGTCAGATGCACCAATACAGAGCCACAGTGCTCAGTCACCTTGCAGGGAACAGTGTGAGGCTTGCCAGTCTTGTTCGCCCTGTGCCGCACAGGGACAATGGAGAGCTTGGCCAGGATAATGGCACCACGGATGGCAGTAGCCACCTCCTTGGGGCACTTGATGCCCAAGCCAGCATGGCTGTTATAGTCTCCAGTGACGACAAAGGCCTTGAACCTGGTCCGCTGGCTTGCATGTGTCTGCTTCTGCACAGGCATGATTTTCAAGACCTCATGCTTGAGGGGCATCCTCAGGAAAAAGTCAATGATCTCAGACTCCTTCATGGGCAGTGAGAAGAGAGAAATTTCCTCCAAGGATTTGATCTTCATATCTTTGACCAGATGGCCCAGCTTGGTGATGGGAATCCACTCCTTGTCCTCGGCTTTGCCTCTTTGAGCTCCGTGGCTCCTCCCAGGGTCCTGTCCACAGCAGACACTGACCCTGCAGACCGCTGCCGAAGCCTCTGTGGAAACCGCTGCTGGCTCTTATCCCAGGGCCTCCGGGCCCTCCCCCTGTACTGGAATCATCCACCATTTGGTGATTTTTT
>NW_006399756.1:29360392-29366436 GCF_000299155.1 Elephantulus edwardii
TTTTTTAAAAAAATTTATTTTATTAATTTTAATGAATGGTTACAGAGATTTTGGATTTCCATTCATTCGTTGTTGCATTTTTCTCCCTGCTGACCCTTACCCCCAATTCGCTCTTCTCTTTGAAAAGTAAAATAAAAATTATTTCATTGGTATACAAGTCCCCATCATCCACCCCGAGTACACTCCACTATGCAGCCTTCATTCTGGAGTCTTGTCATGACCATAATACCCAATCATATATCGCTTTTAAACTGTTCTCTGAGAAGAAGCTATGCTCAGCTTTTTGAGGAAGCACCAAACTGCCTTCTAGAATGGTTGTACTATTGTACAATCCTACCAATAATGTATAAGAGTTCCTTTCTTGCCACATCCTCTCCAACATATATTACTTGCTGTCCTGTGCACATGTGGATTCTTAAAGCCACTGTGTTCTGTCATTTCCATTTTCCTGGAATGTAGAGAAAGAACTAGAAACAGAGATTCTGGAGTTACCTGAAGTTCTTTTATTCTCCACTAGATTATCTTTTGGGAGCTCTGGTCGCTTAGTGGTAAGGAGTTGTGCTCTGAAAACCTGCTGGACAGGATTTAACAATAGCTACAGATTACCTTTTGTCTTCTCTTCCCTTTGTGACTCCCCTTCCCTGTGAACTCTCACCTCTTTGGTGGCTGGATGAAGGAAGTTGTGTGGTTCTCAAGTAAGTCATAAATGGGTAATTGTTTGAATGTGGAAGCTGAACACAGAAGATGGCCGGACTGTCATAGTTGATAGACGACTAAGACCTGTGCTGGCAGCTTAACTGTGAATTCTAGCTGGTTTTCACTGGTGTCTAAACTCCTTAGCTTTTCCACAGAGGGAACAGAACATTGATAAGGGGAATGGAAAATTGGTTTCTCCAGAAATCTTGTCATTTCTCTTCATTCTTTTGTTAGGTTTGTACTCTCTGGAAAGAAGCTTCCAGTCAAACGGTGTTTTTGGTATCCTGACACCTTTTTTAAAGGAAACTTGGTAGCAGAGTCGTTAATGAATATGGGTGCTAATGAAAAGGTCAGCAGTTGGAATCCACTGACTGCTCCATGAAGATGGATGAGACCGTCCTCTTGCTTGAGGATTTATAGCCTTGGAAACCTTATGGGCAGTTAGCTCTGTTATGTAGGGTCACTTTGAATTGAAAATAACTTAATGGCAGTGGATTTGGTTTTGGTAGAAGCCTTTTTCCAAAGAGCAAAACTCAGAGTATTTGTGGTTGTGGTTTGTGATTTCAGAAATGCATGACTAAAATATGTCACCAGAAAATATATAATCCCACCACAACAAGATAAACAACCCAGTTGAAAAGTGGACACAGGGTATGAACAGACACTTCACGAAAGAAGACATTCACACAGCAAACAAACATGTGAAGAAATGTTCAAAATCCCTAGCTCTAACAGAGATGCAAATCAAAACCAACTATGAGACATCATCTCACCCAGTAAGAATAGCAAAATTTAACAGAACAGCAAACAACAAATGCTGGCGAGGTTGTGGAGAAACTGGAACCCTTATTCACTATTGGTGGGAGTGTAAAATGGGGCAACCACTATGGAAGGCAGGATGGCACTTTTTCAATAATTTGCAAATAGAAATACCATTTGACTCAGCAGTTCCACTACTGGGAATATACCCCAAAGAAACCATAACTGCTACCCAAGCAGATATATGCATACCCATGTTTATCGTGGATTTGTTCACAATAGCAAGGAGTGGGAAGCAACCTAAGTGCCCATCAACAAAAAAATGGATAAAAAAAACCCTGTGGTATATTCAGACAATGGAATACTACACTATTGTGAAAAACAAAGAACTCATGAAATATTATTCAAAATGAGTGACCCTGGAAGACATTATGCTGAGTGAAATATCTCAGTCACAAAAGGAAAAATACTGCATAGTGCCACTGTTGTAAAGAGGGACTGATATCAGGGCTGGGGGGAGACTGAGAAAGATGGGATAAATAATGTATACTGCATTAAAACAGATGAGGGAGAAAACTGTTTAAAAGGGATATATGATTAGGTATTATTATCATAACAGGAGTCCAGAACGAAGGCTGCATAGTGGAGTGGACTAGGGGGGAGGGATTGTATAACAATGAAAAGAATTTTTTTTTTACTTTTTAGAGAAGAGCGAACTGGGGGTAGGGGTGGGCAGGGAGAAAAGTGCAACAGTGAATTAATGGAAATCCAAGTGTCTGTAAACTTTCATTAAAATGAATAATAATTTTAAAAAGTCATTGACAAAAAATAGTATATATACATATATATACTCCAAGGCATGTATTTGGATTGTACAGAGTTCATTGAGCCGAGTGAGTAGATTGAGCTAAACCCGAGGCAATTGTTTAGGGAAGGATTTTTAGACGTAGGAACTGCTGTGTGAAAACCTCTCATACTTCAAAGATCCATTGAAAAGAATCCCTCCCCTTACCCTCTCTGAAGTGGTGGTCACCCAACAAAGGCCTGGACTAAGTGTTTGGGGTCTTAGAGCAGCTGAGAGATCTGAATGACTTGTAGGTGAGGGCTCCCTTCACTGCAGGTAATGAAGGAAACAGTTAAGGTAACCACCACTGGAAGCTGTCCCTACATTGTAGGAGTCCTGCTGAGGTCTGGGGTCAGGAGGACTTGATTCTTGGGAGTAAGTGAGCTTTGGTAGCCTTGGGGTGTCTGTTGAGCTTCTGTTTGGAAAAACTCCACATACTCATGAATAGCAGGTTTGCACAGGTATGTGTAGGGTGGGGGAACTTAAGAGTCCAAGGTTTTGTGGTAGTGCTGACTGATGCCATATATTGTCCTGTCTGTAACCACCCGACCCTGTAGCTGATGGAAGGTTTTCCTCCAGGCCTCTTGGTTCCAACACTGGCCTACTGGGACTCAGTGGCTCAGAAGAGGGGAGGATAGGTATTAGGTTCTGTGGGATCACTATTGGCTGTTTACGAACTGAGTCTGGGTTCTGAAATTAATTGGATTGCAGAAACAACTTCCTTTTATTATTTTTCCAAACCACCTAAATACCCTAAACCAAATTTTAAAAACCCTAAACCTTTCATCCTTCTCCCTCTGCCTGTGGCTTTCTTTGCTGAATAGTGAAAAGTGCTTTCCCCAACCTTCTTGGGGTTGTCATACTGGACGAAGTGAGAAACCCTGGGAAGGGGGATGCCTGTGCCAAAGGGGCTAGCCACTGTCCCTCCCAGCTCTGCATCCCCTGGCCTGCCCCAGCCACCTCATAGTCTGGACATCGGCCCAAGCAAGCAAAGGTGCCCTGACCAGCAACAAGCCCCAGCTTTGTTGGGCCTGTGGGGGGAATGCTTTCAGGAGCTCAGGGATCTCCTCTGAGAACCACCTGTATCTCCCACCCTCCTGGCCTTCTGGCACCAGAGCCTCTGCATTCTAGCCAACAAGCTAATGGTAAGATACAAGGGGTGAGGGAGGCAAAGGGGCCTTTGGTCAGCCTGTGGTCACTTTAAGGCAGCTCAAATTCCAACCTGTCCCCTCAAGGTTTCTGGTTGGCTCAGGATCTCTGGGGGCCCTGGTCAGGTTAAATTTGTCCTGTCTGTCATCAGCATTGACAGCAGCCTTCTAAAGTGGTCTACAAAATAGAGAAAGGGAACCTGAGGTGCTTCTTACTTCTTACCCTAGTTCTTGATGCTTTAGGAGGAGAGCGGCATAGGTTTCCTTTGCTTCAGGAGAGAGTACAGCCTATTTTTGTTAGGCCATGTCCTTGATCGAATCCAAGTGATCTTTATTGCCTAACCAAAGACAGTGAGAATGATGGCGTTTAAGGATGCCAGCTAAATGCCAAGCATTATGTTAAACAGTTTATAACTCATGTAATTCTCTCAAATAGATGTGATTACTGTTCTCATTTCACAAGGAAGAAAACTGAGGCCTGTTTTTGTTGTTTGGTACTGTTGAGTTGGCTCCAAGTCAAATAGACTCTAGAACACCTCAAATCCCTGCCCAGTCCTCAGCCATCTTCATATTCTCTTCTGTGCTTAATCCTGTGCAGTCATTGCATCAATCCAGCCTTTCTTTCTTTAACCTTCATTTTCCCAAGCCTGATGGTCCTGTTTAGGGAGTGACCCCGATGACATGCCAAAATTATGTGAGATGACATCTCACCATCCGTACATCCAAGGAGCATTCTAGTCTCATTTCTTCCAAGATTTATTTGTTGTTTTGGGATTATGTGATCTATTAGTACCTTCACTAGCACCAATATTCAAAGATAGCAATTACTTTTTGGTCTTACTAATTTTGTACTTCTTTTACATGTATATGAAGTGCTTGAACATACCATAGTTTGAGCAGGTGCACCTTAGTCTTTAAAGTGATATCGTTGCTCTAGCACTTTCCAGAGAAACTTTGCAACAGATTTGCCTAAGGCAATACATTGCTTGATTTCTTGACAGTTGCTTCCATGAGTGTTGACTGTGGAGTCAAGTTAAATAATATCATCAGTATATTTGGTCTTTTCTCCTTTTATCATGATATTGCATATTGGTCCAGTTATGATGATTTTTGTCTTCCTTGTGCTAAGGGATAATCTATGCTAAGTCTTTGATCTGCTACAGTAAGTGCTTCAAGTCCTCTTCACTTTCAACAAACAAGTTTGTCTTATTGAAGGTTGTTAGTAAGTCTTCTAATGGTCCAGTTTCTCAGATTAATTGCTCTGAGAAGCATACAGACTAAATGGGTTTGGTGAAAGGATACAATCCTGATGCACACTTTTCCTGATTTTAAACCAGGCAATATCCCTATATTCTGTTTGAATAACTTTTTCATGGCTTATGTACAGGTTCTTCCTGAGCACAGTAAGTGTTCTGGAATTCCTGTTCTTAAGGTTAGTTTTTTGGTTTTGTTTTCTTCATGTTGATATATAATCTATATTGAAGGCTGTAGCCTTTGATCTCCTGCAGCAAGTGCTTCCTCCTTGCTTTCAGCAAACCAGATTGTGTCATCTGCATAATGGAGGTTATTGATGAGTCTTCCTCCGATCCTGATGGCACATTCTTCATAGAGGCCAGCATTTTGAATGATTTGCTCAGTGTACAGATTGAATAGATATGGAGAAAGGATATACCCTGACACACACCTTTCTTAATATTAGACCATATAGTGTTTCCTTGCTCTGTTCAGACAGCAACCTCTTGATTTAGGTATAGCTTTCACATGAGTACAATTAAATGTTCTGGGATTCCTGTTCTTCTCAATGTTACCTATAATTTGTTATGATCCACAGAGTCAAATGCCATTGCATAGTCAATAAAGCACACTTGGACAGTCTTCTGGTATTCTCTACTTTCACCCAACATCCATTTGACTTCAACAGTGACATTCCTGGTAGCATGGTCATTTCTAAATCCGGCATGAACTTCTCTGTCATTGTACTGTTCTAGTCATTTTTGGATGATCTTCAGCAGTGTTTTGCTTCATGCAATACGAATAGTATTGTTTGATAATTTCTGAATTCTGTTGGATCACTTTTTTTTGAAATAAAAACAAATACGGGTCTCTTCCAGTCTTTTCCAGATTTCCTGGCATAGACTGGTGGAGCAAATCCAGGGCAGCATCTGTTATTTGAAACATGTCAATTGGTATCTCATTGATTCCTGGGGCCTTATTTTTTGCCAGTGCCTTCAAAGCAGCTTGAACTTCTTCCTTCAGCACCATTGGCTCTTAATCATATGATACTTCCTGAATATTTCAATTTTAGCCAATTCTTTTTAATACAGTAACTCGGTTTATTCCATCCATCTTCTTTTATTTTTTACATTTTCTTCTTTTTTATTATATTCTGGTTTTAAAATGCATTCTGAATTTATTTACTTAACATGGACTCTACCTGAAATCTTTGCACCTCTTGTAATTGCCCTCCATTCTCCTTAGAGTCCTAAGCATCAAGTCTAATGCTCTGATCTTACTCTTTTTTTAAAATTTGATTTTAATGAATGTTTACAGTGATTTTGGATTTCTACCCATTCATTGTTGCATTTTTCTCCCTGCCC
>NW_006399756.1:29366580-29374338 GCF_000299155.1 Elephantulus edwardii
ATCTGTTTCAATGCAGTATACATAATTTATCCAATCTTTCTCAGTCTCACCTCAACCCTGATGTCAGTCCCGTTCTACAACTGTGGCACTATACAGTATTTGTCCTTTTGTGACTGTGATATTTCACTCAGCATAATCCATCTTCTTTTAATGCTTCCTGGATCATTCAAGATTTTGCCCATAGCATCTCTCTCAGTATTGCATCTTGAGGCTTGAATTGGTTTTTCAGATTGAGAAATGCCGAGTGTGTTCTTCTCCTTTAATTCTTCAATTCCAGCTCTCTGCACATTCTGTTATAATACTTTACATCTTAATATCAAGAAAACAAAAATTCTCACCACTGGACTGAGAGGCAGCATCATGATTGATAGAGAAAAGATTGGAACTGTCAACATCTTCATCTTGAATCCACAGTCAACATATTTGAGACTAGCTAGCAGTCACGAGATCAGGAGACATACTACATTGAGAAAAATCTGCCCTCAGGGACTGCTGCATATTATTGAGGAGCAATGATGTCAGTTTGAGGACTAAGGTATGCCTGACTTGGTCCATAGTCTTTTCAGTCACTTGCTATGCAGCTCAGAGCTGGATGTTGAATTTGGATGACAGAAGAAAAATTGATGCCTGAGCTATGGTGTTAAGAGTACTGACTATCCCATGGACAGAAAAAACAGATATATCTTGGAGAAAGTATAACCAAAGTATTCCTTGGAGGCAAAGCTTCATCTCACATACTTTGGGCATGTTGTTAAGAGAGCCTATTCTTTGGAGAGGGACATCATGCTTGGAAAGGTGGAGAATCGGTGACAGAGAGGAAGACCTTCAGCCAACTGGATTGACAAAGTGACTACTGTAATGGGCTCGAGTATATCAGAAATTATAAGAATGACATAGAATAGGACAAGGTTCAGAAAAGTTGTTCATAGGGTCTCTATGAGTAGTATTTGACTCAGTGACACCTAAAAACAACTATATTATCAATAATTATGATCTTCACAGTCGGTTGTCTTTGCATAGTCAATAAAATGCAAGTAAACATCTTTTCTCTGCTTTGAGACATGTAGTCTGCTTTGAGCCAAAATCTACCTAATGTCAGCAGTGGTATCTTTTGTTCCACAGCCTCTTAATATAGCTTGAATTTCTGGTAATTCACTGTTATTTTTGCTTTTGAGTAGTCTTGAACAAGATTTTGTGTGTAATGTTCACTAATAGCCTCATTCTCTTGGTTCACCTTTTTTCGAGCGAGGGAATAGGCACAAATATGGATCTTTTTCTGTTGGCCAAATAGCTTCTTCTGAATTTCTTGGCATAGACAAGTGAGCATTCTCAGGTCTGCTTCTGTGTGTTGGAACACCTCAGTTGCTGTTTTGTCAACTCTTAGACCCTTATTATTTTTTGTTTCCAATACCTTCACTGCAGCTTGGACTTCTTCTTTCAAGAGCTATTAGTTCTTCTTGATCATATATGCTCCTCCCTGAAATGGTTCAGTGTCAGCCAACTCCTTTTGGTATAATGACTGTATACTCCTTTCATCTTTTCATGTTTCTTGCATCAATAAATATTTTTCCCAGAATATTCAGTATTGCTACTCAAGTTTGAATATATTCTTTAGTTCCTTCTGTTGAGAAATGCCAAGCATATTCTTCCATTTTTGTTTTCTGACTCTAAGTCTTTGCACATTTCCTTATAATACTTTGTCTTCTTGAGAAATAGTCTGTTCAGCTCTTTCATCTTTTCTTCCATTTGTTTTTGTTTCTCTGCATTTAGTAGTATGTTCCAGAGAGGTTAATTAACATGCTCGGTGTCACATGCCTTGTAATTGATATTCTCAATTGATAAGAGCTCATGTTTTTTTTTTCATGTGTGTACCGTCAAATCAGATTTGATTGGTACAGGAGGATATTGTCCCTCCTTCTTCAGCAGAGCATCTGGTAGATTTGAACCGTGCACCTCTGTGGTTGCAGTGCAGCTTCTTGCCACTAGGCCACCAGAGCTCGCCTAGAGCTCATGTTTTTTAATTGCTGTGCTACACTGCTTTCCTTTCCTTAGTACTCCCTTGCACATGGGATTAGAATTTCATGGTTGTCTTGAGATGCTTTGTTTTTTTTGTTTGTTAGTTCATTTTCATGAATTTAAGGCTTGACTCTCGGGCTGTACTTTAAGCTACATAATAGTAATCCTCGTTGAGTTTTGTTTTTTTTCTGTCTGCTGGCAGCAGACATAACAGCAGACTTTCTGAGCGCAATATATCTCTTGACACCCTTGGTACCAGCAGTCAAGAAATCAAGAGATGTAGTGCATTGGGAAAGTCTGCTATCAGGGATTTCTCCAAACTACTGAAAAGTGGTGATGTCAGTTTAAAGACTATGATGCACCTGATCAAGCCGTTGTCTTTTCACTCACTTGCTCTGTATCTGAAAGCTGGACAGTGAATACGGGTGACAGAAGAAACCTTGATGCTTTGACTAACCCTGTTGTCGTTGAGTCAAGCACGGCTCATAGCTACTCTATGAACAAAAGACCTTTCTCTAACTATTGTCATTTTTCCAAGTTCATGGAGTTTTTATAGGTATGTGGTTTAGGAAGTGGATGCCACTCCTGCTTCCAAACCTGTCCTACAACTGGGAACTCCACCAAACACTGTCCACATTGGTAAACCATTATGGTATTTGATACTCCACTGGACAGGGTTCAGCATCATGGCAAACCTAGACTACCTCAGTACAGCAAAGTGAGAAGGAGTGATGTACAAAGTAGAAGACTGTTCCTCTAAAACATAGCAACACTAGTCTCACTTAGCAGTGGTTAGGTGTCATCAAGTCGAATACATAGTGACCCTATGAATAAGAGAACTGAACTCTGTTCTATAATTAATGTTATTTATTTTATGTTTATGGAGTTTATAGACCCTAGGGTAGCCTAAATTTTCCCTTCTGACCTCAAATTCCTTGTTTGTCAGATGGAAAACAGTTGCACTATAACAGTGCTTTCAGACTTGTACAAAAGCAACAGAACACTTTGTTGAACTAGTGCCTTTTGATTTCTTGATTGCTGGTACCAAGTTTGTGAGCTCTGATGGCCTAGAGGTAAGAAGCTGTGGTGTAATCCCAAAGGCACACAGTTTGAATCCAACAGTTCTGTGGGAGAAGGATTGGCATTCTCCTTACATGTAATTTACTGCCTCTGAAGACCCTTTAGAAGGTCATCTATGAGTTGGTTCAAGCTTGAAGACACATTACAAAAGAACAACAACAAACAATGGTGTTGATTGTGGATCCAAGTAAGAAGGAGTTGCTGCTGACAATTTCAATCTTTTCTTCATCTGTTATGAGTTTGCCTGTCAGTTCAGTGGTGAGGATATTTTTTCCCTTGATACTGAGATGTAATACATATAGAAGGCTTTGATCTTCAACGCCTTTGAGCTATAGTATTAGAGGAGAGTACTGAATATCCTGTGGACCGCCAAAAGACAAACAGATATATCTTGGAAAAGGTGTAGCCAGAATGTTCCTTAGAGGCAAAGATGATGAAGCTTCATCTCACATTGGGCATGTTGCTAGAAGGGGGTATTCTTTGGAAAAAGACATCATGCTTGAGAAAAATGGAAGATCAATGCAAGAGAGGAAGACCGTCAACAAGATGGACTGACACAGTGACTGCATCAGTGGATTCAAGTATGTCACTGATGATGAGGATGGCATAGGATAGGACAGGGTTCAGAGTGCTGTGAGTTGTCTTTGATTCAAAAGCACAGAACAACATCAACCACAAAGTTAGATCGTGTAAAAGCAGCTACACCAAATGCAGCCCACTGTGCTGCCCAGTGCCCACAATCCTGCTTGCCTTAGTGCCTGCTCCAGTTTCTTCTCCAGGTGTTTCCTCCTGGCTCTCGTCTTGACTCCTCATTTTCTCACACCCAGTCACAGCTAACTGATCAACTGACCCTTCTGCTTCTGAGTGTTGTTCTCTCAAGGCAAAGCACTGCTCTTTGAGGGACTAGGGCTCTCCCAAGCTGATAGTGAGAAACCAGCAGGCCTCTTGCTGTTAGCTCTGTGGTTACTCCCCTAGTGGAGCCCACAGTCCAGCCTTCGGAAATCTCAGGACTGACTCCAGCTTAGTCAGTCCAGCTAAAAACAGCTAAGTGCTGTTCTCATCCTTTGAGTCCCTAGCCTCAAAGCCATGGAGGAGCAAGCAGAAGTTGTTTCTGCTCAGTGTTGAGTGGTAAGGAGGCTGTGGTGGCTCTAGGAGTCCTGAATCTCCACTCCCAGGAGTCTCTTTGCTTGGAGCCCCCTAACTCTGGAGGGTCTGCAAAGGCCCTAGAGTGCTCTGAGCACTGGCCACAGACCCACAGGGGAGAGCAGAGCAGACCCAGCTGTCGCCACGCTGGCCCCATAGCCTTCTCCCTCTTCCCACTGGGCTCAATTCACATTCCATCCCTACTCTTTGCTTCATAAATCCTGAGCTGTGGTGTTGGGAGCCAGAATGCAAGTGAACTTCTTGAGTACCTCTACCTCACAGAAAGCAGTTTGGGACCACTGAGCCAGATTTGAAGGCATGGATTAGATGGTGACCACGGAGGTAAAGGACTGTAGCGCCTTCTTTTTCCCACCAGACCCCAGACTCAGCTGCCCCCACTAGCCCTGGTCTGGCTCACCATGTTGCCCAATTTAGAGGCCTCTTTTGTTTGGCTTGCTTGGAGCAGCCCTAGCTCACCATTCCCACATGCCAATGGTTCTCTACCATTCACTGGGAAGGTTGAAAAGCCCTCAGCTAATTGCATTGGGCTGAAAATTACCACTTCCCTGTGTTCCCCTGCTGCTGAGGACATTTGTGTCCCTGCTGTATTTAGGGGGAACAAAGGCCCCCTGTGGGGAGAGCCCAGGTACCAATGTGGGATGGGGCAATAATTGCAGTCTCTCCAGGTGAAAGCCCCTGTTAAACTTCAGTAAGTCAATTAGGTTTTGAGGAGAGGCCAGAGACCCCCACAATAAACTGTTCCCACCAAGCAATTAAAGAAAATAATTTTTGCTTTGAGGAGAGAAACTGCTTATTTGAAATTTTGTGGGTCCCCCTACCTCCCCACTGCAACTCCCCTTGGGGATGAAACAACAAAACGCCTTCTTCAATAGAAGTGTTTCTCCTCCTTTCACTCATTGTGTGGCCTGAAAGTACTTTCCATGGGAGGGTGAAGGGAGGGGCAGAGACAGGCCGAAGAAGGAGAAAATCACAGGGGTTAACACCTGGACTGATTAAAAATCACACCTACCCAGAGAGGTCACATAGGGAGACGACTCTTGTGTGTGTATGTGTGGGACACGCATGTACCCATGAGCACATTATCCTTACCTTATCATGAGTGGAAAACACCAAGCTGTGGGTACCATCTGTGCGAGCATGTGTGTGGTGCCACGAGTGCTCCCTTTCCTCCTTTCCTACAAGGGACTGAACACAGGCTGTGTGTGGGTGTGTATGTATCTTACACACACACACACACACACACTCACTTTCTTCTTAGCAAATAGAGCAAGGCCAAGACAACCCAGTTGGGTATGCACCCCTTCCCAAGGCTGTCGCTGGGCCGAGCCTCCCTCTCCTTCCAGGAGCCAAATACCAGCACCTGGGAATGGAGCCATGGCATCGCTTTCTACCTTGGACATTTGGCAACTGAAGGTTGAGTTGCTAGCAGCCACCAGGCGTGGTCCAGGAAAGGCCAACAGGGAGCAAAGGGTGCTAATTTGTACGGTCTTATTCTCCATGCTTCTCAGTAAGGGTGAGGTATGGAGACTCAGCAGGGAAGAACTTGGCCACCTTTCTTGCTGTCTACCTTGGTGACCCCTGCCCCCAACCCATGTACTTCATGGCTGCTGGGAAGCACAAGTTGGAGAAATAAATCTTATCTGAAGAAAGTGGATGGGAATTATATATAATTTGAGACAAAAGTCTCATTATATATAATTTGAGACAAAAGTCTCAAATTTGGTAATTTACAGGTGCAAATACACAGTTGCACTCACAGATGACAGCGTAGGCACCATGCCCTCCTCTTGGTACCTAAGGGAGGCCTTGATGGTGGGCATGGCATTGAGTCAGGTCCAGACTTGGCCCCAGCACTTCTCTGTGGCTCACAATGTGTTTGGTCTTTATTCCAGAGTTCCAAAGACATGAAATTAAACATCATGGGATAGATTTTTCCCAGAAAACAAATATGCTGAGTTATTTACCTACCCTCGGGCCTCAGGAGGTAGAGTTTGGTACCTGCAGGCTAGCAGTAGGGGAGGTGAATGCTGTTGTGAAAGGCCCTGAGCAGGAGCCTGGAGGTGAGACTTTCATGAAAATGAGGCTTGGTTGACATCTGAGGCTTTTCAGGGGTTCATTAAGGTCACTGTGAGTCAGAATCATCTCCATGGTGTAGTGGGTTTGGGGGCTAGAATAGCTCAGAGAGGAGCAGGAGGCTGCTTGCTTGTGACAGGCTGTGTGAGTAGCTATCTGTAAGGAGGTGACCTTCTGAAGACTCTGAAACGAAAACTCATGATTTGCCTCAAATGTTGTAAAATGTACACATGCACACAAGCATACAGATGTGTCTATTTATCAGTTTATGTTGTTGTTACGTGCCGTTGAGTTGCTTGCGACTCATAGCAACCCTATATGTACAGTAGCCCTGAAACCTGCTCTATCCTGTGCCAACTTTTCTGTCCCTGACACAGCTGCCCTCATTACCCCAGCCACTGAATCAATCCATCTCATCGATGGGCCTTCCTCTCTTTCTCCATCCCTCCACCCTTCCAAACATGATATGCCTTTCCAAGGACTGGTTCCCTCCTTGCAGCATGTCCAAAGTATGTCAGATGAAGCCTCAGAATCCTTGCCTCCAACGAGGAGCCTGGTTTAACCCTCTCTAGAACAAACCTGTTTGTTCTCTTGGCAATACTTCTCCAACACTACAGCTCAAAGGAAACAGTTCTCTTTCTGCCATCCCTAGTCATCATCCAGCTCTCTGATGCATAGCAAGCAATTGCGAAGACTATGGCCTAGACCAGGCACACCTTGGTCTCCAGACTGACGTCATTGCTCGTCAGTACTCTGGAAAGGTCCCTGACAGCTGACTTTTCTGACTCATCTCTTGATTTCCTGGCTGCTGATACCAAGAGTGTTGATTGTGGAACCAAGCAAACTAAAGCTGTTAACAGTCTCAGTCTCTTCACCATCTATTATAATCGGCCCAGTGGTGAGAGTCTTTGTTTTCTTGATGTTGAGCTTTCAATTCATATTGAAGGTTGCAGCCCTTGACCTTTTGGAGCAAGCAGGGTTGGGTTATCAGCATAACAGCTGGTTGTTGATGAGTCATCCTCCAATCCTAATGCCACATTCCTCCTCATACAGCCGAGCCTCCCGGATGATTTGTATATAGTGATAAATATTCTAATTTTTTTATAGTGATACCTATTTTAAAGGAAAAGAAAATTCTATACGTTGTATGTGAGCTTTGACTCTTCTGTCTTCTTGTGTGTCCCTCAGAAGTGTTCAGAAGGAGACTATTTGAGTTTATTTCATGCAGTCACTTATATTTCACTTAATTCTTGAGCCATTAGTTCTCTTGGTCAGTGTGTAGAGATGGAAGAAAGTGCAACAAAGGGGTTGTTTGGGTTTGGAGTTTTTGGTTGTTTTTTTTTTTAAATAATTTTAATGAACATTTACAGAGAATTTGGATTTCCATTCATTCATTGCTACACTTCTCTACCCGCCCAGCCCTCT
>NW_006399756.1:29374558-29383083 GCF_000299155.1 Elephantulus edwardii
CAGTCCCATTTTACAGCAGTGGCACCATGCAATATTTGTCCCCTTGCGACTGAGATATTTCACTCAGCATAATGTCCTCCAGGCTCACCCGGGTTTGGAGTTTTAAAGGGAGATTATAATCAGTTGAGTTTAGTTGTGTGTGGGAGAAACTGTCACCCAACAGTGTTTGTAAGGAATCTCCTCTTTCTCACTTCATTACTAGTTTGTGATTAGGGATTCCTTGTTTGTAAATTGTTAATGTTGCCCTTAGAAATGTACATTTGCAGAGGGAAGGACTTGGATGGACAATGTGGATTGGCCTCTCTTTTCTTTGCTCCTTTAGAGAGAATGTCTTTCTGGAATGCCTTGATTGTGCTTTGATTCTGTTGTTAGATGCCATCAAGTACAACTCATAGCGACCCTATGAACAGCCATCTTGAAACCTGCCCTACCCTGTGCCATTCTCATCATCTGTGAGACACTAGAGCCCATTGCTGCAGTCACAGTATCAGTCCATCTTGTTTGGGTCTTCCCCTCCTTCACTGACCCTCCATCTTTCCAATCATGATGTCCCTTTCCAAGGTATAGCGTCACCTAGCTACGTGTGTGCAAAGTATGAAAGATGAAGCTTCGTCATCCTTGCTTCCAAGGAGCACTCTGGCTGCTCCCTTTCCAGGACATATCTGTTTGTTCTTTTGGCAGTCCATGGAAAATTCAGTACTCTTCTCCAACACAACTCAAAGGAATCAATGGTTGCTTTGATTCTAGATGCCTGAAAATTACTGCCTTGGGTTGTGCTTTTGGAACATTGAGAATGAAAGTAAGAGGCCAGTCTCTAGGGGACTCCATTGTCTTTGGGTCTAAATACGACATTGGTCAGAAAGTTAGGGCCTCAGGGTCATAGGTCATAGAGATTTCTCTTTGACCTGCCTTCATCTTTTTTTCCCCTTGGTGTTTTAAATACTTCGTGCTCCTACCCAAATCTGGCTCAGTCTGAGGCTCAAGGGTCCCTCTGTGGTTTGTTAATGTAGGCATGTTTATAAAGAATCAAGTTTTAAAATAAACTTGTTAGGTTTGTGTCCGGCTTATCTGCACAGCTCTTTAACCCAGCTCTGCTCTCCTGTTTGTTTGTGGAGCCAGTGTTGATCCTAATGGTTCTCATCATCCTCCTATGCCCCTATTTAAATGCCAGGCACTGCTGTTCCCAGGCAAACCTGTACAAACACCAGAGCTTGTCCGACCTCATTCCCTCCGTAATTACCAGGCTCTGTAAGCTGCCCAGTGCCCAGGTGGAGATGTTAGCAGTCTAGTGGCCTAGGCCTCGCGCGCCTAACTACTACATGATGCCAAAATGGAACTGCCTAAAAAGAATAAGATTTTTCTTTTGAAGTTGGAAATATATTTTGCGCTTCAGACTTAGCTAACGGTTAATGGCCATAATCACCTAAGTACCAATATGTTCCAGGCATTGTTGTGGAGTAAGGTGTTCAGAAAATGATCTTGAAGAAGCACGTTGTCTGCCTCTTTGCAGAGATAGTGGAGTAGTTATGAAGCAAATGGTAAAAAGAGAAGGGCTGAAATCCTGTGGAGTTCTCATTAAGCCTTTTACTGCTTCAGAGCCCTTCAGGTGAAGGGAGTGTCAGCGCAGTCCAGGACAGAGCTGAGAGAGTATGGTTTATGTGATACTAAGAATCACTTTTAATTCAATGTGCTGCTTATATACAACCCAACTTTCAGGCAACTTCCAATAAATATGTTTTTTGTCATCTTAATTCCTACTTTTTTGCATAAGTAATACATAAATAGATTTTAATTATAAAAACATTTAAACAAGTAAAAAATACATAAAATAATAAGTCCCTTTAGTTACCTGTGGCTCCTGTTCCCATCCTACTCCTTTCTTTCAGGAAGTCTGGTGTTTCATTCCTGAAGCAAGTATCAGACGTGTAATTGTAGCAGCATGTGTATCATACATAGCATTGCCTTGTTTCAAGCTCATGGATTAAGCATTTGTTCTGCAGCCTGCTCTTCACCTACGCGATGAATCAGAGGTCCTTCCATGTCAGAACATATAGCTCTATTACACTCTCTTTAACAACTGGTCCCTGTTTCAAAGTGAGATAAATGTACATATGTTTGTTGTTATGTATTGTCAAGTCAGAACCGGCCCATAGCTGACCTTCCAGCGGATTTTCAGACAGTAAATCATGTGGGAGTTGATTGCCTGTCTTTCTCTGGCAGAGCAGCTGGTGGTTTTGAATGCATATATTTGCATGGTCAAGGCAATTCCTTACCACTAAGCTCCCTGATACATATATGTTGTTATATGCTGTCAAGTCCCCTGTGACTCATAGTGACTCTATATGTATGATAGCTCTGAACCCTGCCCTGTCCAGAGCCAATCTTACTGTTTCTGACACACCTACCCCTTCACCCCATTACTGTGTAAATCCATCTCCTCCTAGGTCTTCCTCTCTTGTGCTTTCCTTCCATCCTTCCAAGTATGATGTCCTTCTCCAAGGACTGGTCCTTCCTGGCAACATGCCCACATTATATAGATAGTAACTTTAAATAATTAAAATTTTCTTGTAGAAAAATATTAAAATATACAAAAATAAATGGAATAAAATCAACTGTTGATCAGCCTTGTTTCACTAGTAACTCCTACTCTTTCCCACTCACATTATTTGGAGGCAAATGCCAGGCATCATGTAATCTCATCCACAAGTATTATGTATACTAACATATTTATTAAAATGTCATCATAATGCCAATATCATACTTGATAAAAAGCAATAGTAATTCCTTCGTATTATCAAATAAGAATATTTTGAGTGTAAAATGTATTCAAGATGGTACTTGGCATGTAGTAAATGTTAGTTCAATGTTTGCAGTTATTTTTAGTATTTACTTATTAGGGAGGCTTAATATTAAGCAATACATGTTTGGTAATTATGTTTTTTCTGTAAACCACTTGTTAAAATTTTTTTATCTACTTTTTCATTTTTATGTGTTCTGGGTAGCAGTCTTTTGATTATTTTGTGTATGTAATAATTTCTTTCAGATGGGTTTGTGATTTTGTGTATGATGTCTTATTTTGTGTTAAGTTTTTAATTATTGGAAGTTAAGGGAGCTCTGGTGGCCTAGTGGCAAGAAGCTGCACTGCAATCCTGGAAGTTAGTTGTTAGTTTTTACTTTGTGGCATCAGAGTTTTGTGGTTGACTATTTTCCCATTTTTCCCCCCATACCCTTATGAGTTTTCAAAATGTTTCTCTCTTTCATCCACCTGTAATTATTGATACCACTGTGAGGTATGCTCAAGTTTTAGTTTTTTCCAAAAATGCATCCAGTGATCTCTCATATTACTTATTAACTTAATCTTACAATGCCAGTTTTAGGATCTTTTTAATTTTCTACAAATATATGGGTGTGGTTTGAGATTTTATCATTTTAAGCCATTAGTAAATTTGTTAATACCAGCATGAACAAAGTGTAATTTTTAAAATGGTTTTTAAAACTGTGATAATATATACAATAAAATGGTTGCTGTTTCAAGTCATTTTTGCCTATCAGTGTACCTGTATCAGTAACATTGATTGCAGTCTCTATGATGTGCAACCATCGCCACTATCTATTTTAATTTCTTTTCCCTTGCCCTTAATAGAAACTCAGAGTTTCTTAAGCAACAGCTTCCCTCTTTCTTCCTCCCATCGGCCCCTGGTAACCACTAATAAACTGCCTGTTTAGGTATTTCATATTTATTCTCTGTTCCTGATTTACTTCACTTAACACTTTATCTCATATATAGCTTTTACCACAAGCCTGTGTTTAGGTTATTATTTCTGTTATATATGGGTTAAGAAACTGGGCTTTAGAGAGATCAGATAACTTGGACAGAGTGAGGTGTCCAAACCCACACTTGAGCTCCCAAGCCTTTATTGCTTTCCTCTGTGGTGTGTGGCATGCCAGCCACTGTAGTCAGTCCTCCTCATAGTTGTAATAGTTTCTTACTCAAGTCTGAAGAGCAGTGAAATCAGGCTGGAGACAAAGGTGTGCCTGGTCCAGGCCATAGTCTTCGCAATTTTGTGCTATGTGTCAGAAAGCTGGACAATGACTAGGGATGATAGAGAACTGAAGCCTTTGAGCTGTGGTACTGGAGAAAAGTGTTGACTATACAATGCACTGCTAGGAGAACAAACAGATTTGTCCTGGAGACGGTGAAACTGGGCTGCTCCTTGGAGGCAAGGATTCTGAAACTTCGTCTGACATACTTTGGGTATGTTGCAAGGAGGGACCAGTCCTTGGAGAGGGACATCATGTTTGGGAGGGTGGAGGGACAGTGCAGGAGAGAAAGACCCTCGATGAGATGGATTGTTTCAGTGATGGGGTAATGGGAGTAGGTGTGTCAGAGACAGAGTGAGTTTGGCACAGGATAGAACATGGTTTAGGGCTCTTGTACACAGGGTTGCTATGAGTCGCAAGCAACTTGATGGCACATAACAACAACAGATAAACCATCATTTATTTGACCTGTTGGTCTTATCCCTCTGGAAGGCAAGGTACTTCTTTCTCTTTACTAACCCATATGGTTCATTCATCTATTAAGTTGGCTAAACTTTTTAAAAATTTCTCTCTTCAGTTACACTCTGCTAATTGCTGTGTGAAATGGGACTTCTTTTTGCCCTAAACGTTACTCATTCACACTTCAGATAGGCTCCTTGGTCTTCCTACCTTATTATCCCCTCACTGGTTCTGGGTGTCACATGCCACCCTCGCACCTGTATAGATTGACAGTCCAGGGGACACAAGTCCCCACAAATGTGCTCCTGTCCCCCATCACTGATGTGACTCTCAGCTTGCTAGTTCTGTGTACAGCATTCAGGTGGATGTTTCCCCAGCTGCAGGGTGGGATGTTTTTTGGAGAGAGAACAAGATTTCTCTGTCTTTTTCCCCTTACCCTTTGGTGTCCCGGGGTGCCCTGTTGGCTGGGTCTTAGGAACTTTCTGCCTCACACTTTCGCCAGACTCTGCCACTGTCTTTCCCCTTCCTGACTTCTGTTGACCTGCTGTTCCCACTCCACTGGTCCCACCCTCCCAGTGCTGTCACTGTAGTCACCGCTCCTGGCTTGCCTGCTTCCCCTCACCGAGTGGGTTTTAGTGACCTTCGCACTGTATTCATGCTTCGGGACTACCCGCCGTAATGATGTCAGTGGTGGAGGTTAGCAGATGGCGGCGGCAGCAATGAGACCTGACATGTTCTAATGACTCCCCCCGTCCCACCCTTGCTGGCCAAGCTGATGGAGGGGCAGGAGTTTCCTTGAGGTATTTAAGGAGGGGGCCAAGGGAAACCGGGGGACCCCCAGGTGCCGATGGGGACTGTGACCTTTGCTGCTATAATATCAGTGTTTCACAGGCAGGGTGGTTCAGGAGCCCACTTGCAGCCCATCAAAAATTGATTTAATTGCAATTTTTCCTCCAATTAGGAGCACTGGAGCCTGACTAATTGGAGTAATAGAGAGTAATAAGGCTCAGATAAAAAGCCTTCCTCGGCCGCCTTTGTATCTCCTGTCAGTGCCTGTCAGAGGTCAGAGAGCTTGCATATTCTATTAGGCAGCCCGGCCTTCATTTGTACAAATTAGTTTACCCAACAGTAATTAAAATGCCAGTGCAGGTTGAAGAGAACTGAATACACTTGATGGGCATGTTGGTGAATGATGTGACAGCTCTGGTGGCCTCCCTTGCCAAAGTGTGTCAGCCTAGGCTTAGAGGCTGCTGGGGCCTGGGCCAGCTGGGCAGCTCCGGGCCAGCCACAGGGCAGCAGCTGCTGAGCACGCCCCCACCACTGCCACGCCTCGGCCACACAGCCCCTTTTTTCTTCTTCCAAGAGGAACTGTTCATTCATTCATTTATCATTTGAATGTTTAGTATCTGTCAGGCATTCAGTGAGGTGCTAGAGATCTAAATGAGACTAACTCTTGAAAAGTAGCCCAGGTGAGAAGTTATAGGGTGGGTTTTAGGAGGTGATGTATTGGGCTGTGGAATCAAGACTGACTAGATTAAAATTCCATTTTTATTAGTTGTTACCTGTGTGAGTTAGAGAAAGTCACTTCACCTCTCTGTGCTTCAGTTACCTCATTTGCCAAATTGGGAAAATGATACCTACTGCATAGCATTAGATGGGACACTTGCTCATCACCTGACACATGGTAAGTGTTCAGTAAGTTAATAGTGTAAGACAGCCTGAGCCAGAGCAGAGACGACAAAAATCTGCTATTCTTTCACTCAGCCTATTTCCAACTAACTTTACTTCTTTCCTTCTCTTTTCTAAGACTTGTTACTCTCTATTCTTCAGCTTGAGTACTAGAACTAATTCTCTTGCAGTTTCTCTCTGGACTGATGACTCCTGAATCTACTGCTTGGTCCTGAAGATGGTCTCTGTGATGGCAAGTTTAGCCAGGGGGCCCATAAGGTGGGCTGAAGAGTGTAGAAGACTGGCTTCTGGGAATGGATTTCTGGTCCAAAAAAGAATCGAGTTTATGGCATCATAATGGCTGAGAGGCAGGAACGTGTGTGTGTGTGTGTGTGTGTGTGTGTGTAGGAATGTGTTTTTTGTCATTAATTTTTAGGTGTTGCTGGTACTTCTCATCTGTCACCTTGCTGTGGTGCTTAGCTCATGAGGGACTTGTCAATTCCTTTAATGATTTTTTACCATATCATGTGTCATCCAGGTTTGAGTCTGTGATGGTGATTTGGGATTTACTCCTTTTTAAAAAAAAATTTATTGTATTATTTTTACGTGTACTGTCAAATCAGATCTGACTGGTACAAGAGGAGATTGCCCCCTCCTTTTCCAGCAGAGCATCTGGTAGATTTGAACCGTATACCTCTGGGATTGCAGTGCAGCGTCTTGCCACTAGGCCACCAGAGCTCCCTTGGGATTTACTCCTTTAAGAAACAGAGGGACCACCTTCACAGCCTACAAGACTAACCTCCTTAGCCCTGCTGACTTTGAACTCTTGTCCCAAATCCACTGCTGTTGAATCAATTCATCAATTCTGACTTCTGATGACCATGTATGATAGAGTACAACTATTGGGTTTCCAAGACTTTGAATCATTAAAGAAACAGCGTTTTCCTATGGAGTGGCTTGTAGATTTGAACCACTGACATTTCACTTAGCAGCTAAACACTTAACCATTGTGCCACTACACCTCATTTGAGCTCTGGGAGGCTCAATGCTAATTCAGTGTTTTGTATTGAGTGTTCCTTGGAGCCAGGTGCCCTACTAAGTGCACTGGGTTCACAGGAGATCCTAGTCAGTCCATGATCACAGAGGAGAGGGAAGATAAACTAGAAATAGTATTTGTTCTCTGAGGGAGAGACCAGACTCAGAGGAAGCATGACCAGCCCGCCAAGGGGTCTTCCAGTTCCTGCCCCTCTGCCTTTTCAGTACAGATTTGCTGACCCTATGCCTGGGACACTCAGAAGAGGACAGATGGGACTGAGGGCAAAAGCCATTTGAATTTTCTTTTCTGAAAAGAGCTGTTCCTCTATCCCTCTCTGGTAACTTTAAACCCTAAATTGAGGTTACAGCAAAGACCTTCTAATAGGAAAGACATTTTTGGTAGTCCTGAGGAGGAGCCATGGAGGGAATGGGGCATGTTGTTGTTGTTGTTATGTTCTGTCGAGTCATCTGTGACTCATAGCAACCATATGTACAACAGCCCTAAACTCTGCCCTATCCTGTGCCAATCTCACAATCTCTGACACACCTATCCCCATTAGCCCAATCACTGAATCAATCCATCTCATCGAGGGTCTTCCTCTCCTGCATTGTCCCTCCACTCTCCCAAGCATGATGTCCCTCTCCAAGGATTGGCCCCTCCTTGCATCATGTCCAGAGTATGTCAGACGAAGCTTCAGAATCCTTGCCTTGAAGGAGCAGCCCGGCTTCACCCTCTCCAGGTCAAACTTTTTCATTTTCCTAGCAGTCCATGGTATACTCAATACTCTTCTCCAACACCACAGCTCAAAGGCATCAATTCTCCTTCTGTCATCCCTAGTCATTGTTCAGCTCTCTGATGCATAACAAGTGATTGCAAAGACCATGGCATGTATCGGGCACCCCTTAGTCTCTAGACTGACGTTGTTGCACTTCAGTACTTTAGAGATATTTCCATTTAATTCATCATCTCCAAGTGTTTATGGAGAATTTTTTTACATGCTTAGCAGAGGACCCCACACCAGTAGGGAAAGAATCTGGCTAAAGACATCAGACTGATGTGAATGGAGCAGATCAGAGCAAGACAGTGTGCTGGGGCTGCATTTTCTAAGGAGGTTAGAAAAGTAAGGAGGGGAGGGAGGCCTACCTTTGATGCACAAATGTCCCACCAGCCCCCTTTCAGAGCACGTTATTGGGGTAAATTCATGGCATCCTGGCAGTGCTTTACTTTTCCTTTCTTGACAGTTGTTGTGTATAGTCAAGCTGCAGCCTGCTCAGTCAGAGCAGACCTCCAGCAGGATTTCAGAGGCTGTAAATTACATGGG
>NW_006399756.1:29383183-29390305 GCF_000299155.1 Elephantulus edwardii
ATTGCCAGTCTTTCTCCCAACAAGCAGCTGGTGGATTAGAACCATGTGTCTTTGGGTTGGCAGCGCCATCTCTTGATCCACTAGGCCACCAAAGGAATAATAATGTCTACCCTGTGGACACACTGTTATGTAAGGCATCATTTTGGTGTTCAGGGTAGTGAATTCCTTTTCTGCCTCTACTCAATATCTTTGTTGCAAACTCTAGAGAGATTTCACTTGGACATACCTTACTTATTGATCGTTCAACTAAATGCAGAGGGTCTGTGGGGTTCTGTTTCATGCTCCCTAAAGGCTTGCTGGAGTGTATGTTGTTGTATGCCCAAGTGCTGGGGAGTATTCGGAGAACCAGCCTGACCCCTAGAGTCCTGGGCTGTCCCTACGGTGTGGGTATCCCTGTGGTGTAAGTTCTGGTGCAAGTTCTCCCAGTATGACCTGGCTCAAAATGTGTGTCACTGGTGTGCAGATGGTTTTCACTGAGGGTTAAATTTGATTAAAGGAGTCCTGGTGGCACAGTGGTCAAGTGTTCAGCTGGTGACTGGAAGATGAATGGTTTACACCCACCACCAGCTCTGTGAAAGGAAATCCTAGTGCCCTGATTCCCCTGACCTAAGGATTTCTGCCTAGGACACGTGATGGGCAGTTTTACTCCTCATGATGAATATAATTAATGAATTATAATTAATATCATTAATAGACTGTTTTGGTGGCCTAGTGATAAGAAGCTGCCCTGCAATCCTAATAGCGTGAGGTTCAAATCCATCCGTTGTTCCGTGTGAGAAGGGTGAGCAATCTCCTTCCATATGATTTACTCCATCTGAAAACCTGCTGGAGGGTCAGCCATGAGTTGGTTCCAATTCAGTGCCAAACACAACAACTGAGGGTTGCTCTGAGTTAGAGTTGACTCCATAGCGCCCAGCAACCAATGCAACTACACCTTTTTAGTCTCCTAAATACCAGAATACTTTGGCCTCTGCCCTGGTCAGGCAAAGAGAAAGGGTGACTGCAGTAAGAAACAGTATGGGTGCCATGTGCAGGCAGCTAACAGAGTTCTTCATAGCACATGAAGGTAAGAGGCAGTCCTGCTTTGGTGGCAGGTGGACAGGGCCGACAGTGTGAGGCAGGAATGAGGGAGGACATGGGTCCCTGGGAAGGTGTTCACAGCTGCCCGTTTTTCTCCCTCCCACACCCAGCCTGCTGGGAGGTCAGAGCCGGGGGAGTGGCGGGGATTAACGTTCCAGGTTCCTCCCACTTCTTCTCTATTGACTTACCTTGACGCTAATTTAGGCCTGTGGCCAGTCAGGGGCCTGCCACAAGCCTCCTTGAGAGATGTCTGTGTGTCAATGCTGGCGCCCCTTGCCCACCCCCACCCCTCAAAAGTCTGGAGAGCCCAATTGCCCGCTCGAATGATTTCCAAGTGGCTATTATGTTTCCAACCCACAGTAATTGGCTTTACCAGTTATTAATGGATTACCCTAAGGAGAAAAATGTTGGGTGGGGGAGGGCGGGAGGGCAACACCTCTTGGCTTTGTACTTTGGGGCTTCAGTGTCCAGTGGCTGCTTCCCAGGCTGGGAGTCATCTGGGACATGAGGACATGGCTGTGTTGGCACTGCCGCTCTCTAGTTTAGTGGAGAGAGCTGTCCTAGAGGAAGTCTTGGCTTGAGGCAGGACGCCCAGGGTGGCACACATGGCCTTATTAGCCTGGGGTTGGAAAGCAGACACCTGCTTCGTGATTGTTATTGTGAACCAGTGGCTTGGCCTATACACTCATTAACATCCCTCCCACCGGCAACTGCTAGGCCAGGCTCCCCACCAGGGCCCAAACCGCTGGCTTCTTGATTGGCCTCACTGAAAATTCTTGTCCTCACTGACGTGCTGGGGATCAGAGAGCCACAGGTGCTGGACTGGGGCCAGGCAGATGGGCTGCTACCCTCACATAGCTAACATGTCATTAGTATGTCCAGACCCACTCCCTCCCCTCACCAGACATGTAGGGACATGGCCCGTCCCTGCCCCAGGGCTCCTGAGTGACACTACTGGTTTCAACCTTCTTGCTTGCTGTTTCAGTTTTCGAGCCTAAGGTTCCTTCTTGAAGGCTTCTCCCCACCCCCACCCACCACCCCAGCCAAGTCCACCAACAAAGGAGTGGTCTAACTTGGTTCAAGTTCTAGTCCTAACACCACAGTTACCCTGGCTCCCTGCACTGATCATTTACGCTGGGTGTGTGCCTCCACTTGAAGTCGAAGTAGTACAGATTATACATGGTGAACTTCCAGACAGGTTAAGAGGCACTGCCCTTGTTAAGAGCGCCCCTTCTCACCTGCCTCAGGTAGCAGCTGTCATTGGCTTCTAACTTTGTCTCTCTCTCTCTCAGTGACCTGGCAGCCTGGCCTCACACATTCCCATTCCCCCTACTCCCATCCATGACATTTTCTCCGTATTTTTCCTGTTCCCAGTTTGGAATGTCTACATTGGCTCTGTGCTTATACTATAATCTTCTCTCAGCTCTTAAAACCTTCAGTAATGCCCTCCAGCCACCACTCCCTTCCACCAAGACCTCTCCATACAGCCCTCAGCTCCCCATCCCAGGAGATTTTTGGTGCATAGGCATTCTGGTCTCTGAGTTCATGCAGATAAGCCCTGCAGACTCATTCACCTTGGGCTCAGAGCTGCCCATCTAAAGAGTCTGCTTTAATGGTGAGTAAAGCCCACATCACTCAGTTTGAGCCGCAGAGCAAACCCTTGCACCTTTGGGTTCTCTGGCCAGGCAGCTCTAGGAGGTCCAGCACTCACTGTCCTCCCAGCTGTCTTCCCACAGCAACTCTGTTGGCCCTCTTGGGTACTTTTCTCATTCTGACTTAACGACTTGATCCCCTGGAAAATGAAGAGGACATTTCTGATAGTGTAGCTGTTTGCAACACAGGTTCTGACAAGCCAGGTCTGACTCTGTTCTTTGTTTGGCAGCTCCTTTGTGACGGGGACGGCTTGTTGTGGCCACTTCTCACCCCTAAGAATCTGGGACCTCAACAGGTAAGAGATTCCTGAGTCTACTCCATGATGGCTTCTACTTGGGGTAGGGCCAAAGCAGCATGGGAGGCAACTGAGCATCCCTTAGTTGCAGCAAGCTCTCTCACATGGCATCATAGGGAGGAGACCACTGAAGGAATTCGAATGGGTACATAGTTTCATGTAGAAAGTTTTATAACAATTTGGATTGATGATATACTTTTTTGGGAATGTGACTATATGGAACTAAATAATCACCCATCTAAATTCATGGGTGATTTTTTTTTTATTTTAAATTTAAAAAATGTTAGAAGTTGCCTACAGGTGCATAAAAAGAATAATAGAGAATAGTTAAAATATAGCCAGATATTGTTTGTTCACAATTCTCTTTGGCATGTTGACACATTCTCATATGAGAATCTGCCATTTTATTTATTTATATATTTTTCAGCTTAAAAAATTTTAAATAGTTAGATTTGCAGAAAACGACAAAAATAGTACAGAGAGGTACAGCATGTAACATTTTACAAGGTGGTGGTATTAGGTATCATTGAGTTGATTTCAACTCATAGTGACCCCATATGCCAGACTAGAACTCATTATAGGATTTTCTTAGATGTGATCTTTATGGAGGAGATCTCTGAGTTTCTTTTGCAAAGCTGCTGGGTGAGTTGAAACTGCCAAACTTTCAGTTAGCAGCCACTATGTAACCATTTGTATCACTAGGCTCCTCAACATTTTAAATAACTAGAGCATAGTATCAAAGCCCAGAAACTGGCACTGGTACAATTCAGAGCTTATTTCTATTTTACCAGCGGTACAGTTTATACAACTCTCTCACCTGTATATTTGTGTAACCATTATAGTTACATCCTTCCTCCTCCTCCAGCAACCTCCAGCAATCACTAATCTGTTCACCTCTGTAACTTTGTCATCTTGAGACTGTTACATAAATGACATATTTATAGAACCCTTTGAATTGTTGTTGTTGTATATTGTCAAGTTGGAACCGGCTCATAACTGATCCTTTGGTGGGTTTTCAGAGGCAGTTAATCACAGGAGAGGAAATTGCTGATCTTTTTTCTTCAGAGCATCTGGTGGATGCAAACCATGCACCTTTGAGTTGCCAGTGCTCTTCCTTATTACTAAACTCCTTCCACGCCAAGAGAGCAGAGAGAGAACAGAACAGAATGCCTTTTGCCTGTGGTAGTAGTGGAAATAAGATTAAAAAAACACACACACAACAAACCTCTAAACCTTTTTCGACTCTGTCTGCTACAAACCCCAAACCAATATTTTCTTACTTGTCTATTAGATGTTTTCATCTACTTTAATGGTGGTGGAAGATCTGTCTTCTCGAATGATCTCAAATTATCAACACCAAAATGTTAATGTGAAGTCAATAGCCTAGTTCGCTCTCCTCACCCAAGCTAAAGAATTAAACCAGTCAGGAGAGATTGGAGGAGGGGACATTGCCAAAACTACCAAGGTAGCACAATGAACAAAATTTCTCTGTTCTTTTAGGAAAGTTGACTTAAATGTACAGCATGGGGCACTTAGAAGGACCAATACTGGTCTTGCTCAGAGTAATCTTGGTGTAGGTTGAGGTCTTTTTGGAGTGCTAGGCCGATAATGTAGGCCAAAGCTTTCTTTGGAGGATGAGGCCAAGAAGAAAGGCAAGGAGGCAGAAGTGAAGTAAAAAAATAAAGATAGATGATTTAGAAGAGGTACATCTCTAAACAGACAGGCCTATTGGATTTTCTTAAAAATCAGCATAATTCCCTTGAAATTCATTGAAGTCATGTGTAACAAAGGTCATTTTTTCCTATATTTTTCTTGTTGTTTAGAATATGCACAGCACCACATGCACCAATTCAGTTGTTTCTACATTTACAATTTAATGACATTGATTACATTCAGGTTGTGTTCTCTCCTTTAAGTGGTCCTTCCCTCATTAACTAAACTTACTTCCCCCTCAAGTTTATATCCAATTTTTCAAGTTGGTGTTGCCATTTTAAGAACTAGCATTATGCTCTTTCAAGAACTATTTAGACAGTTCTTAAAAGATCATACTGTTTAAGGCAGATGTTTTTCACTAACTAAACTTTAAAAAAATTACTTTAGGGGAATATAATGCAGCACTGAAAAACAATGAATTTATTAAACACTATACAACACAGGTGAGTCTGGAAGGAATTATGCTGAGTGAAATATCTCCATCACAAAAGGACAAATACTGCGTACGATTACGATTATAAAAATAAGATGGACATGGAGGAGGGAAGAGCAGGAAAAGAATGGATAATGAACACTACACTGGAATAGGAGAAGGGAAGGACTATATGAAAGGAATGGATGATTAGACATTATATGTATAATAATTTGGAACAAGACATGCATTACAAAGTTAACTGGGGGAGGGAGGAAAGTGTGTATCAATGAATGAATCAAAACCTATCCTTTCTGTAAACTTTAACTAAAAATCACAGGAAAAAAGATCTATGTTAGAGCATGGAAAAAAGAAAAAAAGAAATACAGAAAAAGATAAAAGTAATTTAGGAAATATTTTTTGTTCAAGATTTAAAGCATATCTCAGTGTATTTAGGGATATATAGATACAGATATATCTCCATCCTCTATGACTTGAGAGAGTCTAGAATTCATGAGACTTTGAGAATTTGTTCTACGTTCCCTCTCAGGGCAGGCTTTCTTCTACAGAATCTTTCATCAAATGTTCAGTAATGGCAATCAGGCACCATCCAGTTCTTCTGGTCTTAGGGCAAAAGAGACAGTCCATGAACATATTCTATATCCTTCTCCTATTCCTCGCCCTTCTTCTGTTGCTCTAGATGAATACAGACAATGTTGTGCCTTGGATGGCTACATGCAAGCTTTTTTTTTTTTATTAGTTTGTTTCTTTTTCATTTCAATGAACATCTACAGAGATTTTGGAATTCCATTCATTCATTGTTGCACCCTTCTCCCCGCACACCCCCCTCCCCCCTCCCCTCTCATGCAAGCTTTTAAGACACTAGGTACTCCACAGTGAACTAGAACAGAAACACTAGATAAGCTGTTAGGTCAATTAACAATCCTAGATATTTAGGTCAATTAACAATCCTACCATTAATCAGTTTTATTTTTCAGTCACTGTTATCTCTCCTTTTCTCCCACATCAGCCCCTGGTAACCACTAATACACTTGTGTCTCTGTCCCTTTGCCTTTTCTTTTCATATAAGTGAGATTCTATAATATTTGTATTTTTGTGATGATTTTGTTCAGCCTAATGTCTTCTACCTCCGTCCATACTAGAAGATGGATGCCTCAAGACCTTTTTTCTCATGCTGGCTGAGTGGTATTTCCATGATATATTAATACCACATTTCATTTATCCATTCATCTCTTGATGGGCTTTTTGGTTATCTCTACCATTTGGCCATTGTGAACAGTGCTGCAATTCCTTTTTTAAAAGTCTCTGCTTTCAGGCCTTTTGAGTATATACCTAGGAGTGGTGCTTTCTTCTTTTTAAAAAAATTGCTGAGTAGTAGTCAAAAAAATTAAGGTACCACAGTTTATTGAATTATTCACCATTGAAGACTGTTTGGATTGTTTTCAACTTTTTAATTCCTGCAAATAAAGCTACAGAACATGGTGTTCAAGTTTTTATGTGAGCCTATGTGTGTGTGGGGTTTCCCCCCCCCACTGGGATAAATATCCACGAGTGAAATTGCTGAGTTGTTAGCTAATTGTATCTTCAGGCAGTGTTTTGGTGGTTGGTTTTTTGGTTTTAAATATTCCCATCAGCGATATTCTAGTGATCCACTTTCTGTGCATCCTCACCAGTACTTGGTGCTGCCATTATTAGTTATTTTAGCTGTATGTGCCACTGTGTTTTTCATTGGCATTTCCTTAATGACTGATAATGTTTAGCATCTTTCTATGTGCTACCGTATATAGCCTCTTTGATGAAATAGCTGTTCATGGATTCACATGAAAATGGGTTTGTCACCCATTTTCTAAATTATTTGAGGTTATTTTTTACTCTTTTTTTTTCTATAATTATATTTTATTAATTTTCATAAACATTTACAGAGATTTTGGGCTTCCACTCATTCATT
>NW_006399756.1:29390989-29399185 GCF_000299155.1 Elephantulus edwardii
AGTTCCTTGTTTTTTAATGCAGCATAGTATTCCATTGTGCGAATATACCACAGCTTCTCTAGCCATTCGTTTGTTGGGCACTTAGGTTGTTTCCAACTCCTTGCTATTGTGAACAAGGCTGCATTTTGAAATTTCTTTATATATATTTTCTATATATGTCTTTTGTGAGATATGCAAATATTTTCCCCCACTCTGTGGTAGTTTTTTTTCCTTCCTTTTCCTAACAGGATCTTATGCAGAATAAAAATTTTTTTTTAAGTTTGATGAAATCCAAATTATCAGCTTCTTTTTTTCACCCTGTGTTTGGTGTTTGTATAAGAGTTCCTCACCTGGCCCCAGGTCCCAAATTGTTCCTAAAATGACATAGCACATGTTGTCTGCCTCTTACCTGACTTGGCCTTGTTTTATCTTCTCCTTTTCCCTCCATTTCCCTAGAAAAAGGTTACCCATGCCTTGTTTTCTATTTTGTTTATGTGTTCTTTTCTTAAGAATCCATTCTACAGTCAGTCTTTCCTAAGATTTATGACCTATACGAGCTCAACTTGCTGCTGATTTAGAACTGACTCTTAGTTGATCTTACAGTGGGGTTTCTGAGGCTGTAAATCATGAGAGAGGCGGGAGATTTATCAACTTGCTCCTGTGGAGCTGCTGGTGGATTGGAACAACCAGAGATGCAGCCTTTCGGTTAGTAGCACAATCCCCTGTGGACCATGCCACCAAAGCTCCCTAAAACATATATTTTAATTCAACAGTACCCCCGCCCCTGACTTGCAAAATTCCCTTCTGATGGTCATCTTGCAGGTAACAACTTGCTGCTTTCTAAAACAGCAAGCATTTCATTTTTTGAGAGATCTGAAAGTTAGAATGCTTGCTTTCTATTGAGGGCTCCTGAAGCTGTGGTTCTGGACAAGAGGCAAATGAAAACTCTGCTCTGAAGGACAGCTTTTTTCATAGCTGAAATCTTCAGCTCTGCTCCTCCAGGCTGTTCTTCTCACGGCCCATAGTCCTTGGCCCTTCATTTCTATGTCTTCTTCATAAATGCTATTAGATCAGTTAAGAAGACCAAATTCCAAGCAGCTCAAGAAATAGTTATTCTCTGAAATAACAAGAAGTTCAGAAGTCTGGAGGCTGGTGGATCTAGAATTAGTGGATCGCTCATGAGACCATGTTGTTGCTATAATTTTGACTCCCAGTAACACTGTGTACAACAGATCAGAATCCTGTCTGATCCTGCACCATCCTCACACTCTAGTGGGCTTACGCCCATTATTACAGTCACTGTGTCATTCTGTCTCACTGAGGATCTTCCTCTCCTTCTCCAACCTAAGTTGTTGTTGTTGGGTGCCATCGCAATTGCCTGCAACTCATAGCGACCCTGTGTACAATAGCTCTGAACCCTGCTCTACCCTGAGCCAGTTTCACTGTCTCCAACACACCTACCCCCATTTAACCCTGGTTACTGTGTTGATCCTTCTCATTTGGGGTCTTCCTCTCCTGGGCTGTCCCTCCACCCCTCCAAGCATGATGTCCTTCTCCAGGGACTGGTTCCCCCAGCTACGTGCCCAAAGTATATGAGACAGAGCTTCAAAATCCTAGCCTCCAAGGAGCAGCCTAGTTTCACCTTCTCTAGATTAAACCTGTTTGTTCTCTTGGCACTCCATGGTATGTTGAAGACTCTTCTCCAACACCACAACTCAAAGGTATCAATTTTTCTGTCAACCTAGTCATTGCCCAGCTCTCTGAAGCATAGAAAGTAATTGTTAAGACAATGGCCTGAATCAGGCACACCTTAGACTCCTGATTGACATCATTGCTCTGAGGGCCCATACACTAAGAACTTCTGGCTGTCAACATACTCAAGGTAGCTTTTGCCTTTACCCTCGGGCTTCATAAGGAAATTCAAAAGGAACAAGGATGTAGAGGACATGTTTCTTTCTGCCTGCGCTCCTTTTTAAGATGTGGAAGACTTTCCCAGGAACTCCCAAACAGGCTGCCCCTCACATCTGCTGAGCTAAAAACTGTATTCTGTGCTCCTTTTCTAAACCAAACCTTGGAATTGCCCAGTCAAGGTTGCCCTCCTGGAGCCAGGCTTCCCCATTTCTGTACACATATGTGGGGAAGGGGATGTGTGCGCAGAATTAGGGTTCGGTCTGTATGAAAGAAGAAGAGGAATAGATGGACCAGCAATACTGGCCTCACACTCAGGTCATAACTATTCTCACCTGAAAGTTTCTCTAAATTGATCTGGTTTGAATTCCTGTTGAAATGGAGTATTCACAAAAGAGCCTTGAACAGATAAAGTGGGATCTGATGAGTGGCATTATCGATATTCTACTTTTGTTAATGTTGCCAGTAGTCAAATCACATTGCTGATGGCATCGCTGAAGCTCCTGGGGACTCCTTTATGTGGCTGTGGGATATTAAGAGGCCCCACAGGCCATGAAAGTTCCCAAGAGCCATCCTGGCAAACCTCTGGCCTTCCTTCTAAATTGGTGACCCCTTCCCTTGGTGGGAAAGCAGCAGCCAGGGAGTACGTGACAGGGAAGTCATGCTGTGTGGTCCGACAGGCTCTGCTGCTGCTTAGCTTTGTAACCTGGGGCCTCCCAGAGCCTCAGTTTTCATATTTATAAAATGGGAATTCATCCTCCCCACCTAACAGAAATAATAAGGGAGCAGTCATTTTTGGAAAAAGTGTCCTGTGCTGTGCATATCACTTTAGGGACATACCCTGGAGATTGTTTTGTGGAGGCTCAGACTTTTGAACTTCAAAGACTCTGTGGCCCTTGAAACTGGCAGATGGGAAAGTGGACCTGCTGAACCTCTGGCACAGAGACTTGATAGTGGGTCTACGGCTCACAAGATGGCATTTTTGTTGAAAGTCACTTGTAGCTTGGCATCATCACCAGGCTAGCCCAGGCTGTCAGGTAAACTAGGGGTCAGCACTCGGCTGCATCCCTGCAGCTGTAGCCCAGCCATAGCTCACAACTGGAGTAACCGAGTGGCCTTTTCTGCCGAATGTCTCTGGTGAGGGAGTCCTGGGTGCGGATGGAGCTCCAAGCCACCAGCTCTTTGAATGACTAACCCTTTTGAGATCCCCAGACCTTAAAAACTCCAAACCCTGGGTTTTTACTGCACCCAGAAAGCACCCAAGTAAGAATGGACATTAGGCATTCTGGGTCACTTCTGGCTACCGTGGCCCCTGGTGCTGTGACAGGCTGCAGGGAGTCACTGGACACTCCTCTGCAGAATACAGATCCACACCTCACCACTCAGGGCCTTATTTCAGCACCTATCCTGTCCCCAGGCAAGCTTGGAAGACAGGGTGGGTGCAGGGATTGAGGAAAAGATGCCTTAGTGGAGACATCCGATTTTGGAGGAAGGAAGCGGATGGCCAGGACAACTGTGTGTAGCTGTCTTTCCCAGAGAAGCCCAAGCAGATAATAAAGCCATGTAGAAAATAGGATTAAGGTAATGAACAGGCAGGACAGAGTTTGATCTTTCAATAACACCAAAGCCTGACTGACAGGCCAACCTGAAAGGTGGAACAACACCGCCAGCAGGACTGAGCAGCTGGGCGGTGTGTAGTGCTGGGTGGATTCTTTGCTTTTAACCTGTCACAGCTGAAACTTGAGGAGTCCCTGCATTTTCTCTTTTATGTGTGTGTTGTGGGCTGGTGGGGGGCGAGTACTGGAGGGGTGGTTTGGCTCTGAGCATTGCCTCTTGGGGCTGCCTTGAGATGCTGGTGGGGGTTGGGACACCGTGAAGGTGGAGGTCCCCTAAGGAAACTAGGTCTGTGTCTCTCAGAAACTCATCCTTAGGCGGCCTGAGCTACTTCTCAGAATTCATGGAGACCTTTTCAGGGTCACCACATGTCCTCAGCTCTTTGTCCTATCCAAACTCCTGGCCTCTGTTTCATAGGATGGGCTGGACAGGCCAGAGCACAGTTAGGATGCTGCCCCAGGACATGCTAGTTCTCTTCCTCTTTGTAGGAGCAAGGGCCCTTCACTCTGAGGCTGGGCCCAACAACAGAGGATTTCTCTAACCTAAGCCAAATGGGGAGAAAGACGTCAGTGTAGTGTCAGAGAGTCTTGTGCCTCCATCCTCACAGACCCTGCCAGCTCCTCAGGTGTCCCCACTAGACCCTGTGATCCTGCCAGTCTGCTTCTGAGGTCTGGAGGAATCAAGGCCCATATTGGACTCTCCTTGTGCATCTGAGCAGGGCCCTTCGAAGGTGTCAGGGGTTGGACCTTGTGGCACAGGTGCTGGCTACTGGGAGGACCAGGTGGACCTAATGGCCTAACAGCACACTCCCCTCCTTCTTGAACTTGGTCTTGCTGTAGATTTTGCCTGTTTCGCCAAGAGGTATTTGAGCTGGATCCAGCATTAGTGCCCTGGCGGCAGCACACGGCTGGGGCCCCTCTGTGACTCTGGGTGTGTGGGCATCAGGACAGAGAGGCCTGTAATCTCAGACCTGAAGGTGGCACGATGAGTTCAGCTGTAGCCCTAAGCCAACCAAACTGTTGCAGAGTAGGCAATGGGCTGGGCGTTGGTGGCTTGGATACTTCTAGGACATTAGGGTTGGCTCCCTTGCCCGACACTTGCCCTCTGCGTGAGACAGGATGCCTGCCCTACACACACCTGTGTCTCCCTTCCCTCACAGCAAGTGGCATTTCCCTCCTCCCATTACTCCCCTATTTTATCCAAAAGCCCTCATGACTCCCCTTTCTCAGCAAAGGTGGGACACAGGGGGCTTGGCACTCACTCTGATAGGTGACCTGTGTTTCCTTCTCTGAGCCTTCGCACTGGCCCGTATCTGGAATACCAATTCCTGGCCTAGTGAAACCCTGGTCACACTTCAGCCTAAAGGGCACCTCTGACCCTTGGGGCTGCGGGTGGTGAAGCTTACGGGAGTTAGGGTACTCTTGAGAGCCACCTTGTCCGGGGAAGTGTTGCCCAGGAGAGTGCCCGCTCTGAGCAGGACTGGGTATTGGATGACTGTCCACACATTTGATGGGGAATTGGCACGTGGCACCTGAGAGGAGCAGCTCTGACCCATCTGGAGAAGCAGGTCCTAGTGGGTGGCTCTGAGGGCACTCTTGTGCCCCAGGTGTGGCTTTGTCTCTGCCCTTGTCCCTCTGTTCCCTCCCATGCAGGGGGCCTGGCCCTCAGGGTGATTACGGGAATTGCCCCTTTAAAGTACCTGCCTTCTTCTTTGAAAGTATTACTGGCAGCTTTTTTCATTTTCTTTTTTCTTTACCTCTTTAAGGAACCCTGTAATTTCTCTCTTTCTTTCTACCCCCTTTCCTCTTTCTTTCTTGTCCCCTCTGTCCCCTAAACTCTTTGAAATTGGCTCTCTGCCTGCTGACACCAAACTGATACTTTGCGTTTCACTTCTCCTTATCCCTTTATGGCAACAGATGTTGAAATTTTGTATCCTTTTATCTGCCCGGCTGCCCCTTCCTGTAATTACGGTCCCCTTGTTAGCAGTACAAAGTGGGCTGCCTGGCCGCCTGGCCTTTGAGCCATTGTGTCTGAACACGTGTGCACCGGCGGGTGCTGGGGGTGTGCGCATGCACATACACACACGTGAGGGCTCATGGCTGGCAAGGGTGCCTTCCTCTCACCTGGAGCTTGGCCAAGCAAAGCTTCCATACATGGGCTCTTCCCTTCCATAAGATAAGATAGGTTGTTAAAGCAGAGACCTGTCTGCTCCCTTGAGTCCCTCGCTGTCCCCACCAGAGGGCTCAACCTCTGGGCACATGGCTTGAAAGTAGCCCTGGGTATCTTGGGAAAAAGTCAGATTGGGTAACTGGACAGATGTGTCTGTCATCGTGAGGGGGCAGGGACAGTATCCCTAGTATACTGAAGGTGCTAAATAAATGGTTATGTTTTTAAAATTGTATTTACATCATTAATTCCAATTGATTAAGTAAATGCTTGACCAAGGAGAAAGGGGTGGGGGGAAGAAGGCATGCCCTCCCAATCTCAAATAATCATAGTGGGCTCCGCTGGCTGTCTTGTTTCCTGGGAGCAGAGATGTAAGATGTGAAATATTGATCACTTTCCTCCCTTAGAAGCCATTGTTACATTTCAGGGTAGCACATGCCAGATGGGGTGTCCTTGTACATAAATTCAGGAAGGAGTATCATAGATTGCCTGAGAGTACCAGCAGGAAGCCAGGATGTTAGAAATGGCTGTAAAATGGTATGGAAAGCAAGGGCATTCTCAGGTGTGAACCTTATCTCAGCTCTTGATACAGATGCTTCTGTGGACTAATGAGTGAAAAGGGGTCTCAGGTGGGCTGGGCTGCGGCAAGTGTGGCACAGGGCTGAGAAGGGGAAGGGGAGCTGGCTGGAATGCAGCGAGGGCGCAAGGCTCTCCTGCTCTTTACAGCCCAGACCAGAGGAGCACAGGAAGTGGGCCTGACCAGGGGCTACCCATGTGCCTGACTCTCCAGGGCACTTCTAGGTCTTCAGGGCCAGCACAGGGCTGCCTCAAATCAGCTGACCCCACAAAGGTGATGTTGTACTATTATCTTATTTAAACTCCACCCTAGCTGTCAAGAAGCTTCTTCTGCAGTTTCAGGAGGCTTGCCCAGGGAGGGGTGAGCTGGGCTGGGAAACTCCAGCTCCTACCTGCTTCACCTCTCAGGAGACCACTACTCGATTCCTCCTGCCCAGGGAGTATCCGCTCCTGGGAAATGACCGCACACAACCAGGGCCAAGGGGACAGGTCTCCTGCAGATGTCCCGCCCTGGTCTAGGTCTTATTCATCAGGCTCACAGGGGCGGCCCCATCTGTCTTTTTCTTTCCTAGGTTGAAAGAGAATTGCTAGAGTCAAGCTGGGGGAGGCCATGGTATGGAGGCCCCCAGCCCCAGCAGCTCCCGGAGGCCGGGGCTTTGTCCACACGAGCTGGAAGGAAAGGGACTTTTTGTCTGGCCCTCTATAGTGACAGACCCAGCCCTACTCTCGTCTTGGCCTGAGGCTCGAAGGGGCAGCCCTGTTCCCACACAAGTTGTGCAACAGCCAAGGTTGTGCACCCCCTCCCGCCCCCTACAGTGAGAGGCCGAGAAGCATTCTTAACATTCTTTCCAGAGAAAAGGGGTGAAATGTCTGAATTTGGGGGTCACTACGTTATACAAATTGCAATCTAATCGTTTTTACAAGAACACACTTGCATTAAGAAAAGGAGCCCAGGAGGAGGGGACGAGGAGATAGACAGCTTGTTTTGTCCCCTTCCCCCCAAAGTTTGGGGCTATTGTCAGGCCAATCTCTTCCACCACCACTGCAGTTAAGCCAGAGTTTTCTAGTTAAATTGGGCCTGGGATGAGGGCCTTGAAGGGCTCCCGGTGCCATTTCTGTTTGTTTTCCCAAATCAAAGCCCCAGCAGGGCTCCTATGGCACTGCTGGGCCGCTATTTGAAGAGACGGGCCATTTCCCAGAGCCTGGCGTGTCAGTTTATGCTCTGAACTTAACCTCACGGGCACTGCACAACAGAGCCGAGAGAGTCCTGGGACCAGGGGCAAAAGAAATTGTATCTTTTTATTGGCCTGCTTAAAGTGTGTGTGGCCGTTTCAGATAACGCAGGGGAAAGAAACTCTTCAGCTGTCCGGCCAGGCTGGGCTGACAGACAAGGGACTCCGCCACTCGTCCTCTGCCTAGGAACTGGCTATCAGTTGGGCCCTTGGGCCTTGAGCACAACGTGGGATTCCAGAGGCTACTTTTGTGTTTCTTGTTGCAGACAGTGATATGGTCATGACACTTTCCGGTGGTGGCTCAGATATGGGGGCAGTGGCCCAGGTCGGCAGCTCAGTCTGGGCGTGCCCTCTGCAGCCTCGTGGGTGCCCAGCCTCTTTTTTGCTGAACCCTGGGACCAGGGCTGGGCAGGTAGCGATCCGCTGGGATTCTCTCCTGGCCCCACTGCCTTTCATCTTCTATTTCAAACAGACAAACATGAAATTACTTCTATAGATTAAAGGGGAGAGCTCCTCAGCCATTCCTTAAGGCCTCACTAATGGAGAGGGCAGGGCCCCCAAATCGGGAAGGAGAGAACAACTGTGGACCGAAACAGTTCTGGGGCATGCGCATGTGTGCTGAAAGAGAGCCACCCGCTGGCCCATGTGGGAGGTAGGATCTCCCTGGAAGCCTCACCAGTGATGCCTAGCGTGTGCTGATCTAGATTTCAGGGTCTACCAA
>NW_006399756.1:29399285-29423673 GCF_000299155.1 Elephantulus edwardii
CACACACACACTGAGACCAAGAGAACTTCCCCGGGAGGGAGGAAGCTGAAGGCAGGCAGGGAGTGCCCACTCAGTCCCATTCTGGACAGCATCAGTGCTCCTGGAGGGGTCACCACACTGTCCAGGGCCAAAGAAGCAGCAGAGTGGGCTGCAAGGGACCTGTTGACCTCTTCCCATGACTTGTTCAGCTCTTAGGAAAGATGGCAGCTCCAGTCAAGAGGAGCAAACTGAAGGTCCGCCTGTGAGGTGGAAGGACTGGGGCTAGTCTGCATTAAGCCATGTGTTGGCAGCCTGGGCCCCATCCTGCCCTGTGCTGAAATGCTGCTCCAGCCAAAGCTGGAAAGGTAGGACAACAGAGTCTTCTCCTACCCATGGCAAGCCCTCTCACTTGGCCTCCTTGAGACATGTCTATAGCCATGTTTCTCCAATCCTTTCACCGAGGAGAGCCCAGCATCCCTTGGATGAAGTTAAGGGGTGCTGCCTGGGGCGTTCCCTTCTCCTGTTACTCCCTTCAAGCATATTACAGAAACTCAACACTTCTACCCATCCCCTAGTCACAGGGATTAGCGGGTGCACTTGATGTTGATGGGTAGTTGCTAGGGCCAAGAGGCCCTCCTATGTGGTTGCTAGGGGTCTGGCATTGGGACGAGGGGTCTGCCCACTGCCGCGGTCACGGAGGGAATCACACAGTCACAAAGAGATTGTTCTTCTCAGTAATCTGCTCTCGGCCACCGGGAGCAGGCTGGAGCCCAGCAGGCCGGGGGCTGTGATCACAGAGCGTGCGAGCCCCGGGCTGGGGGCCAGCCCGGCCGGGAACACCAGGGACCAGCCCGCTAAGCTGCTTTCTCAGCAATTTCTCTCTCTGGATACAAAGGTGTTGACTTGTTTTAACATCTCCTGGGACTCCCCTTCTCCCTTTGTGTGGTCTTTATCCCCAATGAGGTTTGAGCCCCAGATTACAGGCGGGAATTAAGGCATTGGACTCAGGCAGCTCAGAACGGCATGACCTGCAGGATCAAGGAATATAAAGTAACCCTGTGTGTGTATGTGTGTGTGTGTGAAGGGGGGGGGTGGTGACCCCTTCAGTAACATCCATTCATTGCCCTGAGAAGGAGTGGCTGGCAGCAGGCAGCCAGCATGCAGGTGTGATGGAAGGGCTTCGGCTGGGGCTGAAACCTGGGGGAGGGGAGAGGCCTTAGGGCTGAGGGGTAGGGTCCAGCCCCCTTCCTCAACCTCCTTCCTGAAGGTTTCCAAATCTAGCTCAGGAATTAAACTCATTGCTGTCGAGCTGATTTCATCTCACAGACACCCTGTGAGGACTGTATCTATTTGAGCTGAGTCCATGTGAAAAGCCAGGGTGATACAGCCTCTGCCTTCCCTCTCCCCAGTGGGCAGTTGATGACACACCTGGGCAGTGACTTTCCTCCAGGGGCTGGAGTATTGGACGTCATGTATGAAACTCCTTCCACACTCCTGTCCTGTGGCTATGACACCTATGTTCGCTACTGGGATCTCCGCACCAGTGTCCGGTGAGTGTGCTGGTTGAAGGTAGAAAGGTGGTGGGAGCCCCACACGATTCTGATCCTCATTCAGGTCCAGAGTTGGCCCAATGGTGAGGGCAACTCCATGTCAGGGACTGGGGTGAGAAGAGCCAGCAAGATCTCATTATGCTTAGACACACTCCCTAATCCATGTGGGGCACCCAGGGGACTCCAGCCCACAAGCCCTAATGAGCTCTGGTATTCCAGCCCTCGGGCCTGTACTTCTGGAAGCCTTGAGAGTCTATGACATGCTGGAAGCCATGAGTGACACCAATGAGGGCAGAATCTGCCCTGTGACCTGGAGCTCCGTGCACAAGACCCCTTTTTGCAAGATGCTTTCTTGCTAGGCTTGCCTTTTTAAATAATCTGGTGATTCCAAGTTCTTTTTCCCAGCCCAGAGAGACTCTCTCTCCTCCCGGAAAAGCTTGGGTGGAGGTGGAGGCCGGCCCCAAACATCTCCTGCATCTCCTCTTCCTGGACAGGAAGTGTGTCATGGAGTGGGAGGAACCCCATGACAGCACCCTGTACTGCCTGCAGACAGATGGGAACCACCTGCTGGCCACAGGTTCCTCCTACTATGGTGTTGTGCGGCTGTGGGACCGACGCCAGAGGGGCTGTCTGCATGTAAGTGTTCCCCCACTCTATCCCACCAGCATGCCAAGATTCAGTATTATTATCAGGGGCTGCATCTTGAGAGTGGATAATAATGTGGCCAAGGAGTTGCTAGGAGGGGGCTGAGGGAAGCGACAGTGGCATTTGCCTGGTGAGCGTGGATCAGGGTTCTGCCATTTCCCACTTGGAAAGCTCTCACCACTTTCATGCCCTTCTTTCCAGGCCTTCCCACTGACGTCGACCCCCCTTAGCAGTCCTGTGTACTGCCTGCGTCTCACCACCAAGCATCTCTATGCTGCGCTGTCTTACAACCTTCATGTCTTGGACTTTCAAAACCCATGAAACCAGGGTGTCGGCCAAGGAGGCCACAACTCAGGGACCTCTCCTGCCTGGCGGGCACAGGATGCCCACTGCCTTGCTGTGCCTGTGCTTTGCACCTGTGTCACAGTGCATGGGGGCTTGTGGGTTACCCAGAATGGGGTCCCTCCTAGAGCTGGATGGAGAAAGGGGCCTGCTGCTTTGGGAAAGCCCAGTTGAGTCCAGGCTTTGTTTTGTGTTTGATGAGTGCAAAGATCTGGTCTCAGGAGCCTACCTTGCCCCCACCCTTCTGAGAGCAAACACCAGCTTACAGAGTGAGGCAGGGTCTCCAGACTGCCAGGTGGCCCCTTTTACCGTGTGAGAATAGGCAAGGCCCTACTGATAACCCGCTACTGGCACTGCCCTCCTACCTCCTCACTCAGACCCCACCTGTGACCACAATTTTGAGGCGGTGGCTCATCCCTGGGGCACTATGGCCTGGTTTTGCTTTGAATCCAAGGAAAAGACAAAAAGAACTCAGCAGTTTTTGAGTGAGTGCTGAGCCAGACCTACCTCAGGCCGGCTGTTGAAACATGCTATAATTTCCATTTTTGTAAAAATAAAGCTTGATTATTCACACAATTTGGTTCCTGACTCACTAGGCAGTCCTAGGAAGCCATAGGGAAGGGGAATGACAGACACAAAGTATGGGTTGTACCTGCTGCAGAAGGGATGGTACTAGACTCTGGCTCACTGCCCCAAAGAACAAAGGCTTCTTTCCAGGGAAACCTCTCGACAATCTGGTGGTGGAATGGGTGTCACCCATGGTGGTATGGAGAGAGGAACATGGAGGTTCTCCAGGCGGCCTACAATACTAAGCTGCTTCCCATCAGTTGTGACTCTCTTCTACCCCAGCACACTTGTCCCCTTAGTAATACTATGACCTTTGTTCTAACTTTTACTCAAAAGTGTTTTGTTTTAACATCCTGGACCTGTTTTCAAGGTTTCTACATATTCATCTTAGGGCATTCTGGGCCACTTCTGCCGGGGTCCTTTCCAGAATGGTCTTCCTATGAGTTTGGGAAGATACTCAGCACTTACTCTGCTACTGCTGAGTGCTTCTGTGTTCTTCTCCAACCAAGGCCTGTGCTCCTGTTAAACAAGGTTTGGGTGTAGGTCCCAGCTCTAACTCAGAATGGAAGACAGGGAAATGCCATAGCCAGCACCCCCCGCCCCAGAAGGCCAGTAGGAGCAGGGGCCAGGCAGCACATAGGACAAGAGGGAAGTCCAGTAATAATTGAGAATAATTTTACTCAGAAAATAAAACATAGTATGAGAGTACCATAGGGTCTGGTTCTTACAGAGACTCAAGAACTTCTACAAGAAAGGAAGCTGTCTTCCAGGCTGGGCAGGCCCAAGCCTCACAGCAGGAAGTGGCTTGCATACTTCAAGTCTGGAGGTCCAGCCTTGGGGGCTGGCTACTGTGTTTTGCAGTCCCCATCACTGTTGTGGGCCGTCTTTACTTTCTTCAGCTCCTTCTGTAGCTCTGACTCAGCTGCCAAGACCTCCTTTGGCTTCTGGTACTATAGATGGAGTCAAGAAGTAGTGACATAATTCAGCCACTGAACCTCTTCACACATACACACACTCATTTACTCATTCTCTCTCAGGACCCTTTCTATGTGGCTGGATGAGAGCTGACCTTGAATCAGAACCCAGACCTGTGCTATCACCCCATTCCCATCATTCTCTATCCCACTCCAGTTGTGAGTTATACAATTAGGCTCCTCTCTGAGCTTCTACCTTACTGTTCTCATCCCAAATGAGATACACATGTTCTCTAGAAGACATGCCCTAGAGGCTGAGGTCAGAACTGGGGAATTCTATGGAATGGGGAGTGGGTAGGAAAAGAGGAAGGTGTTCCCTTAAGCTAACAAAGTTGGTTGAATCTTACAGAGATGATCAGGGTGCAGTTGGCATGAGCAAAACTCAGGGAGGAATCGTCCAGAGGTAGCTGGTATCTGTCTAGGTCAGGAATGGAGAACTTCTTGTAGTACCTGTGGGAACACCAAGAGTCCATGGGGACACTCAGCAAGGTGACCCTAACAGGTAGGCATCAGGCCACCTGCCACCCAGCTTCTATACAGTCTCTCCATAGCCAGAAAGAGGGAAGCCAGAAGCTTGGTGGCCCTGAAAGAATGAAAAGTCTTCTGGCCACTCTTAACAGCAGAAGTACAGTAATTAGATCAGGGGTAAGAGTAGCTCAGACTTCAGGGATGGGACTCAAATAGGTGTAAGGCCCATGCCTCCCTTTAAACTTTGTATTCCTCCTGGAGTAGAGAGTCAGGATGCTTCTGTACCCCAAACCTCTTCGGAACAAAGAATAAGGGCATTCAAAGCTTTTCTTCAAAGCTAGGGACCTATACTTGCTTTTTATATTTCACTGGAGGCTTCAGCTACCACATCCTTTCTTGGGGTCTTTCAAGGCCTTGTCAGCCTGACTCAACTTACAGGCCCGAGAGAAAAGTGCATCTACAAGGAAACTGATAGGATGAACCATGTGTCTCACTGGGGAAGCTGTCTCTGAGGCTCTGCTGCTTTGCTGGGCCCTGAGCCCCTACTCTTCCTTTCTCACATCACACCCAGGTCCTGGCCTCTACAGGTGCCAGTCCAGAGATTAATGATCCCTTCTAATACCCAGATAGTAACACTTGGCCCATAATGTGTGTAACTGGGTTTTGTTTTGCAGGAAATCTGACCCCTTTTATCAAAGAGGAAACAGGCTCAGAGAGGTGAAATGTCTTGCCTGGTTTCACAGAGCTAGCTGTCAGTGGCTCAGGGATTAAAGGTCCCTGCGCCTAGTCCAGTACTAATTACACCAGAGCACAAAGAACAGCCCTTCATCTCTGACAGCAGCCCCATTTGCCATTTTCCTTGGTAGTAGAGCTGCAGTTCGGCCAGAGGCTTCCAGGCCTGTCACCTGAGCACAGCTTCGCTTTCCACAGCAGCAGTTGTGTGGGAAGGGACAAGCTGCAGGCAGGTACAAACAAACTCAAGTGAGGGGCCTGAAAAGGATGTGGCTTTTAATACTTCAGAGGGCCCTGGTCCTCCTTGCAACAGCTACTCTGAGTCCACTTCAAAAGCCCTGATGCCCCGGGGACTTGGATAGTTGACATAAATGCAGCACTTCTGCCACCGCCCCCCTTCTTGTCCAAATCCCTCAGCTCAGAGGAGCTCATAGGGCCCCGCTCCTCCCAGGTTCCCCACTCCCCCACCAAGGTGCTGGGACCCACAGCAGGAAAAGAATGTTTACTTAAAAGCTGACAGTTCAAAAGGAGGGGGGACGGGTATCCTAATGGCACCACAAGTTTGCTTTATTTTCCAAAGCTCTGCCCCAGGGAAAGGTGATCCATCTGCCTACAGACTAGGGGAGGAATGCCGGCCTCAGCCTCTTCCTACCCAGCCCAGGCTGAAGGTTCTTCCTGGGGCAGGGCTGGCCAGCAAAGGTGGCAGACACGGATAATAGAGGGGAGTCAAAGGTTAAACAACAGAGATTAGATGAACACAAAGGCTTGTTAGGAAGTGTTAACATCTTACCCACAAATATACACAAAAAGCAGAACGGTGAGAGAAGCAGCCAGACTTCAGCCCCAAGCGAATGGGAACTGTGTAAGGCCTTACCTCACCATGCAGAGCTTGGGAACATCCTTTTCCCTACCTGGCATGCATGCCAGACAGGAAGGGACATACCTGTGCAACCACAGAAGCAGTGACAAATCACACTTGTTAGGCTGGGGCAGTGGAAATGGAAAAAGAATCTCAGAGCTTGGCCTCAACACTACCAGAGACAGCATCAAAGGAAACTTGAGGTGCGCATTTGCCACATGTCCTTGTCATACTCTTTCCACTTTTCTTGAGATCAGAGGATGGCGAGGGTCCAGAGTTTAGCTCTGTTTAAGGGGTCGGTTCTAATTGAGTTTATTGGTGAGGCGAAGCAATTTTGCAGAGGTTCTCTGACAAGCAGTGCTCAAGGAGTACGGGGGCATCTCTACTCCCTCGGGCAGGCCCTCCCCTTTCTACCTCAATGCTCTGCTACTGGGCGGTTCCCCCTGAGGAGAAGTGACTTTGTCAACACCACCTAGAACTGAAAAGGATGCTAGGGATCTCCTGCGCTTCTGGAGAAGTTGGAACCTTCAACCTCAAACAATTCTAGGTCAACAGCAAACTTTAAGCTGTCAACCACCTTCCAGGCCTTAAGCTGCAAGGTGGGAAGGTAAAGAACAAGAAACAAAGTCCAAATCCATGCACTCCTGAGGGGTTCATGCTTAGTTGGCCTTGTGCTTCTGCTACGTACTAAACCCTTAGAGTAAGGTTTCCCAAGTTTCCTGCAGACACCCAACTTCTCCTTCCCCCATTCCTGCCACCCTTCACCATTCTGAGACTCAACTATATAATGAAAGATGACATTAGTAATGCTTATGCACTCCCAGGTACAATTCTAAACATATTTGATTTTCAAAATTCTCTCAAGTTGGTTTCTTCCTTTTTTTTTTTTTAAGGAATATTAACAGGAAAATGAGGCAGAGCAAAAGTTAGGTATCCTGTCTGAGTCAGATAAAATATGAAGAAGCCCCTATTTCAAGCAGTGATTCCCCAGATCTCCTGACTTCTCCATCTTTACAAAGGAGCATGTTACCTGGTCTAGACTTCTGCATCTATTCAAGGATGGGACAGAAACTGGAAGAGAATGGGGATTTCTGGACCCCATGAACTAGAGAAAAAGAATAACACACAAGTTGTTTCTCCTGAAATCCCTGGGCAAAGACCCCAGCACCCTGTAGGTGTCTAAGCAATCTCCCCAATCCATAATTGGCCTTTCTGAATACCAAGTCTTTTGGCAAGATTTATAGTGGAACTTGGCCCTGTGACCCTGGGCGGGCCACAGAACTTCTGTGCTTTGGTTTCTCCTTCAAATAAAGGAATTATACAAGATAAGTCTTTGGTTAATTATGTAAAGGCCCACACCACACCTACTCTATCTGTCCCTTTTTACACCAAATGCTGCTGTTGTGTGCTGTAGCATTGGAACCAACCCATGGCTGACCCTCCAGCAGGAAAATCTCCATCCGAGAAAATAGCAGGCAGATCTTCTTGGCCATCAAGGTTCTGGTAAGAGCGCAGTCAGCCTGCCTACAGCAGCCTCTCCTAGAGTCAACGCACACCTACTAACAGCTCAGAGTAGTCCTGCCAAAGAAAAGCCTGCTAATCCAGAAATCCCTGACATACTTGACCACAAAATCTTATTTTTTTCTAGTAATGCCTACTAATAGCTCCAAAGTGTGAATGTCAGTCACATCAGCTAAGTTTTCTTTAGACTCAGATTTCCAAAGAAGCATTTCAGGTCAGTTACTGTGCTCCATATTTCTATCTGTATCATTATATCATTCTTTAAACAATCTCTGAAGTAGGCTGCACATTCTGAGATGAATGAGGAAACTTCTCCCAAATAATACAACTAATTATGTTGTCGTGGTGGTGTACCAACAACTCAGAACTGACTCATAGCTGACGTCAGTGGGTTTTTAGAGGCAGTAAATCGCACAGGAAAAGACTGCCTATCCTCTGTGGAGCAGCTAGTGAATTAGAACTGTGTGTCTTTGGGATTGGAGCACAGCTGCTTATCTCTAGGCAGCGAGGGGTGGAGGGCAGATTTAACCCAACATCTTCCCTCTCCAACACTCTGGCTCATTCTACTTACAGCTGCTAACCAAAGATGAGAACAGATGTTCTCATGAGAATATGAGGTTAATCTCCTAGAAAACCTCCTAGAAAAGCACTTTCTTCATTCCATGATTCATCCTGAGGTCAAGGACACAACTGACCATTCAGTTCCCTCCAAAAAGAAGTCAACTGGTTCTTTGGATCAAGGTCAGTCCGGGCTGGGGATCTGTGGCTCTGGGTGGTGACCATGCTCAGAAGATCAGAACTTGGGCAGTTATGGAACCTCCAGGTGAAGAAACAGGTCAGACTAGAAATGCCACTGTGCAGAGGAACCTGGGTATGCCTGAGCACTGAGAGCAACCGTTACTAACATTCCCATCAACAGATCAAGTCAGCGCACTGCCTTCACAGATAGACCATTATATAACATGAAATAAAAAGATGGACTCGCACATCTTCAGAAGGGATGAAGGCCAGCGAACAGATTTTAAAATTCCCAGAAAGAGTTACCACCACTGAGAAGCAACAGCCATTAGGTTCTGTTTAATTAGTGGTAGTAAAGGTAGAGAACATAGTACTCATGGTAGGAAATTAAAAGACTAGGTTTAGAAAGGAGCCATTAAGGACTTCGAAGATTTTCTAGCCTACCTCCTAGCATAGAGCCTACAAGCTGAACCAGCCTAGGACACGGGGTCACAGCTTAATGGGGGCTCCAGAGTGAGGGCTCCTCTCCTGCCACCAGCCTTGTTCCTCCCAGGATACTATTCCCATCATTTCAAAACTGTCCCCCTGGAGGTGCTGGAGTGGGTCTCTACCCATGGAGTTCCTGGGCAACAGCGCCACCTACGGCTGGATATGTGCAGAAGATGGGACCCAGAGGATCTACTCGCAGATGAATTTTTTGGTGAGCTAGCAGTCTCTCTTCTCACTCCCCGGTAATCACATTTCTGCCTAATATCTGTATTCGACAGTGACCTCTGGGGGACAAAAGGGAGGCAGCAGCCAGCTCTGCAAACTGCTGGGCTGCAGATTCAAGTGCTATCAGAAGCACTTTTGTTCCCAGTTTGGACCCAGGGCTTCTTACACCAGGGAATGCTTGCTGAAGCACAGAGTTTGTTTTCCTAAAGGCAATTTCTCTGTTGTCTGAAATTGCTAAATTCCACTTTAGGCACTGACTCCTGTTAATGATGAGAACAATAACTGGAATAAACTGCCTTTTATCTGAGGGCTTCAAAGTGCTTTATAAACTCAAACCCTTATTATTATGACTTTGTATTTATAGACAAGGCCCACTGCAGGGGCAGCTGGCTGCATGTACAGCAATAACCCTGAAATTAATTCATTCATCTCCACCCCTACCCCTGTCCCCTTAACCTTGCCAAAGTGATGGGGTGTGGAAGTGAGGACTCAGAGCTGCACTTGGAGAGCTTGGGAGGCACACTGCTCCCCAGGAGGCCTCGAGGCCCTGAGGGAGATGGCAAGGCACTTATAAACCAGTAGTGAAGTGGGGTGCAACTCTGCATGGAGGGTGGCTTCACAGAAGTGGGCATAAAAGCTTCCTAATCTTCTTCACAGTATGTGCTACAGTCCCCTAGTGCAGGACCAGACCAGTTCATCTCAGAGCTGTTCTCTTCAGACCTCAAACAGGGCTCGGCCTTCTCCTATGATCAGTGTTCTGGGGATCAAAATAGGGTCAATGTATTTCCAAGATGATCAGTACAGAAACAGCCCTGCATCCTCCTTGTCAGCCATCTCTGTCCTGTCAACCTCCACATTTTGCCACTACTGTTTATGGACCACAGGAAGAGAGGACCAAAGGAAGGCTGAGTGCCCCTCTGGAACATAATGCAAGAGAGACTTCCAAGATGCCAAAGGACAAAGGGACCATTGTCCCTCTGCAAGAAGAGACTTGATTTACTGTGTCCCAGATCAGGGTTTTAAACTACCAGCTAAGACTTTCAACTAACACAGTTGTGCTTTCTGCCAGCTCTGACAGTGGTGCCACCAGGTCACCTTCACTAAAGACTGGATCCAGCCAAGGTCGCAAGGTCGCGATAACCTAATAAAAGAATCACCTTAACCTACAACCAGGAGAAGATAACATAGATGAATGGGATCTTCTAAGACTCAAATCCCTATGCACATCCAAAAACTTCTCCAGTAGGGTAAAAAGGGAAGCCACTGACTGGGAAAAAGTATTCGGTAATAACATATCAGATAAGGGACTTATATCCAGAATTTATGAAATACTTGAGCACCACAACAAGATAAAGGTAAAGAATCCAATAGAAAAATGGGCACAGGATATGAACAGGCACTTCACCGAAGATGACATTCAGATTGCTAACAAGCACATGAAGAAATGCTCAAAATCCCTAGCCCTAAGAGAGATGCAAATTAAAACAACTATGATATATCATCTCACCCCCGTCAAAATAGCAAAATTTAACAGAACAGCAAGCAACAAATGCTGGCGAGGTTGTGGAGAAACTGGAACCCTGATTCACTGTTGGTGGGAGTGTAAAATGGTGTAACCCCTGTGGAAAGCGGTATGGCGCTTTCTCAAAAAGTTGCAAATAGAGATACCATTTGACCCAGCAATTCTACTACTGGGAATATACCCTGAAGAGACCATAGCTGACATCCAAGCAGATATATGCACACCCATGTTTATTGCAGCTTTGTTCACAATAGCAAGGAGTTGGAAACAACCTAAGTGCCCATCAACAAACGAATGGCTAGAGAAGCTGTGGTATATTCGCACAATGGAATACTATGCTGCATTAAAAAATAAGGAACTCATGCAAAATTATTAAAAATGGTTGACTCTGGAGAACATTATGCTGAGTGAAATATCCCGGTCACAAAAGGACAAATATTACATGATGCCACTGTTGTAGAATGGGACTGCCCTTGACTGAGTAAGATGGGTTCAATAATGTATACTGCACTGAAACAGAGGAGGGAGAAAACTGTTTAAAAGAGATATATGACTAGGTATTTCTGTCATCACAGGAGTCTAGAGCGAGGGCTACATGGTGGAGGGGACCTGGGGGATTTGTAAAACAATGAAAGAATCCTTTCTTTTACTTTTCCATAATTTTTGACTCACGTACTTATAACTTGTTAGTCAAATTTGTGTCTTCTAGGTTGCAACACCCCCATGATACATCTTCAAGGATATGAACATGTACGGTCAAGCACAATCAATAAGAGTGCATCTAAATTCCAAAATCAATCTCCATAATAGTCTATGTGTTTCCTACTGCCAAAGGGGCCCTTTAGAATAGTGAGAGAAGATCTTCACCCTGAAACCCAAAGCGTCCCTTTTCAGCAGGAAGTAGCTAAGAGAATACGCCATCCCCTTTTCCTTATGAATCAGGGTGAAGTCTCTCTCAGGGAGGAGTGATAGGGAATGGCAAAGGACACACTGACAAAGGAGATTAATCAGAACTGACTTTGACAAGCACTGTGGCAATTGGACAATTAAAACAGACATTCGGATGGTGGGGAAGAAGAACAAACTGGGGAGGAGGGTGGAGAGAATGGTGCGGCAATGAAGGAGTGAAAGCCCAGAATTCCTGTGAATGTTCATTGAAACTAATAAAATTTAATAATAATAAAAAGAAGAAAAAGAAAAAAAAGAATCACCTTACATGCGCGCCCATGTTTATCGCAGCTTTGTTCACAATAGCAAGGAGTTGGAAACAACCTAAGTGCCCATCAACAAACGAATGGATGGAGAAGCTCTGGTATATTCACACAATGGAATACGCTGTATTGAAAAACAAGGAACTCATGCAGTATTATTCAAAATGGGCAACCCTGGAGGATATTATGCTGAGTGAACTATCTCGGTCACAAAAGGACAAATACTGCATGGTGCCACTGTTGTAAAACAGGACTGACCTCGGGGTTGGGGGAAGACTGAGAAAGATGGGTTCAATAATATATACTGTATTGAAACAGATGAAGGAGAAAACTGTTTAAAAGGGATATGTGACTAGGTATTTTTGTCATGATAGGAGTCCAGAGCAAAGGCTGCATAGTGGAGTGGACCTGGGGGGAGGGATTGTAAAACAGTGAAAGAATTTTTCTTTTACTTTTCCAAGAGGGTAGTGTACTAGGGGGGAGGGTTGGGAGGGGAGAAAAGTGCAACAGTGAATGAATGGAAATCCAAAGTCTCTATAAATTTTCATTGAAATTAATATTTAAAAAAAAGAATTACCTAAGATCACAAGTTAATGGCCATGTAGTCCTCTCAGTTCCCTTGTCATTTACTACTGGATGTGCTAGGGAGCTCTGGAGACCTAGTGGTAAAAAGCTGTGCTGTAATCCCAAAGGTACTTGGTTCAAATCCACCAGCTGCTCTGTTAGAGAAGGACAGGCAATCCCTACCTGTGTGATTAGCTGCCTATGAAAATCTGCCAGAGGGTCAGCTATGAGTTGGTTTCAACTCGACAGCACACAACAACATGTGCTGGGTCCTACAGCAAACACTTTATTCAAGTGGCAGTCCCTCACCTTGACAGAGCTAAATTCAAACTGGTCCTAGAAAGAGGAGAGGAGTCTCTTCAAGTTTTCAGTGCTTACTGGCGTTTAGTTCAGCGTGCCTTTCATCCTTCCTTAGACTTGGAGAGGGGGCTTCTCTGCACCATAAACAGAAGTCTGAGACCTAAGCCCAGACTGAAAATACGGTATCTACCTTGCTACTCACTTTTTGTTGGTTGTTCTGACAACAAGGCAGCGCTCCTTCTGGTCCACACACACACTGTAGGTCTCCTTAGGGTAGGGGAGGTTGCGAATCCGCCACTGGAAGCTCGTCTTGGTGTCCTTCCGCATGAAGATGGGCTACAAAAACAAGTCCAACTCAAGAACTATTCTCAGGAGAGACTATTCTACCTCCTCAAAGTTCCACCCAGTAGCCCAAAGGAGCTCGGAGACCCTTATTTCCTCTCCCCAGCTCCTTCTGATGCTTCAGTTGCTGTGATTTTTGTAGCCCTGGAGCCCATGCTCCTAGAAGATCAAGCCCAAACTCTCTGGATATTCATGTGGCAAATATTCATAAGGCAGTGTGTCCAGGAGATGACAACAAGACATGGTCCACAGACTCATGGGCCAGAAACCTACCCTCACCCTGTCCCCATTCCCTCAAGAACACCTTTACAGAGTAAACATACATTGGCATTGCTTTCCTTGATGAGTTCTGGCCCCAGGCTCCCTGCTCCTGGGGGTGCTGGGTCGCCCACCTCTATTTGCCATTGGCCCAAGGCTCCCAGGGCACTTTTCACACGCCATTTTCTCACTGGAGAAATAAGTAAACAATGGATTATGGGGAAGAAATGCATCCTGCTATTTTCTACTGAATCCTCAAAAACACATTAACTGGAACAGGATAGAAATGGGAGCTACAGGCCTTTACGTGGGGCTTTCACCAGCTAAGAATGGGACCTCTGCAGTCGCAGGACGACTTTTCAATACTGGATCCCTGCACAGCACAGTACACCTGCCCAGACACAAGACATTGGAGCAAAGCTCTAAGAGGACCAAGGGGCGTCAAGAACATTAACCAGGTGTGGCTCCAAGCAAAGGACAGAACAAGGGTTGGGAGAAGGATGACTACTGGTAGCGGGGAAATTTAAGATTCCCAAAAGTAAGAATTGAGGGTTTTGCTCATCTAAAAATATAATGACTTAAGAGAGTACAAACTGTCATGGAGGTTTGTCTTATGATAAAAACAATAACTAAAAAGCCCACAGAAATGCATTCAGTTTATGTATACTTGGCTTGAAACAAGTCAAATTAAACTACATTACATTTCCAATGCATTCTTTTTGGAAGTTCTAAGGTGATTTTTTTTTAAAGTGGACTCGCTCTTTTATTATGCAAATGCTCATTTCAGTTCTACCTGTGCCAAGTCAGCTGTTGGCAAGAGGTTTTTTAAGTTTTGTGTTGTCTGTGTGGTTTGTTGTTTGTTTTTTTTTAGTAAGTTATCAATCTAGAAATCATGAATATTCTAAATCAAGAAATTATTTCAGTAAGATGTTACTTGAAAACCCCTGCTGGAATTTTTAGGAACCTCACTTAGCCAAGTTGTGGTGACTTCCGTCGTCAAGGCAGTCTACCATCCCTATAGGGGTCTTTCTCATGCCCAGCAGTACCCCTTGTTTTGTCTTCCTGTAGCATTTGGAATCATTGGAGCTGCTGCTTGCCTCTGGGTCTTCTCCAGCATGGGCAACTGGTCAGTATATAGGCTCACAGCTTCCTGGTAGCTGTTTCAAAAACACCACTTACTACCATTAAGGCAATTCAGACTCCTGGCAACCCTCCATTGGGTTTCCCAAGAAGCAGCTGGTGGATTTGAATCACTGACTTTTCCCAACCTGTAATGTTTTCACACCACCAGGGTTCCTTTCCTGTAGCTGTTAGAAGGAACTTAACAACTCAAAAGGGACATGGTGTATCTTTTGTGGCAGTTGTTTCTGTTTGTTTCTTCTTCTTCGGGACTAGGATGTGATGGCTACAGTTTGGGCCTCAGCATCCAGGCAAATTGGTGGTTTACCTTCGAACCTTTTGAGCAGCTGTACTAAACCAAAACAGCCTCACTACCATCAGTAAGGCACGCAAGCTGAATACAAAGGATGCTGTAAAATTATAATTTCCCCTTGAATATGTGCTTTTTATAAGGTCTGTTGCATTCTGCAATGTGATTTTATTACGTCTTAGGGCCAAAAACTCTCCCTAGAAACACATTTCCAAGTTTATAATGAAAATTAATAAGGAAGAGTAAGACTTAGAAATATGCTTTATAGGCAACTTTTTTCCTCCTCACAAATACTTCTGCTCTCTTAAGTGAATGGACTGTGACCAGGAGTAAATCCAAATCTATTCATGTAATACCTCTCTTAACTAGAAGCCAGCCTTCTGGGAGTTTCTGTCACAAACTCAAAAGCATCAAATGCTTCCAAATAGCAGCTTATGGTGACAAGGATCCATGTACCTTACCCTAATGACAGGAAAAAAATCACTCCCAAATTCTCATCCATACATAGTTGACCCTATGAGTTGAATTTTATTCCCCCGAGGCAGGTAAGCTCTAGGTGGGGACAGTTCCCCTCAAGAGGCTCTGTGCCAGAACTACACAACACATGAGACTATTTAATGCAAGGCCAAGCATGCGCTCTTCAGACCGCAATATCATTGCAGGATAACAGAAGAGTCAGCACAGATTTTAAAGGGGGAGTCCCTTGAGAGAGTGTCTAGTCCAATGTCGGTATTTCTTAGATGAGGATTAGTGATTCTTTCTTGCCTAGTCTTCTTTGGCCCCTGACATAGTTTTCCAGCAGACAGAGTATGAAACATTCCTAAGACTCAATGGCAAGGAGTTGCTCTGCCAGCCTGAAGGCATGCAGCCGTTGACTCCAACTGTCCAGCATAACAATAACTTGCAAAAGCTACAGCTAAAGTCCAAATGTTTTGACTCTCAGTGCAGATTTTAAGACATTAGTAAAAGGCTAAATTGTATTCTGTGTGTTCAGTAAGCATATACAACATTTACAAAGGTTTCTGTGTTCTTAAAAGAGTAATTCTATTTCATATGTCTTTAAAGAAGGTTGCTTTGACTGCCTGAAAATAACTGAGGAATCTTAACAATCTGGAACCAAAAAGAGAGGTGTTCCTGTAATCTGAGCTCTGGTAAACTGAATGTCCTACAGCAAAGACCACATGTCCCAGTAGTCATTTTTGACTCTAGGGTTTCTTGTCAACTTATCTTCTCCAAGAAATGTTGGCTTTTCCATAGAAATCTTTCCAAGCACTATTCTCTCTAAGAAGGAAGACCAGCTACTGGTTTCCTTACTTCTGACCTCAAAACTACCTATGTATTAAGAACTTAACTGTTTCACTGTTAAAAAAAAAAAAAAAACACACCCCAAAAACCAACCTTGGCAATTAAAGCTTTTGTTAGAAAGAGAAAAGATCCACAAAATTATTTTGGTGAAGCCCTTGTTCTTTCTGTCACACACATGGACATGAACCCCCACCCCAGTACAAACACATACTCTGTCTTCACTTGTCTTTCTTGCCTTTGTTCCTGGACTCAAGGACAGCTCCTGCGGCAACAGAAGACTGCTTCCACCTGCTGTCACTCTGATTTGATTATACGTTAAACCCAAACTGGTGTGTGCAAGGCAGCTCCCCAGGACGCTGTCATCTCTTCCCAGCTAAGCCAGGGCCAGTCCTTGGAAAGGAGACTTTCAATGAACCTGTAAAGGGTCTGTCGGGGGCTATATGAAGGAGGCAGCGCCTGGGGGCTTTTCCCTAAGTCAGCAGGAAGCAAGATGATGTCCCAGACTGCTGAAAGGAGGCCCCATCTTTCAGGTGGGTTTGAAAGTGGAGGTCCTAAAGGCCTCTTTCCCCAAAGCTCCAAGCCCTGGCCCACTTCCAACGTGGATAATTACATTCCCCTTTCCTAAATACTCCCTGCAGCTTAGACTGGATGCAGGATTCTTCTTTTCTGCCCTAAAACACTGCAACATTGCTATGTGGCTATTAAACAGCTGCCACGTCCCATCCCTGAGGAGGCTGAAGGAATCGAGTGGGTCATTTATAAAGCCAGTGAAGTGCTTGGGGATGAAAGTGCTCAATATCCTCCAAATGCAGCCTGGGGTGGTTAGGCTGGCGGTCAAATACCAAAGCAGATTAGGCCAGTAATCCGAATGTAATCGCTGGGGGATGGCCTGCCCTTCAGCCTCTGCCCCCCTGGACACGCTGTGTTCTTGGGCTGGTTTGATGTTCCGATCATTGTTAGGAGGCCCTTGAGTTTTTTCCTCTATGAATACATACAGCATTCATTGAGGGAGCAGTGGTGGGAATGAATAGCTTTGAGAGGGCAGAAAAAAAAATATGACACTAACATGCTTATTAAGATCAACTGGACTAACTTTGTTCTAGACCGATGCACACCTATTGGCAATTCCTCTTCTGTAAATTACTACGTGAGTTTTTTTTTTTTCTAACAGAAAAGCAGTTGGCCAATTATCGAGTTTATATAATCAGCTGGAAAAAATGGCCTCTATTCCCACTGATTACCACCAACCCCCCCCTACGATTCTCTATATTTTTACTTGGCTGATTGCATGACCAAAAGGTAAGTTGATGATGGGCAGGAAAAGGCTCAGCCCCTTGGAAGGTGGGAGACCAGGAGTAGGGTCTTCCTCAGTGGCCTGTCTCTGTCGTGTACCAATCGGCCTCACTCAGGCCATTCTGGGGAGTAAACTTAGTAAGAAAATGAGATTTAAATATTCTCAACTCCCAAGGGTACATTAAACTCAAGGCAAAATAAAGCATGGACTCAATCAGACACACTTAGGCTTGACTTTTGCTCAGAAACTAAGCACTCTATGATTATGAATAAGGCATTTGGCTTCTTTGAGCCTCAGTTGTTTCCAACTGTAAAATGGAGACAAAAATACCTAACTCACAGGGCTGAAAAGAGGATAATTAGGTAAGAAAATTCACATAAAGCACTTAGCTTGATGCCAAATAAAAATGATATTCTTACTTATCATTATTTGGTAAATTTTAGCCAAACAGCATTCTCCGATGAACCTCCAAGTCTGTTGTTAAGAAAAAGGATTTTGAGGCTATCGACTATACCCTTCACCTGTCAACAGATGTGACAGGTTAATATGAAAGGGTGGGTACAGACTGCTACAGATGAAGGAACCGAGACTCGGTTTTTCATTTCATATCCAAGCACAACAAAGCAGCCTGGGTTTTGTTTGTTTGTTTTTACAGCCACAGTGACTAGAGGGTTTTATTTGCTCTTGCAGAGAAGAGAGGTAATGATGGGGCTGGGGAGAGGAGCAGAGTCTAGTCTCTGCCCTGATTATGGTGGTAGCTAGCCCACGTGACCTCTGCTTTCATAAGTTCTCCCCTGTTAGGCATTCCAAGGCTGTCACCCCCTGGGAGCGCTATAAATTACAATGCATTGTGAGGATATTACTACTGTATTGGTTTCCACCAAATCAGTGTCATATGCTAAACACATCAAGATTTTTAATAGCACCAGACTAAACCAATTGGGACTGGAGCCCAAGCAACTCATAATAAGAAGGGATCAACACTTCACTCTGTGACTGAACATGCGCAGGACACACATGGTAAGACTGGAGACTAAGAGAATGCAAACCAGTGTAATCCATGTTGTCGGTTCTAGACATTTATGAGCTGTCAGAAAAGGGGAAAAAGAAATTCCCTCACCAATACTACCTGTCGATCAGGCCCAGGAAGAAATTAAAGTCAAGAATAATGACAAGAAAATAACCCAGCCCATGATTCTATCATTGGTCTTAGCATTTCAGGTGGAACTTAATAAAGAGACCAACTCCCGCTGCTGACAGGTTTAGGCCCTGGGCCAAACAGCCAGGCACCCAGCTCTGGGAAGTCAAGTCAATGTTGATGTGCATACCTGGGAACAGAGAACAGACAAATCAAATCACTTCCAGGAATCTGGGCTGGAACCCCTTTGTTTGAGCCTATTCTTAGAGGAAAAGAGCCACAGGAATTAGAATGATAATGCTGCAAAATCACTGCTTTGCCCCCTATTCCCTGTGGTTCCAACATTCCGGGAGAAGCCCCATTTAAAAGGTGCCCCATTTTTCTCACTGCCTCTGGAACAGACAGGCATTATTCTTTATCAAGATCAAATGCTGCTGCCACTGATATTTGCTTGTTCCTGATGTGGTTTCAGAAAAACATGGGGAGTGAACAGGGGTTGGGGAATGGGGAGTAAAGGTGTCCTTACAGCTAACAGTCTTAAAAGGCTTAGTTTCCAATTCCACCTCCTCTGTGTAGTTTGTTTTTTGCATTTCCCCCAATTGTCTCTCTATATTTCCATTCCTATCTTATAAGAATTATTCAAGTTCTGAAATGGCTGGACACAGGGTGGGTTACTTGTCAGAAGTAAGACTCTAACACTAGACTTTCATATCCCCGTGTTAAACCCTGACCTCAGAATATATTCTCAGAAGCAATGTTGACTGGAGGGCATCCGTCTCCCCCAACTTCCACATTATGTGCTCAGATCCTCCCACAAACCTAAAGCGAGGAGTGTTTACCTGTGCTCAGGTCAGCCCCAATGGTTCATAAAAGGGTCCACTGGGAGCCTCAGTCACTTACCAAGTAGTTCACTCGTCTTTTCATCATATTCTTCAGCCATTTCTTTTCCATCTGGGAACAGATAATGCACCTTCCTTCTCCCTGTGCATAAAGCAGAAAAGTGCCTTACCTTTAAAGCCTCCTTCTGTCTTAACTCTTGCAGACCAAAGGGCCTACTGAGTAAAGACCAACCACATTGGGCATTTTGATAAATCCCATGAACTCCTTCCTAACACTAACCATTTATTTTAAGACAGAACCTAGGAAGGAACTGGATGGTGCCTGGCTATCAATGCTGACTATTTTTGATCAAAGATTCTACAGAAGAAGAGGAGAAAATACAGAACAACATTTCAAATTCTCAAGGAATCCAGACTTGCTGGATCCATGCAGGCTGGAAAAACTACTATCACCCTGAGAAAAGCCTTAAACCTTAAATAAAAAAGAAATATTCTTTGAAGTCTTCTTAAAGCCAAAGAATACAAAGTAGACTAAACGCACTGTGTCATGTTAGTTCCCACAGATGTTGCCCCTCCATTAAGTTTCCAAGGCTGTAAATCTTCATGAGAGAAGACTCTGTTATGGAGTAGCTGGTGGATTCAAACTGCCAACACACTGTACCACCAGGCCTCTTTAGCTTTTAAACCTTAAACCAAAAATACTTCCTAAAATCTAAAGACAAACAATAGTTTTGCTTAGCTAGTGATGAATGTCTTCCTGGGATATTATTTTCTCTAAAGAACTAGCTATATGGGATCAAATTGACAAGAGCAGCTTAAAAGATCAGACAGGAAGTTTAGGGACAGTGAGTGTGTCAATAGGAGAACTCTGAAAAGGAGAGTGATAATGTGCACAACTTAAAGAATGTGATGAGTGTCAATAATTGTACATGGAGAAATTTGAATTAATTTCTATTCTGCTGTCATATTCTCAACAATAAAAATAAAATACATCATTTTTAAAAATGTCTGAGGCTCACTTCCTTTCAGAAACTTTCTCCGAGCTGTCTTTGTTCCACTGTTTACTCTACACCAAAAGCTTCATACTTTTTCCCATCCATGAAACTCTTCCTTCTTCCAAAATTCATGCCAAATGTCACTTCCACTGGGAAGTCCTCATTAATTATCATGTTAAATCTCCCCAGCAAAATGCCTCACTTCCGTGTTTGTGTCTTCCTAGCATCTTATCTATGCACACTGTGATATATTTATTACTGTATGACAGTTTTAAAAGCATCTGCTTCCCCAGAAATGGTACCTTATTTATCTTTTCCTCGGTCCAAAACTTCAGAAATGCAAGCAAGGTCATGCCATCTGTATAGCACAGGTTGCTGATGAGTCTCCTCCAATTGTGATGGCACATTCTTCTTTATAAGTCCACTTTCTTGAATGATTTGCTCAGCATATAGATTGAAAGGGTTCTGAACTGATGCATACCTTCCGTGATTTTAAACCATGTGGTGCTCCCTTGCTCTATTCACACAATTCACATGAGCACAATTCAGTATTCTGGGATTCTCATTCTTCTCAGTTTTAGTCATATTTGTTGTGATCCACATAGTCAAATGCATTTGTGTGGTCAATAAAGCACAGACAGAGATCATTCTGGTAGCCTCTGCTTTCAGTCAAGATCCATCTGACTTCAGCTATGAAATCCCTAGTGTCACAACCTTTTCTAATTCAGTGTCACAACCTTTTCTAATTCTAATTTCTGGGAGTTCTGTAAATATATTGCTGTAGCCACTTTTTAATAATCGTCCACAAGATTTTGCTTGCATCTGATATTAATATTATTTGATATTCTTCTAGATCACCTTTTTTTTGGGAATGAAAACAAACACAGATCTCTTTCAGTCAGTTGGCCAAGTAGCTGTCTCCCAGATTTGTTGACACAGCTTGATGAGCACGTCCAGAACTGCATCTGTTTGCTGAAACATGTTAATTGCTATTCCATCAATTCCTGGGGCCTTATTTTTTGGCAGTGCCTGAGTGCAGCTTGAACTTCTTCTACTATCACCATTGGTTCCTGATCATAAGCTACTTACGAAAATGGTTCCATATCAACCAATTATTTTGGATACAGCGGTTCTACATATTCCTTCCATCTTCTTTTGATGATTCCTGGAAGCAGAAGACACAACCTTGCTTGCTGAAAGTGAGGAACACTTGAAGCACTTGCCAAGGAAGATCAAAGACAATCAATAACCTTCAATAGGGATTATATCTCAAGATCAAGAAAATAAAAATCCTCACCAGTTGGCCAAGAGGCAACATCATGATAGAAGGAGAAAAGATTGAAATTGTCAATGATTTCATCTTATTTGGATCCACAATCAACACCCTTGGTACTAGCAGTCAAAAAATGAAAAGACTATCACATTAGGAAAAATCTACTGTCAGAGACCTCTCCAAAGTGCTGAAAAGCAATGATGTTAGCTCAGAGACAAAGATATGCCTGGTCCAAGCCATGGCCTTTCTGATTTGCACATGAAAGTTGGACAAGGACTAGGAAGGACAGAAGAATAGCCTGTGAGTTGTGATGCTGGAAGACAGTTCTGAATATCCCATGTACTCCCATAAGAACAAATGTCTGTCTTAGAGATAGTGTGACCATGGTGTCCCATGGAAACAAGGATAGTAAAGTTTCATTTTACATACTTTGGGCATGTTGTTAGAAAGAGTCAGTCCAGGGAGCTCTGGTGGCCTAGTGGCAAGAAGCTGCACTGCAATCCCAGAGGTATGCGGTTCAAATCCACCAGATGCTCTGCTGGAGAAGGAGGGGGCAATCTCCTCCTGTACCAGTCAGATCTGATTTGACAGTACACGTAAAAAGTAATACAATAAAAATAAAGGAAAAAAAAAAAGAAAGAGTCAGTCCTTCAAGAGTGACCTAAATTTAAATATGCTGGGAAAAGTGGAGGATCAACATAGGGGAGGAGGTCCCTCAACACGATGAAGTGACGTGGTGACTGTAACATGGGCTCAATTATACCAGAGATGGTGAAGATGGCACAGGAGAGGGCAAGGTTCGGATCTGTTGTTCATTGGGTCGCTATGAGTAGAAGAAGACTCGATCACACTTAGCCACAACAACAACAGTTCAAAAACACTGGCTGATGTGCTCAGTAGACTGAACTGGCCAAACCCCTGCTCTGAGTTCATATGTATGTCTTTAGCTCACTCTTACCACATAGTCATACAAAGTTAGTTCCCATGTATTTGTGGCATTTCCTTTGCTAAGTGTTACTTATCATGATATTTTCACACTTAACTGTGAGATTTTTTTTATTATAGCTTGTCTTTTCTAGGGAGTTCTTTTCTTGTCCAATTCATATTCATGGCCAGAGTTGTTTTATTTTATGTTCTGGAAAAACTAACCCTCAAAATGTGTCAGGAGGTCTCTTACCAGGCCTCCTAGGTCCTATCACCCTAAATCATTCAAATGTCTCAAAGGATAAGGAAAAGGTCTTCCTATCAGGAGTAGGGTATAAGTTCAACCTCTGATAGCTGAGGGGGTCAGGTCTACAGTCTAGTTCTGAGCCAAGCAGGATGCAGGGCTTGCTATCTGCTAGGCACTTTACATGCTTTATCATCTTTCATTCTCACAGAAGTTTCTTATGCTCCCATTACCTGTAAACTGAGGCTTAAAAGTCATTAACTTTTTCAAGATCCTAAAGCTAGCAAATAGCAAATCTGAGCTTAAACTTATCTGAGGCTCTAACAACCACACTATTCTGTGTGGCTTTAAATAACAGGTTCAAGGTTTACTGGCTATATTTCTATGAATTACCAGTTCATGCCCTAGCCTACTTTATTTGGATAATCAGCTATTTCTTATTGATCTAATTGGACTTTGTATATACTAATCATGTTCATCTATATTGCAAATATTATTTCAACTGTCTTTGCTTAAAGTTGGTTTCCTCAAACAGGTGTTTAATTTTATTCAGTCAGATACTTTTTTTCCTGTGTGGCTACTGCCCTGAAAGTTTTGAAATATTTGAGTAAAAAAGGTAATACTTATCCTTTATTTTCAGGAGCTCTGGTTGCCTAGTGATTAAGGCGTTACATTGCCAACTCAAAGACAATTTCAAGGTCTAAAGTACAATGTTTTAAGAGGTAAGATACTCTCCATATGTATGTAAGAGCTGTTAATACGACCATTATTTAAATATATGAAGCAACAACTCAAGTTAAAGAGGAGAAAGTTGAGGGTTTCTACAAACATTTACACTCTGAAATTGACCAACTGCAATTAAAATATATTAATAATTAATGATGACGGAGCGCAAAAGTCAGGAACAATGAGGAAGAAACAGTAGTTAGAAAGTACAGTTCTCGGTGCCAGAAATGAGGCTGAAGAGTGAAGGGCTCAATTTCATACATTTAATGATTTATTCATAGCAAATACCTTTTTCAAAAACACAAAAGGCAACATGGGCCTCACCTGATGGACTACACAGAAATCAGTCTGACTGCATTTGTGGAAAGAATAACTGGAGAAACTCAGTATCAGCAGTTAAAACCAACCAGCTTCTGACCGTGGAACAGACCACCAATTACTCATGTGCAAGTTCAAAATGAAGCTGAAGAAAGTCTGCAGTTAGGGACCTCTCCAAATTAATGAGAAGTAATGATGTCAGTTTGAAGACTAAAGTGTGTCTGAATCTGGCCATGGTCCTTCTGATCACTTGTGTATCTGAGAGCTGGACGATGAATCAGGATGACTGAAGAAGAATTGATGAGGCTCAACGTCAAGAAAAGAAAGATTCTCACCACTGGGCCAACTGGCAGCATCAGTATGGATGGTGAAGAGATTGAGATAGTTAACAGTTTTCGTTTGCTTGGTTCCACAATCAACACTCTTGGTAGCAGCAGCGAGGAAATCAAGAGATGAATTGCACTGGGAAAGTGAGCTGTGAGGGAACTCTCAAGAGTACTGAAGAGCAATTGACATCAGGCTGGAGACAAAGGTGCGCCTGATCCAGGTTTTAGTCTTCGCAATTACGTGCTATGCATCAGAGAGGTGGACAGTGAATAGGAATGATAGAAGGAGAA
>NW_006399756.1:29423773-29447999 GCF_000299155.1 Elephantulus edwardii
AGAGTGTTGAATATACCATGGACTGCTAGGAGAACAAACAGGTTTGTCCTGGAGAGGGTGAAGCCAGAGTGCTCCTTGGAGTCAAGGATTCTAAAGCTTCATCGTCTGACATATTTTGGGCCTGTTGCAAGGAGGGACTGGTCCTTGGAGAGGAACATCATGCTTGGGAGAATGGAGATGTGGAGCAGGAGAGGAAGACCCTCGATGAGATGGATCCATTCTGTGATAGAGTGGTGGGAATGAGTATGTTCGAGATGGTGGGATTGGCACAGGATAGAACGGCGTTTAGGGCTCTTGTACATAGGGTCGCTACGAGTTGCAAGCGACTCGATGGCACATAACATAACAATGGTGCTTCTATGGAACTATGGTGTTGAAGAAGAGTGCTCTTTGGAGGCAAAGATGGAAAAGCTTCATCTCTTACACTTTGGGCAAGTTGCTGAAAGTTATTTTTTGCAAAGGGATATCATGTTTGGAAAGGTGGAGGGTAAGTGAAAAAGACCCCAGCGAGACAGACAGACATGGTAACTGCAGTAACAGACCAAAGTGTGTCAGAAATGATGAGGATGGCATAGGATAGGACAGGGTATAGCTCTGCTTTTCTTAGGGTCACTATGAATCATATTTGATGGCATGTAACAACCACAGTTAACAGTCTGGTCTCATCAAACATTCTGTTGCCATATACTTTCACATCTCCTGTAACTTTACACATGGTTCGTTCTTCCTAGAGTTCCTCTCTTTTCTACTTAACAGCAAACTCACCCACTGCGGTCCACTCAGTTCTTACAGTTGACGCTTTAGGGTAGAGACCTCCTTCACGAGGTTTCTGAGACTGTCTATCAGGAAGTCTACATTAGGAGGGCAGGCTGCCTCATTTTTCACCCATGAAGCAGATGATGGGTTTGAATAAACTAATCTTTGAGTTAGTGGCCCAGCACTTTAATCACTGTACCGCCAAGCCTTCTCCCACTTAGCGAACAGGTATTAATTCTTCCAAAATAAAACTCGATCTCAAAGCCTCGGGTTTCTGAGGCGCGAAACTGCAAGAGGAGGCACGTGCCCGTCTTTTGCAGAGCTGCTTGCTGATTCAAACAGCCACAGATTCTCAGTTCTGAGTTAGCAATACAACTCTCCGCAGACTAGGCCTATGTCACTTCTCCTGTTAGTTCATCCTCCAAAAATATTTCCACCTTTGTGCTCCCTGAACATTTTACACAAGAACCTCACCTCTATTTAATACACAATGCTATGGCAAGAAGCTGCGCTGCAATCCAGAGGCCACTAGATGCTCTGCAGGAGGCGGGGCAATCTCCTCTCATGTGATTAAATGCCTCTGGCAAACCCACTGAAGGGTCAGCTTTGGGTCCGTTCAGACTCTATGGTAGACAACAACACCACCCTCAGCACCACCACCAATGCCTCATGCCTAGAACAACATGCCTTTTACTATCTGATCTAGTAGTGATCTCTTCACAGAGGATCAAACCTACTGCCAGTGAGCTGATTCTGCCTCACAGTGACCCTCCATCAGGCATCCAAAGCTGCAAATCTTTACAGAAGGAGAATGCCCATCTTTCTCCCTCATAGCAGCTGGTGGATTCAAATTACTATCCTTTAGGTTAGCAGCCCTATACACGTATGCTTTGAACAGAAGAGAAGCTGCCTATGTATTTCTCGAAATTACTAAGCATCTAACACAACAATACAGCGGGAAAGACTCTCAGAGTTAACAGAGATGGCCCAGCCCCCTAATTTACAGATGAGAAAAGTGAAGTATAAACAAGTAAAAACTTGGATCAGTAGAATCAGAACTGAGGTCCAGTCTCCCACCGCTCCATGGCATTAGGCCATCTTCTGCAAAATTACGGCTCACGAGATCCCCAGACCCTGTTGAACGACGGCCAAGGGAGCTGGTCTGAAACCGTGGCTTTTAGTTTCCTCGTCTTTAAACACTGGGTGGTATATTATTAGGTTCTCAGGACAGCGGTTGAAGATCAAAGGACAATGAAACGGAAAATACCTTACATATTAGAAACAGACCTCAGAGCAGGGTGAGTTTGCGTAGGGGAAACTATAGCGTATACAGAGACGTCTGGGCCATTCACATCATTTCTCGGGGGCCTCAGTTTACTCATCTGTAAAGGAGGGACCTGGACGAGCTGACGGCTGCGGGCCTTCGGCTCTGCCATCCAAGCTCCGAAGCCTTCCCCGCAGAGGGCGAGAGCAGGCAGGAAAGGTCTGTCTGCGGGGCCTCCAGTTACCGTCCTGCAGCAGCGCCGTCTTCTCCGCAGCCCGGAGACTCTCCAACCATCCCGTCACCGCCATCTTTCCACCGCTCCACGATGCGACCAGCTGATGCCATGGCAACCGCTCTGCTCAGGATCATTTCCGGATAACCCGGAAGTGTTCGTGGCAGTTGCCCTCTCCCCACCCCACCCCTATTTCTTTCGTCGACTCTGATTGGCTGCCGGGTGTTCCCGCCCTCCCCGCGAAGACCAGACAGAAGACGACCCCATCCGAGAGGTCCAGGGAGGACGAGGCGCTCGGGGCGCAGTTGGCACGTGTGCATCCCCCTCGGAGCCCCAGCTGGGAAGCCGCGCCTGCTGAGCAAGTAGCGGCTGCGCTGCACCTGCCGGAGCCATCTCCACCCCCAGCTGTGAGACCGAGGTCCCCCTACACTCGGAGGGCGCCCCACACCTGCAGCCGTGTCTCACCTCCCCGCAGCTGTGCCGCTGAGCACCCCCATGTCGGGAGACCGAGCACCAGGGCAGGTGCATGGCGTAGCCACAAAATCTCCGTCTCCTAGTTTTTCCTCCTCTGTAGTGGGTGCGTTGAAAGTGGAGAAAAATAAGGTGGGTTTTTACGTGTAGGTTCCCTCCAGTTTCCACTTTCTGGGGAGGGCAAGTCCTTCGTGAAGTTATACCCCCATTTCCCAGTCCAGCAACCCCTTTTGGTGAAAGCTCTGGGGAAGTGAATTGCAGGAAGAGCAGGCACTGCACCGAATGTTTAGAGCAGCCCATAAGAGGTGTGATAATTCCCTCCTACCCTTCAAAAGGGAACTCTGGTGGTCTAGTGCCAACCTAATCGCAGGCGGGCGGTTCGATTCCACTAGCCGCTGTGCTATTGGAGATTTACTGACTGTGAAAACCCCCACAGGGTCAACTTTGAGTCGGTTCCGACTCCAGGCAATGGGTAGTAGGTAGTAGTACCTGTCGTTGTGGGTCTTCTGTTTGACATCGACTCCCTCCAACAGGTTTTCAGAGGCTGTAAATCACATAGAAGGAGATTGCCCACTTTTCTCTTGGAGCAGCTGGTGGATTTGAACCACATGCCTTGCGGTTGGCAACATAGCCCCTTACCTCTAGGCCACCAGAGCTCCCTAGTAATAGTTGCTATAGGTATTAGGTGTCGTGGAGTCCAGTATGACTCACAGCGACCCTATGAACAACAGATCCAAACCTTGTCCTATCCTGTACCGTCCTCATCATGAGCCCATTGCTGCAGTCACTGTCAGTCCATCTCATTGGGATCTTACTCTCTTTCAGTGACCCTGTCTCTACTTTTCCAAGGTGATGTCCCTTTTTAAAGGAGTGGTCTTTCCTAAGAACATGCCCAAAGTATGTGACTTTCAACTTTGTCATCTTTGCCTCCAAGGAGCACTCTGGCTTCCCTTTCTCCAAGATATATCTGTTTGTTCTTTTGGCCGTCCATGGGATGTTCAGCACTGTCCTCCAACACCACAGCTCAAAGGCATCACTTCTTTTCTGATCACTTCTTATTCATTATCCTGCTCTTAGATGCATAGCAACTGACTGAACAGACCATGGCCTTAATCAGGCATATCTTAGTCTTCAAACTAATAATACGCTCCATAATAATTTGGAGAGGTCCCTGACTGCATACTTTTCCGTTACAATACATCTCTTGATCTCCTAATTGCTGGTACCAAGGGTGCTGATTGTGAATCCAAGTAAGATAAAATTATTGACAGTCTTTTCTTCATCTGTTATGATATTGCCTATCAGACCAGTGGTGAGAAATTTTATTTTCTTGACATTGAGATATAATCCTTATTTTTTTAAATTTTTTTATTTTATTTTAATTTTTTGTGTGTGTACGGTCAAATCAGATCTGACTGGTACAGGAGGAGATTGCCCCCCCCTTCTCCGGCACAGCATCTGGTGGATTCGAACCACATATCTCTGGGATTGCAGTGCAGCTTCTTGACACTAGGCCACCAGAGCTCCCCAAGATATAATCCTTATTGAAGGCATTAGTCTTTGATCCTCTGCAGCACGCGCTTCAAGGGCTTACTTTTTAGCAGGCAATGTTGTGTCATCTATATAAGGTAGGTTGTTAATGAGTCTTCCTCAGGTCCTGATCTTACATCCTTCTTCATAAATTCCAACTTCTCAAATAATTTGCCCAGCATACAGATAAAATAGATTGTAGAGGAAGGCTAGAACCCTGGCACCCACCTTTCTTAATTTTAAACCATGTGTCCCCTTTGCTTTGTTTGCAAAATAGTCTTTTGGTCTAGGTGTAGGTTTCCATGAGCACAATTAAGTGTTCGGAGATTCCTGGTCTTCTCGATGTTAGCCATAGTTAGTTATGATCCATACAGTTAAAAGCCTTTGCATAGTCAATTAGACACAAATAGACGTTCTTCTGGTATTCTCTGCTTTCAGCCTGCATCCATCTGACATCAGCAGTGATATCCCTAGTGCCACGACTTATTCTAAACCCTACTTGGACTTCTGGCAGTTCTCTATGTACTGTTCTATCCATTTTTTTAATAATTTCAGAAATACTCTATTTGCATGTGTTATTCATGATATTGTTCAAAAATTTCCACATTCTATTGAATCACATTTCTTGGGAATGGGAACAGATATGGATCTCTTCCACTCATTTGGCGAGGCAGCTGTCCTCCAATTTCCTGGCATCACTGGTGAGCACATCCAGGGTTGCATCTGCTTTATGAAACACGTCAACTGCTATCTCAACAATTCCTAGGACCTTATTCTTTGCCAATGCCTTTAGTGCAGCTTGAACATCTTCCTTCATTACCATCAGTTCTTGAGTATATAATACTTCCCAAAATATTTCTGTGTTGGCTAACTCTTTTTTGGTATGGGGATTCTGTGTATTCCCTTCCTCTTCTGATTCTTCTTAGATCATTCAGGATTTTGCTCATAGCATCTCTCAGTATTGCAACTCTAGGCTTGAATTTGTCTTCAGTTTGTTCAGCATGAGAAATGATGAACGAATTCTTCCCCTTTTATTCTCAAATTCCAGCTCTTTGCACATTCAGTTAATAATACTTTGCTTTGTCTTCTTGAGCTGCCCTTTGAAGTCTTCTATTCCCCTCTTCTACTTCAATACCTCTTTCCTTTGTTTTTGTTTCTTGACGCTCTAGTACAATTTTCACAATCTCTTCTGACATCCATTTTGGTTTTGTCTTTCCCTCTGACTTCGTAATGACCTTTTGTTCTGTAGGAATTCCCCTCAAGAGTCTTTCATTAGCCTCAGTCTTCCCCATACCCTTTCTCCACTCTTTCTAAAACTTGTGTTGGGCAACACTAAGGCATCAGTCCTGGGAACTGAACTGCTGCCCCCAAGGTCTGGCTACTAAAGACCCCACCTCCATCAGCAAAGGGATTTTTCTTTGGGGGTGTTGTTTCTGAGTTTCCTTCCACATGACAGCTGCCCTAATACACCAGCAGAAAAGCCAGGATTCAGCCATACTTCCATGGACCCCAGGGGCATCCTGAAGGCTTTTCCTAAACGGAAGAAAATTAATGCCAATCCGTCATCAAAAGTACTTGCAAAAATTCCCAAGAAGGAAGATGGAGAAGCAGCAGGAGGTGAGCTGACCCACTCCCAGAACTGTCATGTACCTGAACTCACACCTGTTAACCTACATTATTCATACTCAGAATCAAGTCTGGGAGCTAATTCTTGTCTGTTCAGGATCTGCAAGTCAGTATGCACCTGCCTCTCACCATGTTTGCTCCTCGATCTCTAATATATTATCTTCTACCCCACATCTAGGCCTCCATCAGTCAGATTTCTCAGGAAATGGCTCTCAGAAACCTTTGCTCTCCTGGAGTTTAACTGAGAGCAGAAATACCACTGAAATCCCCAGGGTTACAAGTGTTTTAACTATCAAATTGACAAATAATAAGTGGCATAAGTGTGCATGAGTCTAAGAGAATGGAGATCTGTGAAATATAAGAGCTATAAAAGGAAGAAACAGGGCTGCTTTGTTCCTGGTAGAGTCAGTATGAAGAAATGATAAAAGTAGATTCTAAACCGCAGTTCTGAAAAGGGAGAAAAGAGGCAATCAGACATGTGTTTATGGGAACTCTATACTCTGATAGACGCTATTCTGAGTGTTAAGTTATAGCAGAGAACAGTCCGTATAAACAGCCTTTGCCCTTTACACACAGATTATGACCCACAAGCTTGAGGTGGGATCTTCAGAAGACACTGTCTAGAAGGAAGGAAAAATGACTCGGGGGCGGGGGAGGGAACTGTAAAAAGTTCATTCAGATCATATCTCAAAGCCCTGACAATATGCGCCTGAATGTTCCTTCCAGAGTGGCTGAGCGCCCTTCGGGCCCATATTGTACCCACTGGCATTGGGCGAGCCCGGGCTGAACTCTTTGAGAAGCAAATTGTCCAGCATGGTGGTCAGATATGCTCTGCCCAGGCCACAGGGGTCACTCACATTGTGGTGGATGAAGGCATGGACTGTGAGCGGGCTCTCCGTCTCCTTAAACTGGCCCAGCTGCCTCCAGGTGCCCAGCTGGTGAAGTCTGCCTGGCTAAGCTTGTGCCTTCAGGAGAGAAGGCTGGTGGACACAGCAGGATTCAGCATATTCATCCCTGACAGGTAGGCTGGACCAGTCTTTCCTCAGATGGTTTCTGACAACATCTTGAATTAACTGTCATTGTCTTAATTAGACATACTGAGAAACCAAGAGTTTAGAGAGGAGAGGTAATATAAGACCTATCATTTCCCAACCGCCTAACTACTGTTCCTCCAGGTACCTGGACCAGCCGCAACCAAGCAAGGCCAGCCAAGACTCTTCTGCTCCTCTTGATTCCCATGCAGCTGTCCTCAGAACACCCTTCTCTCATCCTTCTGCCAGACCTGTATCTCCTCTTCGAAAGGCAGAAGAAGCCCCAAGCACTCGAACCGAGGTCAGGAGCCCCCTAGCTCCGACAGGTCCCTTTCTTACCCCCGCCCCCTGCCCAGCCAAACGAAAGAAAGGGGAAGAATCTGGTGGTTGTACACAAGGTCCCAGGCCAGTAAGAGAGGAAAGCTTCCTTTATTATGAAGCCATATAGCAATTCCTGTCACGGTCACTCCTGCTTTTGCGCATTCCATACCCATCATATACCCTGGGGATCTTGGGCATAGGCATTGAGGGGCCAAGTTGGCCCCACATTTAGATTATGCAGAAACATCACCTTCATTCTTGGACAACTCTCAGTCTCACTAGGAGACTCAGCCCCTACCTTCAAAGACCTCTCTTCTTGGAAGGCGGGAATTTATTGTGCATTCTCTTGTCATAGCTCAAGCTCGGCTCTGATGATGAAACCAGCGATGGAGAAGAGACCCAGGTTAGTGCAGCTGATCTGGAATGCCTGATCAGTGGCCACTATCCCACCCACCTTGAGCAAGATGGTGAGCCCAGCCCTGCCCCTGAGACCCTGGATAAGTGGGTCTGTGCACAGCCTTCAAGCCAGAAAGCAACCAACCACAATCCCCACATCACAGAGAAGCTGGAAGTGCTGGCCAAAGCCTACAGTGTTCAAGGAGACAAGTGGAGGGCCCTGGGCTATGCCAAAGCCATCAATGCCCTCAAGAGCTTCCACAAGCCTGTCACTTCTTACCAGGTACTAGGGGTTGGTGGCAGCACTAGTCACAAATGGGGATCTGATGTAGGAATTTAAATTATTTGATGTCACAGATAACTTGGAAGCAGGAGTGGCATCCACTTCCTAAATAACATGCCTCCAGAATCCCTATGAACCTTGATAAATATTGATAGTTGTAGAGGGGCTTCAGGCCTTTCGCTCATAGGGTCGCTATGAGTGAGTCGTGCTCGACTCAAAAGCAATCAACAACAATAACAATAAGGATAACTAGTAAAAGTGTATGGGGACTTGAGGCGAAGGGGTGGGAGCAGAGGAATGAGGAGGGGCAGGAAGGAAATCATAGGGTCACACAATTTGGTAGGGGGGGGCCAAAGGAAATGGGAAAAATATGATGGGGACCTGAAAAGATGAGGTAATAGTGGGCATAATTCAATGGAGAGTAAGTTTATAAAACAACATATGGGAATGATTGTATGAAACAATATAAATGAATGAAAGTGTAAAACACAATGTATATGAATTTTGTACACAAATTTATATCTGGGATTTGCACAAAACCAAAAAAAATGGGGTTATTGATGAGTACTTAGAGATTTGCTATACTGTTCGTTTAGATTGATTCTGGAAGCCTGCAGGCCTTTTGGTTTGAATACTATGTCCAGGCATTTATTTTAGGCAAGTTACTGAAACCCTCTGACCATGTATTTAAAAAATGCATTTATCACCCCACTTGTCCATTCCGGATGCCAAGGACAGGGAAGGTGCAGGCCAGTGCTCTGTCTTGGGGCAGGAATGTGTTTCATTCACCTAAACTCGTTTTTATTGCTCTCCTGTGACTGGGGAGAGGAGGCGGGTCTTGATCTCTTTTTTAGAACTCCGTTTTGTCTGTTTCCATGCTGCGGTTGCATTTCTATTTTCTATGAATGAGTCTGCATTCAATTAAAGATACAACCAGACACACACACAAAAAAATGCATTTAAAAAAAAGGACTAAGAGTAGTAACGAACTCCAGTGTTCTTAGGAAGATTTAAGTGAGATGATGCATGTAAAGCTCTTTAGCACAAAACTGAAGCACAGTTAGCCCCAGTAAAGCTGCTCTTGTTGCTCTGATGTTGACAACAATGACTTAGATCATTATTTCACTGTTCCTGTTGCTCATCTCCATTCCTTTGGGAACCAAGAGCCGAATTGCCCAGTCCGAGCCCGATTTCCATCCAGAATTGTACTTCTTCATCTGGATGTGTTTCTGCATTTGTTAGCCAGTTGGACTGACCTTTTTGTCTTCTATTCCAGGAAGGACCTTCCCTCCTGCTGCCTCCGCACCTTCCATCTCCTTACTCGTCTCTCTTGTCTCTGCCTCCTGCTCTTCTAGGAAGCCTGCAGTATTCCTGGGATTGGGAAGCGAATGGCTGAGAAGGTTGTAGAGATCCTGGAAAGCGGGCATCTACGGAAGCTGGACCATATCAGCGAGAGTGTACCTGTCTTAGAGCTTTTCTCCAACATCTGGGGAGTTGGAACCAAGACCGCCCAGATGTGGTACCATCAGGTCTCACCCTAGCCAGCTTCCATTTCCATTTTCTGCATCTCAGAGCTCTTATTTCACAGTTCCTTACATCTGTGCTCTGATGGGAATGAACCTAGACCAGTACTCGCAGAATCTTCTCTCCTGCCTCCCAAGAACAGCCCTGTTGTTTGGTGTCATTGGGACTTTAATCTGTAATGTGGTCGGGGACTAAAAAGTATGCTCCTCTGTCCCTCAGACCAGCAAGGGCTTCCCTGAGGAAATCAGTCCTTAAGGCTGAGTGCCAGGGACAGAGGTTTTGGGCATGATGATGCTCACAGTCATTTAGGGGCCTGATAACAAAGTGCATGCCCACCCATAGACGCAAGGATTCAGAAGCTAAGAGGGAGCCCACAAACCAGTATTTAGGATTCTGGGATATCTTCCCCTTGCTCTTCCAGAGTTGCAGAGACAATAAATCTAAGTCCTGCTAGGATTAGTCCTGCCTTCAGGCTTCATGAGAGTTTAGGGAAGGGGGAATGAAGATGCCCTCTCTGTGTGTGTCTGTCTGTCTTCACTCAGCCTCTTCATCAGTACTGGATGCTCACAGCCTCTCATGTGGCTTCTTTCCCGGTGTGTGTGTCTCCTCATCGTCAGTACCGAATACCTATAGCCTCCCAGTCTGGATTCTCTCCCTGCTGGGTGTGTGGGTGTTCACTCAGCCTCAGAGATAGAGAGTGAATGTGCATGTGAGAGGGGTGGGTATGTGTATTCACTGGGCCACAGGGGGTGTGTATGATGTATGTGTGTGTGTGATGTGTGTGTGGGTGTGTGTGGGTGTGTTTCCTCATCATCAGTACTGGATGCCTATAGCCTCCCAATCTGACTTCTCTCCCAGCTGGGTGTATGGGTGTTCACTTAGCCTGAGAGAAAGAGAGAGAGTGAGTTTGTGTGTGTGTATTCACTCGGCCTCGCCGCTAGTACTGGATGCTCATAGCCTCCCCATCTGGCTTCTTTCCCAGGGTTTCCGGAGCCTGGAAGACATCCGCAGCCAAGTCTCCCTGACCACTCAACAGGCCATTGGCCTGAAGTATTATGATGACTTCCTGGAACGCATGCCCAGGGAGGAGGCTACAGAGATCCAGCAAACAGTAAGCAGGTGTCCTGTGGCAGTGAGAAGAGCCAGGCTCTGCTAAAAGGTCAGGGCCTGGCTTGAAGCCAAGAATCCCTGCTCCCTCAACTGGGAGCCCAGCAGGCAGAGGAAGCAGTGGGTCAACCAGGGTTGGAGCCTCTGAGGGGAAAGCAAGGAGAGGGGGAAGCTGTGGGCCCAGAGGAGGGAATGAATGGTTCAGGGCAGCTGCAGCAGTGCTTGTCTGGATTAGGGTTCTCAGAAGTCAGGCAGAGTTAGGATGAGTTAGATATTGAGTGGTGTCAAGACTGGGCTGATACAAGGACTAGATTAGAGGCAGATTGTGTTCAAAATTGCTTCAGGATATTGGGGTTTGAACCAGGATGTGATAGGAAGCACTGATGGTCTAGTGGTAAGATGCTGCTTTCCAATCCTGAAGGCAGCTGGTTCAAATCCACTAGCTGCTCCATGGGATAAGGATGGGCAGACTCCCCGTGTGATTTCCTCTCATGCAATTTACTGCCTCTGAAAACCTGCTGGAGGGTCAGTTGTGGATCCATTCCGACTCAATGGCACAGAACAACAAAAACGTGTAAGGATAGATGAGGGCAGAGGTTCTTAACTTTGTCACCAGTTTCTTTGAGGACCTGGTGAAAACTTTGCCTTTTTCCTTTCACGAATGCACACGTGTGCAAAGTTTTGTGTCTTTTTCAGGAGGTGTGTGGACTTCCTGAAATCCCCCCAAGGCTAAATAAACCCCTGCCCTTCAGGCTTTGGCTTTGAGTGGGGGATTCGAGTTAGGTTTGGGGTTAGAGGAAAGGCAGATCAAGAGTTAGTTAGACCTGTGTTAGTTCAGGGTTTTTAGTGTTGGTTGCTTTTTAAGTAATATCTGTAGTTATTTTAGAAAAAAGGTTGACTAAGGTTAGAGTTTTGTTTTGAGTTGGGTTAGGGAGATACACCATTTGTTCTCTGGCCTTTGGGATTGGGGGCTGATTGCTCCAGGCAGGCTTGCTCACTTAGCCTCGGATTCACTCAGGGTTAGGAGAGTCCTAGTCCCAGTTTACTTGAAATCGGCCTCTACTTTCACAGGATTGAGGCCAAGGCAGATGAACACTAAGGGCCCTTTATCCACCCATCACCCAGCCTTGGTGCTGATGATGACACTGTCACTCAGCCATGGTGTCCGGGCACAAAGAATGCCCCAGCCAGCCCCCACACCATTGGAACAGAAGTGGCTTCCCACCTGGCCTCCTGCTCCCCTATTCAGGGCCTCAGCTTTAAGAGTTTTGATGGGATTACTTATTCTCCTCTTGGGGAGTTGTAGAAGAGAGTGAAGGGATTAGAAGAGCCTGCCTGTCAGGAGAATTGAGGTGTCCTAGTTGTGAGTATCCAGGGCCCCAGAAATCTTGGCGTCCTGGGGCAGAGGCTGGGAGGCCATCTGCATATGAAAAGCCACAGTGTCTCTGGGGTGGAAGCTAATGGGCTTATCACCTCTCAGTGAGGGATGATCCCTGAGCTGACAACCCCCTGCTCTGGGCTCCCTCTCTCCTCCATTCCTCCTGGCGTGAGCACAGGTCTGAATTGGAATTACAGATTGTGTGCTTCTTTGCTTGCTTTTCTCACAGGTTCAGCTAGATTTCTGTGTTGCATTTCCCCCAGGCCAGGGCCCAGGGCACCCTGCCTGCCACCTGCTCAGGCCACTAGCCCCAGCTCACACATTCTGCCTTCAGCTCCAAATCCATGGATGCCTGCAGCTGCTGTATCCTCAGCAAGAGTGCTAAGTGCAGGCCTTTGACCTGGGAGAGTTTCACAGATCAGTAGGGGAATCATCTGTGTTTCTCCTCAGAATCCAGTGGCTATCTTCTTCTGTCTCCTTTCAGCTCTCTCTCCTGTGGGGTCAGCACTTTTTCTTCCTCTTCTGCCATAGTGTGAAGCTTAAGAAAGTTCTCAGGAGGATGCACTGGTTTCTTTCCCTGAGGCTCATCCCCTCAGACTGATCCCACAGGCAGGGATTGGCTTAAATCATAAACTGGGAATTTGGGCCCTTGGATCAGGGAAAGGCCTCTTGCTGCCTCTGGAGAGGAACCGCTTGCACGGCCTGTAGCCTATGGTCCGCTTACCCACTCACCTTTCTTTCTCAGGTTCGAGAATCAGCCCAAGCCCTCAACCCTGGGCTTCTATGTGTAGCATGTGGCTCATACCGGCGGGGGAAGGCCACCTGTGGTGATGTGGATGTGCTGGTCACTCACCCAGATGGCTGCTCCCACCGAGGTGTCTTCAGTCAGCTTCTTGACAGCCTCCGGCAACAAGGTATAGGCTCTGTCTGGGTGAGCAAGTTGGTAGGGACCAGGGCAGGGCTGGGGACTACTCCTCCCCTGGAAGGAAGACCTTTGAGTTACAGTTCCTAGGCAGGAAGCAGAGGCAGGGATGATGGTATTCTTTGCTTTGTAAGGATACCATCTCTCTCTTGTGGCCAGAGCCACTTCGAGGTGAAATAGCACCTCACCCCACACAGTGCCTGCAGGTTGAGTTTTCTGGCCTTTCTAGACTGTGGGAGGTGAGGAGGAATTACTGTTTTACAGAGGAAGAAACAGGCCCGGAGTGGGCAAGATCACCTGGTGGAGCGTTGTGTAAGCATTGTGTGGAGATAGAGAAGCAGGACTATGGGAGACCTGGGAGGACAGGACGGAGCAGGGCCTGGCCCCTGCCCTCCCAGCAGCCCCCTCTGTTATGCCAGGGTTCCTGACAGATGACTTGGTGAGCCAGGAGGATAATGGCCAGCAGCAGAAGTACCTGGGTGTGTGTCAGCTCCCAGGGCCCGGCCGGAGGCACCGGCGACTGGACATCATCGTTGTGCCCTTCAGTGAGTTCGCCTGCGCCCTACTCTACTTCACCGGCTCTGCCCACTTCAACCGCTCCATGCGGGCCCTGGCCAAGACCAAGGGCATGAGCTTGTCAGAGCACGCACTCAGCACCGCCGTGGTCCGGGACACACAGGGCCTCAAAGTGGGGCCTGGCCAGGTGCTCCCCACCCCGTCTGAAAAGGATGTCTTCAGGCTCCTAGGCCTCCCCTATCGAGAACCAGCTGAGCGGGACTGGTGACTCATGGCTGGGGCGTGCTGGGCCAGCTGCCTGACTCACATACCATCCGATCTCCGTTCCTGCCTCAACTGAATGATCCTTGCTACTTCAGCCACCCATTGTCCTCATTGAGCCCCAAAACCCCAGGGTCCCCTCAGCCCTGTCCCAGACAGGTTGCTGGCCCTGCTACCTCACCACGGGCTCAGAGAGAGTTTTGCTCATTGTCCCTTGCTAAGCAAAGAAGGGGCAGATGGCTGCTTTGAAGCCCAGCGTCCTGTGCCAAAGACCCAGGCCTCCTCCCCTCAGGAGAAGGTCTAGTTGCTGGTTGGGACAGATAGGGGGGAGGCTGCAGGAGGAGACGAAAGCAGCTGTGGCCTCAGCATCACCCAGGACCCTCCGGAGTAGAAGAATGAACAGTTCCACGTGTACTCTCTTGACCCATCCCACTTCCTGTGCAGCTGGAGGTGCCGGCAAGGGGATTCCCAGGCTGGGTGAGGACAGCATTGAAGGCCCTGGAGCCCAGTAAAGTGCATTTGACATTCAACCTGTCTGGTGTCTGAGCTGTTAGAATTCCTGCCACCCTCTTCCTGCCCAGGCAGGTGGATGGGAGCCGAGTGGGGGATCCAGAAGGACTGCGTGAACTGTCCCCCAAGTGGGCAAAGGCTGCACTGGCTCCTGAGCTCAGGAGTGCGGCCAGGGTGAACGTCCACAGGAGAGTTCCAGGGACAGACATTCATGCCTCTCTGCCCACCTATGAAGGAATTGGGGGCATATATGTTATGTGTTGTGCTGCTAACAGAAAGGCTAATGTTTGAATCCACCCAGATGCTTCTCAGTGGAAAGATGGGCTGAACGGTTACAGGATTTAAACATGAGAAGATCAAAACTGTCCCTCCCTGAGACCTTTGTTGTTGCCCTTGCACTTTGGAAACTAGTGAATGTAGTATTAGAAAATGCATAAATCATGGTCTTTACAACCCTTTTCTACCCATGAATATAATTTGTTTAGTGTAGGAGATGCGTAAGTTACAGTTTGTGGGACCAGGAGGAGCTGGGGGACAAGGGTGGAAGACGGCCATCATTGTGTCAAGAATGGTGAGCACAGAGGAAGGAGAAAGAGAGATCAGCAGAGAAGCCCCAGGATGTGAGATTTGGAGGTGAAGAGGGGTGCAGGCCTCAGGTGGAGCTCAGACTTTGTGCTGGTTTGGTGCTGATGCCAGAGCATGTCTCCCCCAGGAACGTGCTTTTGTCTGGCCGCTGTCAGGGCATTCTGCAGCTTGAGATTCGGAAGTTCAAGCAATGACTCTTTGCCTGTTGGGGCCTGCTGAGGTAGGAGCAAAAGCTCATGGTTTTGGGGGACCCCTTTGATAACTTCACACCTACCAGAGCCACAGAAAGACCCCAAAATCTGTGTAGGGGGCAGCCACTCTGTCAGGTGCTTCTACATCCATGGAAACCTAGTTACCAGGGTCTGCAGAGGCTGAGGGGCACTGAAGGAAGTCCTGCACCCCTGGCTGTTAGAGTGCTTTCGGCTCCTCCTTAAGGGCTTTGCCAGTTTCACTCTGGCCTGGTCCCTGCTAGGGCCAGAATAAACAAGTCCAGAGATGGTATGTCCAGGCTCAAATGTGAATGTTGTTTCTCCCTTTCGTTTCCCGCCTTTAGGATGCAACAGGAGGATGGTGGTAGCTGAATCTGACCACTTCACCACATCAGAAAGGGGAACTTTCCCCATCATAATATCCATGTCAGCACATAGATGGCTGCTGGCTAGACATGCCACCACCCGTGCTCCTGCACCTATTTGCACCAATCACTGAGTTCAGTTTTCATTGTTGACTCACAGACTTTACTTACAGTTGTGGTACCAAAAGTAAGATTTATTAGGGAAATGGGTTGAAGAGTGAAAGAGGCAAAGAATATCTCACAATGCAAGTCTAGGTTTAGTGCACCAATCTCAAACCAGATTAAGAGCAAAACTCAATTCCTTAATTAGTAAAAGTATTGGTTTAATAAATAAATAAATAAATAAAAAGTATTGGTTTCCATTCAGCAAGCAAACTTTTTTTAGCTGTGGCCAGCACAAAAGAAGTCTCCAGTTACAGCTTACCACTGTCCTCACAGCAATAACTTTCTACATGTCCATCACTGTCATTGCCGGGGTCTTCCTCTCACCATGGTCTTGTTCCAGTCTCCCTCAAGTATTGCTGTCCAGCATGGGAAGCATTCTCTCTTACTCTAGCCCTACAACTATTGATTATTTGAATGACCGTGTATCTGTAGTTAAGGTAGCTGGAGACCAGAAGGGGCTAACGTAATAATGGCTAGAAAAACCACCTTTTAAACTAAAACCACACACCTCTATCTGGCTTGTTCAGCAGCCTCCAAGTTCAGAGGAACAGAGGCCAGTGGATAACTGGGTACCTGGCCAAGTCAACCCATTTCTACACAGAAAGTTCCCAGCATCTTAAATATGACTGTGAAACTAGGAGTCTGATCCCACTCCCCACCCCCGTGCTCCTGCTATTCACACCCTAATCTATCTTAACCCCAGGAGACTCATACCTCAGGACACCTCCTTGATAAAAGGAACAGGAAATCAAGAGATAAAGGGGGGAATCCCTACACCCTTCCAGAGGCCCATCCTAAAGCAATGTCCTCTTGGCTGCTGGAGCTGACTCAGGAGCCTAGGCGAAAAGCTACTGAGCTGAAAGCTGGTCGAGGAACTTCTGCATCCTGAGAAAAGCTTGAATGTAGGGGTTTCTGAGTCCAAATTATACAAGGAGGAGGGAGGGTTACAGGGTCTCTCTAGCCACTTCAGAGTCTGTGGTTCTAGGGAAGAAAGAGAAACTTAATTTCATGTTTGCCAAGTTCAAGGGTCCTGTCCAGCTACTGAGCACTCCACAGATCTGACCCTGGAAGGAAACAGGTCTCACAGGCTGCCTTCCTGTCCCCAGTCCACCCCTTCAACACCGTCCCAGAGCCGAGGACCCATGAATGTTAGGCCTTCCAAAGATGTGGATCCCTAGAAATAAAGAACCTTTCTCAGCTATAATTAGATGTGGAAGAAGAATGGTCAGAGATGTGTCATTGCTGGCTTTGGAAATGGAGAAAGGGGGTCACCAGCCAATGGATGCGGGCAACCTCTGTAAGTTGGAGAAGTCAAGAAAATGTCTTCTAGGGCTTCCAGGAAGGACCGCAGACCTGCTGACACCTTCATCTTAACCCAGTGAGTCTTGTGTCGGACTTGTGTTCGGTGCCATCGAGTTGAGTATAACTCATAGCAATCTCACGAACAACTGATCTGAACCCTATTCTTTGTCATCTTCACCATCTCTGATATACTTGAGCCCATTGCTGCAGTCACTGTGTCAATCCATCTCATTGGGGATCTTTCACTGACCCTCCACCTTTCCAGCATGATGTCCCTCTCCATGGAATAGTCTCTCCTAGCAACATGTCCCAAGTATGAGAGAGGAAGCATCACCATCCTGGCCTCCAGGAGCACTCTGGCTGCACTTCTCCCAAGACACACCTGTTTTCTCTTTTGGCAGTCCATGACATATCCATCGCTCTTCTCTAGCACGACAACCCAAAGGCATCAACTCTTCTATCATCCTTACTCATTGTCTAGCTCTCAGATGCATAGCAAGTGACTGAAATGACCATGGCCTGAATCAGGTCTTCAAACTGACATCATTGCTTTTCAGTATTTTAGAAAGGTCCCTGACAGACTTCCTCAGTGCAAGATGTCTCTTGATCTCCTGACTACTGGCATTAAGGATGTTGATCATGGATCTAAAGTAGGTGAAATCATTGACAGGCTTTAGATCTATAGAAGTATGAGGTAATACATATATGGGCTTTATAAGTCCCCAAGTTTGTGACAGTTTATTACCACAGCAATAGAAAACCAAAAGGCCCTTTGTGACTCTGATTTCCCCTTAAAGAGGGCAGTGGTAGTGGATGTGAGGAGGCCCTGCTGTGAGGCTGAGCATGTATTTGAAGGCAGGTGGGAGCAGGGGAGGAGGCCTGCAGGAAGGAGTGGGGTGGGAAGAGCCCTGGGTTCAGCCCTCAGACATTGTTCAGTCTGGGCCCCCATTCATTTCAGGTTTCCTTATGAGACTTTGTACCCAAGATTCAAGTCTTCTTCAGCTGCTCTGGCCCAGCCCTGCAAAGTCAGGCACCTCAACCACGGGGCCTGGGGTGATGATGTCCCTTTTCGCCCTAGACTTGTGTCGTAAGGGTGGCCAGACATGATCAAACCTTACTCCAAGGCTTTAACTGCCCTGAGGGGAGGGAATGAGTGTGGACACAGGACAAGGGCCTCCCAGAAAGTACTTGTCTTCAGATCTGTGTAAGCATGAGAGGGAGGGAGGAAGGAGGAAGTGAGGCTGCAAACCCATTTGTGTCTTATCCTGAGGGATACAGAAGCTCTGGATGGAAAATCCAGGCTCTTTATCCTGTGTCTCCAGGAAAATTGTTGAATTTTCACACCAAGGAATTCCTGCCTGCTCTTGTCTGAACAGGGGGTTGCATCTTGGGGAAAGCATGAATCTCCTCATCCACACTCCATTGTCACTTCGGATCGACCTCACAGGTACGCTGTTATAGAGATTTTCAGCTCCCCAACCTCTACAGACACAGTCAGGAGTGTGCCAGGACTGGGCCAGGCTCAGCCTCAAGACCTTTGACCCTCCAGTCTGGCCATCAACCAGCTCGTTTCCAAGACCCTTGAAGCCAATGGAAAGTCCTGCTTCTGAGCCTCAGAATGGAGCCCCTGAGGGTTGAAGTGTCAAATCCAGGGCAGGCCCCATTCCCACAATTCCACCTGAGATGTCAAGCAAATGCTGGCCTTCATGGGAGGTCAGAATAAGAGCTGAATGCCAGGGAAGATCTCAAAGAGCACCTGTGAAGCAGGTCCAAGCGCCCCCCCCCCCCCCCCCCAAGATGCAGAGGCCCAACGGTAGAGGGCCTGCTGGTGGGAGTACATCATGAAGAGGAGGCGTCACAGTATAGTTTGCTGTTTGAGTTGCTGTGGTGGGCCCTCTCCCTGCCCAGCCATGTGGCACCTTGGCCCTGCTGTGCTTGGCCTGGCCCGGCCTGAGCTGTCTCAGGGCCCTAACAGCTGAGGCGACACCTTCCTCTCAGCCCCTTTCTGGGCACCCCTTGGGCTTGGGGGTCACTTGGCTCAGCTGTCTCTGTACCTGTGTGTATCCTGGTACATGGCTGCATGCTCATTTATCTGTGTCTTCAGTGTACATTCTGGGCCCTGCAGAGGGATTTGGCTGATGTGATTAGGAACCTCGAATGAGATTTTGTCCCTGAGGACTTATGCGTGCTGAGGTGTGTCCGTGTCCCTTCTCCTCGGCTTGTGTGAACACCTTCCATGTTAAGGACTCAGGCAGGGCCTGGGGGCTGAGGGTGGGGTGTTGAGGATTCAAGTAAGGCCTGTAGGGGCGAGGAGGGATCCCCCGAAGGGCCCTGGGGGTGCTGGGCAGAGATTTGAGAAGGCAGTGGAGCCTGGCTGGACTCTGGGTCCCCGGTCCGCGGAGGCGGCCGCAGGGCGAGCTGCCTGCGTCAGCCTTGGGCGGTCATCAATAGCGTGCGGTTAATTAATTTGATGGGAACAGCAGGGACCGCCGTTTGCATTTAGTGAAGTTCCAGGAACTTCCAACCTCATCTTCATAATTGGCCTCATAAATTGTAAGAAAGAGAGAGATCAGCAAAGCGGGAGGGAGGAGGGACTGCCCGTCCGTCCTTATTTAATTTTATTGCTGAAATTCATCTTTTTAGCCTCCTCCGGAATCGGCTCTCCCTGCCGGATTTGCCTAATCATGATAAATTAATATTCATTTCCCCGCCTCTTCCCCCTGCTCCCGCGCTGTGGATGGAGGGGGGTGTTCTCCTCCCAGTTCCTCCTCCAGATCTTGGTGGGAGTCTGGCTGGTGGGGGCAGCTCTAAATGGGAGCCTGGATGCAGGAGAGAAGGCGGAGCCCGGGTGGGCTGGGCGGTGGAGCGGTGGAGCGCCTGGGAAAGGGATGCAGCTCTGATACCTGGTGTGTTGGGAATAGGGGCTGGGGCTCTGGGTGACAGGAGCGACTCTGAGGGTCCTGGATGCTGGAATCACCTTCCTCCACCCTGCCAGGGATGGGTGAAGGGGTGTGGGGGGGGGCAAGCAGAGGCCAAAAGTGGGGGAAAGGATGGACTTCGGAGGAGGGGTTGGAGGCTGGCTCCACCTCCCCCCCCCCCCCGCCCCCAGGAGATGCAGGTCCCTTGCCAGGGATAGATGCCGAAGGCCTCTGATGGGCAGAAGCAGCCTTCATCCTTCCTACAATCCAGCCCTGTCTGACCCTAACATACCTGTAAGTCCCTACTCATCTGGGCAGGTCCCTTCTGCAGGTGGAGGGGAATGTTGTGGGGAGGTTAATGGTCCTGTTTTCTGAGCAGGGAGGCCTCCATTGCCTCAAAGATCAGAACCAATCTCTCTCTTTCTCATACATCACACACACATACACACACCACCACCACCACCACCACCACCACCAACCACCACCACCATCATTATCTTATTCCATCACAATGCATGTGGGGACTTGGGTTGATTTGGGTTTTAACCAGCCTTCCACCCTATTACAAATGGGGAATTGAGGCAAGCTCTGGTGGCCTACTGGCAAGAAGCTGCACTGCAATCTCAGAGGTGAGCGGTTCGAAACCACCAGATGCTCTGCTGGAAGAAGGAGGGACAATCTCCTCCTGTACCAGTCAGATCCAATTTGACTGTACACACACACACACACACACACACACACACACACACACACACAAATAATAAAAGTAAAATAAAAAAAATAATTAAAAAAAGAGATATCCTTTTTGAAAAAAACAAAAAACAAATGGGGGATTGAGATTCAGAGATGTGACTGTTTCTATGTCTCACAGAGGTCGGGAGATCTGGGACTGAGTGAGGTTACTTCCACTCCAACCCAGGGGTCTCTTGTTCCAAGAATGACACCCCGGATGACCCTCACTATTGTGTAATCCCTCCCCTTTTGTGGCTTCTGTGTGCCATCCAGATGATTTGGGCTCATGAAGACCCCCATATGACAGAGTAGAACTGCCCCACAGGGATTCCTAGACAGTAACCTTTAAGGAAGCAGGTTGCCAGGTCTTTCTCCCTTGAAGCTGCTGCATGGGTTGGACTGCCAGCCTTTCAGTTAACAGCCGAATACTTAACTGTTACACCCTAAGAGTGCCTTTGAGTGAGGGTAGAAGCTCTGCAGATTGTAAAATGCGGATCCTACGATTCAGTGACTACTCACTGATGTAGAGGCAGATCTGATTCAGCTGGTCCTCTGCTGGGTTTCCAAGGCTGTGAATCACAGGGGAAGAAACTGTTCATCGTTCTCCCTTGAAGTCACTGATGAATTTGAGCCACTAGCAAGGCAATGCAACTTCCTTTGCTTAGCTCTACAACTGCCTTCAGATTATTCCAGGTTCTACGGCTATGCTCAGTTATATGACAAAAGGGAGATGATCTGGTCAAGCCTAATCTAATCACATGAGACAGTGAAAAGGGTTTCCTCCAAATCTCGATTTCCTTGACTCTGTAACTGAAGGGTGGTCAGATCCCAAGGGCTCAAGAGATGGAGAGGGCCAAGCACCTGGACCAGACTCACTCAGGACCTCTGCCCTAGAGCAACAAGGAGCTGAGCTCTGTTAACAAGAGGCTCATCATGGGAGCAGATTCTACTTGCAGCCAACACATCCAAGGGACCTGCTGCCACTTTGAGCCCACCCTGGTGAGACCCTGAGCTGAGAACAGGCCGAGCCTCTTCCGACTTCTGATTTACAGAGCAATGAGAGGGTGTTGGGGGAGGGGGTGGAGGAAATGTTTGTTATTTTAAGCTGCTAAATTGTGGTCATTTGTTAGGCAGCAATTGGGAACGTGAGCCTAGGGTAGGGTGTCTTAAAAAGCTATAATTTGAGAGAAGTGTGAGATGAAGGTTGGAGAGATGGCCCTCTGTCCACATCACCCGCCTTTCCCCAGAGCCCCACAAGTTGGCTGGAGCTGCCCCCTATTATTTCACCTGGACCAAACCCTCAGAAACATTCACGTTATGACTCCTGCCCACTGAGTTCTCTGGTTGGCGGTCAGGGAAGCAGGTTTTCTCCAGAGGCCACACCCTTCACAGGCTGGGCCCTGGAAAGGAGGAGCTTCAGTGGAATTGGCTCCGGCCTTACAGAATGTGGGCACTATGCTCAGGCTGGTTATTTGATGCCCTTTCAAACCATCAACCCCTCCCGCCAGGCAACGCGATCAAAACCTATTGATTCAGTCTTTATTGATGAGGTCTAGGTGGGCACTAGTAAAAGGTGCTTTGGTCTTCCACTGGGGGGCGCCAACTCCTACTCCTCGCGGCCCCGAGTGACAGCGGAACCTGCTCTGTCACGGTAGGATTTGCTCAGTTGTCTGTCATCTTTCTGGCAGCAGATTGCCAGGTCTTTCTCCCTCGGAGCTGTATTGTGTGTTTTGACCATCAAACTGTGGGGTAGCAGCAGAGCTCTTCACTCCCGTGCCACCAGATCTCTGGATCATCTGTAATCTGACCACCCTTCAGAGATTAGAGACCATTTGCCATTTTGCAATTTACAGAAGGGAGGGAGGAGCCCAGTTAGATGTGTCCCTGTCTGCTTTATTTTAGCAGTTCATGAATTGACTCCTGGACTGGCTGGTCCACTGGTAATCCAGTCCTGTACACAGCTTTTATTATGCAACCTTTCCAACAGCCCTAGGAGAAGTTGTACTATGCCCATTTTGCAGATGAGGAAAATGAGGCTCAGACCAAAACCCAAATCCACTTCTGTAGAGTCAGTTTTGACCCAGAGTAACACGACAGGACAGAATAGAACCACATTGTAGCGTTTTAAGGCTCAATCTTTACAAAAGCAAACTATCTTATCTTTCTTCCAAGGAGCCGCTGGTGGGTTCAAACTGCTGACCTTTCAGACGGTACCCAAATTCTTAAACTGCTTGTTCTACCTGGGGCCCTAAATGAGGTTCAGAGAGGTTCGGTGTCTTAAGTGATGCAGGAGGTGAGGAGCAGAGTCAAGTTCGAACTCAGATCTCTGTGAATTCTGAAGCCCAGGGTTTCCCTGGCTTCTCTGGGAACAGCTCTGGCCCAGATCTGGCTGGACTTTCAGTCCTTACCACTCTTGAGCTTTCGGGTCTGTGGAGAGTTCCTAATGCTGATGTTGAAGGACAAAGCCCCTGGGCCTGAAACCTGGGGTCCTGAGGTAGCAAATGCCCACCATTTGCACTGAGATAGAACCCTCGGTCTCCAGTCTCCTTGAGGGCGCTGAACCTCAAGCTCCTTTCCTGGTTCTATAGTTCCCTCACCTGTCACCAGGCTTCTCCTGAGGACGCCTCTCTCATCATCAAGACCTTGAACTCAGTGCTCTGGGAACCCTTTGGGGCTGCCTCAGCCTCCTTCTCAGAACAGAGACCTCACTGGAAAGGACTCAGCGCTGCCTGCCTGTCTGTCTTCTCAAGTTGTTGATGAGGAAGAAATCCGGGAACCTCAGGGGCTACGAGAGGGAGCTCCAATTCTCCGCTCCCAGCCAAGGATTAACCCGAGCTCAGCCCCTTTGCCCCGGCACTAAAAACGGAATCTCCTTACAGATGTAAAGGTCCACCACCCTGAGAGCCTCCTGCCCTCTCCTCACCCAAGTTCCCGTGGAAACCACCCACCCACCAAGAAAGAGAAAGGGGAGAAAACCCACCCGAGGCTCTGTGACTACATGCAGACAGCAGATGCCCCTTCAGGGCCTGGTTTCGTCTGCAAGAGACAGACAGGTTCATACCACCCATGTTTCAGACAAAAGAGTGTCCTTTGAGATCTGGGCTGGAAGGGTTGCTCAGACACTGGAGGATGTAGAAACGAGGGAGTGCTCCAGGAGACATCCTGGGGACAGAGCCGTGGCACCCAGGAGGCCTGGCAGCTGCTGCCGGGTGTGTCAGGCGCGGGCCGGGGCGGGACTGGAGGAAGGTTAGAGCGCTTCCGCGAGACGCCAGCAGAGGGCGCGCGAGGACCGGCCAAGAGTCCCGGGCGCGTGTGCGCGCGGAGGTGGGGGTGCGGCTGATGGGCGCTGGTTACCGGGGGAGGTCACGGGGGGGGGGGGGGGGGAGACCACTGAGCGGGTGCTTCTCCCTGAGCTTGCGAGGACAGGAGGGTCTGGGCTCCGCTGTTACAGCAGGAGAACAGCGGCTTGAGGGAGAGGTGGACCCTGGGGCCGGAGCTGGGTGGGTAGATCCATCACCTGCAGGGACAGCGGATCCAGGACCAGCCTGAGCCGGTGACCTTGGTGCTGGGTCAGGCGGGACTCCTTTCTCCTGACTCCCCTCTGGTCAGGATCCTTTGCTTAGTTTCCTCCCAGCGAGCTCTGGCGAAGCTCTTAGCTGGGAAACAGAAGGGCTGGAGCGACCTCAGAGCAGGAACCTATAACATCCTCACCCCTGAGCCCCTCAATCTTGGCCACTTCCAGAACTCGGAGCTGAGGGGGCGTGAGGAGCGAGTGATGGACATAAAGGTGGTGCAGGAGAAGCAGGAGGAGGGAGAGAAGGG
>NW_006399756.1:29448174-29450864 GCF_000299155.1 Elephantulus edwardii
AATTGACACATAGTGGGCGGGGGGGGAGGGGGGAAGGACGAGGCCCATTAGCCTGCCCACCTCCTTCCTCCCAGCGGCCCCCCACCAATCTCACTCCGAGGTTCCCTTGCTGGGGACATCCCAAGGGCCTTCTTGACGGACTGAGGGGTGGTAGTAATACAAAGGAGAGAAGGGAGGGGGAAGACAGGGCCAGAACAAACACAAGTGTGTTACACAGGGTGCAGGGGCACCTGGGATAATCCCCTTTTCTGTAGACAGGCGGAGGCAGGCAGGCAGCAGGGCACCCTTGAAGAAAAGGGAGGTACTTGCATCTCTCCCTCCTCTTCGCCTAAAGGTGCCCTCAGCCTCTCTGGAGGTGCCCTCCGTCAGTTTTCTGTGGTCTTGGGTGGCACCTCCGGGCTGCCCTGTGTGTTTGCCTGCAAGAACATGAGTCTCAACTCTCAAATCACCTACCCCTGTGGAGGGTGCCCTCAAGCACCTCCTGCCCGCTCCCTTCCCCATGTTTGAAGGCATCTTCCCAGTTTATATTTGACAACTCCTAGGTTGCCAGAATTGGGGGGAAAGAAATTATCTCAATGATTGAATAATGGATTGAATTTTTAAAATCCCCAAAGCCACAACCAACCTTAAATTCATTGCTGTGGGTTCAGAACTAACTCACAGCTGACCCTTCAGTGCGTTTTCAGAGGTTGTAAATTACACAGGAAGAGACTGGCCATTTTCCTCCCTCGAAGTCACTGGTGGATTTGAACCTCCAGAGAGATACGTGCCACCTTTAGATTAGCAGTGCAACTCTCTGCACCACCAGCGCTCCCTAAAACAGCTTTGATTGAATATAGCTCCTGTAGTAATCCAGCTCTGCATCCGCCGTCCAGCGTGGATGAAGCTGAAGTGCAGAGAATAGGACAGTTGGCAGCAGGAGCAGCGGAGAGTGGATTCTGCTCTTTCTGCTCCAGATTACAGCTTCTCCCCAGAGCCTCTCCCTTAGCCTCTCTCTGCTCATTCTCAACTTCTACCCAGCTCTGTCTGCAAAGAAGACCCTCAGTGAGAGGGCCACTGAGACAAGGACAGGGCCAGACAGGCCTGGAGTGATGATGGGATGTCCAGATATTTGAATCTGCATCTGTCCTTCACAGTGGAGACCTGGGCGGTGTGTTTGCATGTGCTCATTCATTTACTCATCCAACAAGTGGGTCCTAGTGCAGAAATGAGCATAAATAGAGGCATATATAGGAATCAGAGGCCCTTTCCAGTAGCAGGATGCTCTACAGACCACAGCACATCATCATCCGTTCTCAAAGCCCTTCTTGCTCTGGACTTCCAGCCTCTCCCACAACCCTACACCTATCTCCACCTCCTTCAAGTCTGTTCCTTCAACCATCCTCCTAGCTCAACCTGGAAACCACACGATCTCTGGCTCCATGACTGTTTCCATGACTTAAGGACCCAGTGCAAAAGAAAAATGTGAAGCTCCTTAAAAAAATTTCAAGATGGAGACAGCAAAGCATTAAAGCAAGCTTGGGGCCCTGTGGGACTGCACAGATTCCACACTCAACTCAATTTTGAGGTACAGATTCTCATGAATATATTTCTTCATTCATGGTCTTCCTGTGTGCTCCTGTGTCAGATTCTTCTGTTCAGTGTACCTCAGACCTCCCAAGTTTCTCCCTGGACGTGCCTTACCTTCTTCAGTGGCCGGCTAGCCTCCACCTTTTCCCCAGCTCTAAATTCCTGGTCCTGGCCTCTCTTACGAGAACTCATTCCTATTCCACTCAATCAGCACAGTTCACCTGGGCTCCCCGCCCGTTAAACTCCTTGTCCCAAATACTCCCTACACAATTACATTTCCATATTGTGTACCCAGAATGCAGTTCTTCTTGAAAATGTACTCTTCCTCTAGTCACCTCCTCCAGGAAGCCTCTGGATTTTCCTGTCGCAAACCTCACATCACAAACTAAAAAGTTGTGTACCGAGATAAAGTGCAAAGCATCTTCCAAGTATCCTCATAGCTAATTGTCCTCTTCCAGCAGGTTTAAAATTGTAAAACCTGGGGAGGTGTCATGTTCACCACTGCAACTTCTATAATACCTAGTTGACACGTAATAGGGCACAGTTAATGTTGATACAAACGTGAGCTTCCCCCCTCCCTTTTTCTTCCCCCTATGCGGTCCTTCACCCTGAGGCCAGAATGATGGAGGGGCTGTGTGCTGACCCTCTACTGGGTTTTCAATGGCAGCTAATCACATGAGAGGAAACTGACCATCCTTCTTCTACAGAACAATTGGTTGATTCGAACTGTGTGCCTTAGGGTTGGCAGCACTGCTCTTTACCACTAGACCACCAGAGCTCCAAACCTGATCATCTTTTGCATATGAGTGTGTTTGGTCTGAATTGTGTTCAGAATGCGTGTGAAGAGCTGGGTGTACACGCGAGCAAGCATTCCCTGCTGTGTGCCCAGGCCCTTCCACATACATGTGCAGTCACATTAGGGACATACAAGAACATGGAGGTGCGTGCAAGGACTGCAGGTGCATAGGTATGCATAGCTGTGCGGCCAGGAGCGTGCGCCGGGATCCGAGCGGCAGATGCACGTGCAGCGCGCAGCGCGCGTGCAGCCCCGCTAGGTCGGCCTCGTGCCTGGACAGGAGCTGCAGGTGCGCCGTGCGGGAACGCCGGCGGCTGGCGCGCGT
>NW_006399756.1:29450964-29474051 GCF_000299155.1 Elephantulus edwardii
GCGCTTTGTTCCTCCGCTGCGGGCGGCGGGCCGCGTGGTCTCCCGGCTCGGCTCGGCGGCCGGGGAGCCTCGGTCCCGTGATTGGCGGCGGCGGCGCGGCCTCCTCCCGGGCGGGCGGAGTCGGCTCCCGTTACCGGCGCGGGGGGCGGAGGGGGAGGGGGGCGCCAGGCCATCCATCTTCTGTTATTACAGCGTAATGGGGCTGCTCGGGCGCCCGCCCATTTGTCATCGGCCTCGTTCGCTGATAACGGGCATTTGTCATCACTTTCCTCTGCGCCAATGTCATCAGCGCCGCTGACAGGCACGGGGTGGGGGGTGCGGGGAGGGCAGGGCGCGCGCGCGAACCCAGGCGCACACATCCACGTGGCCTGCTGGACACCCGTGCACGCGCACACACATGAATATGGACCCGAGGGAGCACACTGAACCTGGGGGAGGGGGGTTTACACACACGTACACGTCCCTGGGCCTGGATGGAGGCTCCCTGAAGAGGGGCGGGCGAGCACACACAACTCAGAGCAACAGCATCTGTCAAGCTGATATTTCCAACCGGAGAAGTCCAGGTGTGTGTGTGTGTGTGTGTGTGTGTGTGTGTTTAGCGGAAGCTGAGCAGGTGGCCCTCGGACAGCTCCTAGAGTGTCACACGTGTGACATCAGCCACCAACACTGACTGAGCCACCCACAGGCTGCGCAGGGGTGTGTGAACTGTGTGTCCCACCATCCAGCCTCTCAGACCTTCCAGAACAAGGGCTATATATGCAAAGCTTGCAGGGCTGGTGGTGGCGTGGTGGGTAGTGGGGTGGTGGAAGGTGGCTTCCATTCTGGCCCATTGGCCTGGAGCTTTGATTCCAGCTCTTCTCTTTCTGAGCCAGTTTCTTTTTCTGTGGAATTGATTAGAAAGTGGTTACTTGGAATAAGCGTTCTTGCCTTCATTTAACACATACTTGTCAAAGCTCCTGCTGTGTCTCAGGCACTATTCTGGGCACTGAGGACAGCAGTGAATACAAGAGTCCTCACGGGACTTCCATTATTGTTAGTAGTCAGCTCCAACTCAAGGCAAGTTTTAACAGAACAAAACATGGCTTGGTCCACACCATCTTCATGATCATGGGCATCTTGGCCATACTGGGGGGTGGAGAGTGTGTTAAGCTGAGAGAACACATGTGGAGGCCTTATGTAGTGTCCAACATAAAGTAAGTCCTCGATAAATGGGCTCTGATATTGTATTTTATATTGCCATATTGCCTCCCCCCCCCAAATCCCACTCAAGTTCTACATCTAGGCACACTTGCAGCAAGAGGAGTTAAAGAAAGGTTCCAGAAAGAACTTACTGCCTAGAAGGAGTGGGAGACCATTTGAGGCAGAGATACCGCTGGTAGCCAAGAGAGAAGTTCTGAAGGGAGGAATGTCCCTGCTTGTATCTTCAAGCCGTCTGGGCTGAGCCAAGTAACAGCCCATCGGGGGTATATTTTGCATGTCTTCCTGATACTGCTTTTCTGGCGTATTCACTTTAGAAGGAGAGGGAAGGGGACTCATTGGCCCTTATTAAAAGAAGAGATTCCCCTAACCTCTTCCATCCTTGGTTGTCTGGCCCATATTAGGTGCTCAATAAATATCTGCTGAATGAATTAAAAATGGGGTGTGTAGGGGAGGGGGATCTATTTTACCCCTCCCAGAAAGGACACCAGTCTCTGATGGTCCAGAAACTCCTCACTTTCTCCCCCAGCTCTCGCTCCTCACCCCCTTAACAGCCCCCCAAATTTCCTTTCTCCCCCAGCCTTTGCCTCCTGGGCTGAGGAGAAGGGGGTGTGAGGAAGGTCCCCTGGCAGAGCAGGGCTCGCTTGTTCCTTGTAAATGAAGACCATAATTAACATTAAATTAAGGTAATACAAATGAAGGCAACATAGAGGCTGACAAGATGAGCGTTTGGGGAGGCAGTGGGGAGAAGTGATTCATATTTTTAATTTACTGTACGGATGGGCCGTGCGGCTGGGGAGCGGGCGGCTCGAGTGGAGGGGGTGTCGCCCCGCGATGTTTGCTGGGCTCCGAACGAGCACACAATGACTATTAAACTCAACTGTCCATATAATGGGACAGATTCGACACAACACCCACCAGAGCTCCAGGAGTCCAACTGGCCAGGCTATAAATCTTGCCACACACGCCTGCTGCCCACCTGCCTGCCCACCCCAGGCCTAGGGGTGGGGCAGGCACAGCCCTCAAGAGGCCTGAGAGAGAGAGAGGCTTGGATTCAAAGGACCAAGGGGACTAGAGAGGGTGAGCAACTTGCCCACTGCACTTAGAGTTGGGGGACACAAAAGAGTTAAGATGGGGGCCCCACCTCCTAATAGAACACGCCCAGGATGGTGCTGGGGTGCCAGGGCCCCTCTGGTAATCCCTTCCAGGAAGTGAACAGAAGATGCTGGAGACCTGTTCTCAAGACGGAAGCTAGTCACCACCGTCCAGCTCACACAAAGCACCTACTATGCACCAGGCCCCAAGCACTCATCCTCACAACCACTGACAGGGAGATAAAGCTGATGAACCAGAAGTGACACACAGCTTGTAAGTGGCCAATGCCCGTGTTGGAAAAGTGTTCCATTCCACATCACCAAAACCCCACGGCTTGGGGGGCAACCCCTCTATTCATTGGATGCACAGCCCTCACCTGCTGGACCCTGAAACCTGTGCAGAATAGGAGCTCTCTGGGGGCTGCGTGCATGTGTGGCTGTGTGTTTGTGGTGTGTGTAAGAGCATGCATGCATGTGGTGTGTGTGTGGTTGTGTGTGCACGTGCACATTCACATCCTCTCCCACCATCGCTCCAGCCAGGAGAAAGAGGTGCCAACAAATGCCAGCCAGGCAGGCAGGTGGGGGTCCCTGCTTACTCACTCTGCAAACAGAGCCGAAAGATGCTTGTCCCTGGGATGAGACACGCAAGTGTAATTTAGGTTTTGATATTATAAAAGTCTCGCTGCTCTAAAACAGCGGGGCACTCGGTGCCTCATTAATAAAGGATAAACTCGGAGTCTATTTACAAGGCGCTTTTTGGGGTTATTTACTCTCCAATATACATATGTAATGTTGCGCATACTTACAGCTAGGTACGCAGCCTTCCAGCCTGGGCCTCTCAGTCATCTTGGGGAGGGGTCCCTGTGGGACAGGGAGGGTCCTGGGACCAGGGAAATGACAGGACCCCATCAAGGAAAGGAGGTCACTGAATTTTAGAGCTAAAGTCCTCCCCATCTGTCTCTCTCCCACTCTAGAACCTTCCTGAAGTTTAGCTTGGGGTGCTTCCTACCCATGCTCTTTCTAAAGCCAGCCCCTTAAAGAGGAGGCCTGGCTGAGCTCTCTTGCTCAGCATTAAAGGCCCACCCTCAGCTCTTCCCGCAGATCAGGCCAGGGAGTGGGCCGCCCACCTGGCCCCAGGCCACTCTGTCTCATTCTGCCCACTTTGAAGCCTCTTTAAGGAGCCAGCCAGTCTGAAGCAGCAAGCATATCCTGGGCCACACTGTAGGCCTGAAGCCCTACCCAACCCCTGTCCACCATTCTGCACTGGCACTGAGGGCCCAGCCACCTTGAATTTGGTTCCAGGAAAGCTCCATCTCCACCTTTATCGGTTGCTTCCATCAGTTTAGCCTGGACACTTCACTTACAATGTTTCTGCAAATACTTGCAATGTTTCTGCAAATACTTGCAACAGTCCTGCGGGAGGGTGTTGAGTTCATCTCCATTTCATTGGTGAGGAATTGAGACTTAGAGGGTTTGGAAATCTCACTTAATGCCACTCAGCTAGTTGGTTGTTGCATTGAGATTTTAACCCAGGTTACCATAATCTTTACCCCCACACGACCTCCTCATGGTTTCTGGGCCTTCATCTTGGCCATTCTGCTCGAACGGGGTTCTAACAGCCCCTGACCTTGCCCGAAGATTCTGTACCCACCATCTGGGTGTAGGTTTTCTCTTACTGGCTGACCTGCCCACCACGTGCAGACTTGCACTGGGGCAGGTGGTGTGGTTAGCGCTAAGGTGTGAGGGAAGTGGAAACCTCCCCTTGGGCACAGAGTCCAGTTAATTCACAGGGGCCAGCCTAGAGGTGGGGCCACCCAAGCATGCAGCCCAGAGCTGTGGGCTTCCTGTGCTCATTAGCTCCTATAGTTGAGAGGTGTGTGGCCAAGGACAGGTTTGGGGATGGTGACAATGAAGTAAGTGCATGTGGTAGGATGTAGGTAGGATAACAGAACCATCCCCACATGGGCCAGTTTGGACCAAAGAGACATCTGGTGGCCACTAAGAGACATGCGTGGTGGTTTTTCTTTTGTTTGTGTCTTTTTTTGTAGGCCTCCTAGGATGGGAGTGTTGGGGTCTAAGCAGCCCCTTGGGGGTCCTCAGGGGTCCAAGTAGATATGCTCACACTTGGAGTGGAATTCAGGCTGTCCAAGGCCTTGTGCTGGGCTCAGTGGGAAGGGAACAGGCCTGGTGCATCCTCCACAAGCCCAAGGTTGGTGGGGGGGCTGACCCTGAGGGTGCTGGACAGAGGAAGGATGGCAAGCGGGGAGGGCCCAATTCATCATTGTTGGTGAACAATGAGCCGTCACCACCTAATTAAAGATGTAATTACAGCAAATACATCCTGGGCTGAGAATGAGTGACGGATGGCAGGAAGGCATCTTGCAGACAGCAGGAAAAGGATGCTGCCCCCCCAAAAAACCCTAAGCGGGGGAAATCCTCCTCCCAGCACCCCTACCCCAGCTGGGTGCAGGTGTCAGAGGCCTGTAGACAGGAAACTGACAGGGCAGGCTGGGGCTGGAGCTGAGGGGCCAGGGGCTGGACCTTGTTGGGGTCATAGCTGGGCAGGAGGCTCAGGCTGGGACAGGTCAGGAAGTGGATGTCTCTGAGAGGACTAAAAAGACTTCCTGATGTACCTGCTCAGGTATAAGTGGGCCTTGGCAAAGGCCGCAGGGTGTGATAGGCCCTGCCTTTGAGAGTGGGTGCGGGGGCCTGGCCAGTGGGACGCAACTCATATAGGCCACAGCAATAGTCTGCTGGGCTATGCTGGCTGGAAGGGCTGGCACAGGCTCCAGAGATGAGGGGGTGTGCCCCTAAAAGGCTTATTTGTCCTAATTTGGAAGTCAGGGTACCACGTGAAGTGGGACAAGGTGGACTCCTCCTTATAGAGTTCCATTGCTCTCTTCTACCAGGGGTCCCCCTTCTATTCCCTCATTCCCCGCTGCCACACAAATCAAAGACTGTGGTTGTCCCAAGGAGGCTTTGGACCCCGACATTTCTTAGGATCTGATTCTGGATGCCAGGGTGTGTCTGCCCTCCATCACCAAGGTGAAGAATCCCTGATCACTCTGCTGCCAGCCTGGGCAACCACCCTTCAGGCTCAGCATCCACCCTCCCTCTCTGGGCTCCATGTGCCCTGGTGGCCACTTCTTCCGGGTGAGGATTGACTCCAGGGAAGATAAGGATGGGTGGGGGGGCCGCATGGAGCCCAGGCAGGCAGGCCGAGGGGAGAGGGAAGGACACTGACAGCAGAACAAATGCTTGTAATTTTATAACCAATCTCGGCGTGTCCATGGGGGGCCATTTGCGCCTCCACTCAGGACCAATCAGCCTGACAGAGCTATGAGTCTGCCTGAGTGAATGTGAGCGACTCCCCCCGCCCCAGCACCACTTACTGCAATCTCATTACCCGCCCAGCCCAAGACCAGCCCGAGTGGGGCCGCTTGGAAGGGGATCTGGCCTGCCTGCAGAGGTGCCAGGACAGAACCAGGCCTGGGCTGGGAAGCAGGGTGGGAGGGCTTGGGTCTCAAGACAGGAATTGGCATTTTTTTCCGCCAGGGATCCTGGGATGGGGGTCTAAGGAGCCCCCTTAGAGACCCTCAGGGGTCCAAGATGACCTTGAATTTAGACTTATTCAAAGCTTTGTTTTGGGCTCAGTTGCGAAGGGACCAGGTCTGGTGCATCCTAGCAACCCATGTAAAGAAAGCATACAATGGGTGAGAGGCAGCCAGCACCCATAGATGGGGTCCAAGACCATGTCTGCAAGGGGCTTGCAGTCTGCTGGGGTAGATGGAAAGATCTCAGGTTGACAGGTGCTGAGGCCTGGCAGTGATGGAGAAATGAACAGAGACCAAAGGACTGAAGACCAAGGTGGGCCAGTGCAGAGCACCAGCATCCCAGAGTTGAGCTTGCACTGGGCCAGGGAAGGAAGGAGAGGGCAGGAAGTGGAGGAGACAGGGCACCCTCAAGAGGAGGAGGTGGCGGGGGAGGTGCCAACGGCCAGTGGTGGATATTAAAGGACGGCCTTGCTGGATATCTGGCTCTGGGGATGGCTATGTGCCCATTAGTCTCCCTAATTGTCAAAAATCTAATTTAGTGTCTGGAGCCTGGGCCGGCCTCAGGTTAAATGGAGGGAGTCAGGCCTGGCTATAAATCTGCCCTCCCAGCCAGGGCTGGTGCTATTTCTGCAGTTAAGTGAAGGGGTGAGGAGGCCAGCAAGATGGGACAGGGAGGGGTCTCTGGGGCTGTCCGTGCATGCACTCCCCTTGCGCCTTAGCATAGCCAGTCCCTCCTCTCACTTGCAGAAAAGACCTGGGGAGTGCAGGATCCGAGAAGTCTCTTAAGGTTCTGCAGGGCTGGAACTGTGCAGCCAGCAAGTTTCCTGCATCCCCTGCAGGACTCGGCTCTTGGACTGGGGACAGTCCTGGACCCATATGCAGGAAGGTCACACTTTTTTACATAATTTCATCAACCACTGCTGAAGCAGGGCCATAGAGATTCACATTACGTCACCCAGTAGCATCAGGCATGTTCGGTGACGGCTCTCAATGGCTTAGGTAGTGGGGACATCTGTACCAGGTGCTTAGAGACAGGGCTATTCCTCAGGGGAGAGAGGCCACTGCTCACTGGGCATCCTAGACGCCCACTCCCCAGGCCCAGATCTTCAATGTTTAGGTCCACAGGGCCCTGGAATGGTTCTTTGGGCTGTGCTCACATGGACCAAGGCTGAGAAGGGCTCTCTGACCTGGGCTTGGTAATGACCTCACTCCCCTCAGAGGCTCTAATTGAAAGCAAAGGGTGTGGCAGGCGCAGCGGGGGTGGTTGGGGGAGTGAGCTCCCTGAGAGGCTCTGCTTTTGTGGGGGGAGGAAAGCAATTTCTCCTGGCTTCAGCTCTGTCTCACCAGGCACCCACCCGGCCTCTCCCGCTGCTAACGAAGTGCCTTTAATTAGCAGTCTAATAAAATGATCTTAATTGGCAAGAGCCAATCAGGAAGAGGGGTATCCTTATTGCTGTTGGTGGCACAGCTATAGGTTTAATGGAGGGATTCCAGGCGGTTGGCAGCAGGGCTTCAGGGTGAGCATGCCCTTGGGCTCCACCCTCCCTGGGGAAAGAGCTTCAAAATGGATTAGGAGAGATCTGGAAACCTCTAGGCTCAGCCTCTGCTGACACCCAACTTCCCAGCACTCTTAGGGTGCTGCCTGCCCTTTGTTGTAGGGGAGTAGATTTCACTGTGGTCCTGGGGAATGTGGGTCCCTTATTTCTTTTCTGAAGTTCTTTTGCAAAATGGGTGCTCATGAAGCCCTGGCATTCTTCCAGGTCACAGCGCCAGTTCAGCCCTGGGCGGGGCTGAGGCCCTGATGTCTCTCCTCAGTGAGGGGCTGCCATCCTGAAAAAGCTCCAGTGACCACGTGCTCAGTCCAGGTAAGACAGGCACTGAGAACAGGAGGCTGACAGAAGCCAGGAACCAGACAAAGCGGGAGGACTGTTAATATCCCTGTGGGTTTTGACAAGTTCCCTGCTTGTAACTAGGGGCCTCTGCCTGAGGTCTTGAACCTTTAAAAGAGGCAAGGATGTGGAAGTGGGCGACTCAGAACAGGCTCCTGACCCCCGAGACTTGGATGGCCCTGAGTGTGAGCTCACCCATTGAGGGGTACTTCTAAATTCTGGGCTCAGATGGGGACCTAAGAGATGACCAAGTCACAAATAACACATTTTGGCTTCAATTTTATTCAACACTGAACCCAAATGTATGCCAGGGACTCTGCCAGCTCAATTTATCTTCAAAGTTTAAATCTTCTATTGTGTCAATTCCAAAATGTGCAGTAACCCTCCAAGTCAGCTTGTTCCTTAGGGCTCTGGTGCTGTAGTATGTACAGAAGGGACCCTGGAGTTGTGTTGCTAACCCAAAGGCCTCATGTCTCTGGTGGTTCGAATCCATCAGTCTCTCTTCCCTTTACACTTTATCCTTGGATGATTTACAGCTGTAGACAATTTACAGCCTTGTCAGAGGATTATTATGAGTCTGGAAGGCAATGAGGCATTTTTGGTTTATTTTTGAACCTGGGAACACATTGCCAAGTCTTGATCCGGGGGAGTAGCTGCTGAATACTTAAGTACGGGTCTATTAATACTCACGCTCCTCTTGATGTTGGGACAAAGAAATCAGACACTTAGGAAATTCAGTTTAATCTTATATTTGTAATTTAAGTTACTTTTTTTTTTCCTGAACAGTTAGAAAAACCAAAAACACACTATATTACCATGATCCTAGGTGAACATATTGGTACATTGACTACACAGCACATAACATTGTCACAAAAGTCAGAGCAGTCAGTACTTAAAAGTCTAGAGAACAAAGAGCTGAACCAACGAAAAGCTCCTGGGAAGCTCGCCTTTGCTGCTGGGCCAAAAGACCATCCATCCCCCAGATCAATCTGAGTTGGGTTTGAGCAGTCACTGATTTGGAAGGTGTTAGTGTCCTTGGCACCCAGTGGTCTAATCCTATACAAAAATTTTCCTCCAGTACCCCCAAAAGGAAAAGAGTAGAAGGGAAGTTAACACTTTATGTTATTTACTGTACTGATCCTTCTTACACAAACACACTCTCGATCAAGAGCTACGAGAACCGCAGGTGGGCTGGAAAGCTTGCATTTCAGGTGTCACAGGTTCTCAACTTCCAACAGGAGGAGTTTCTAGAGATCAGCTCCACCTTGAACTTAGGTATAATCATGATTGTTTCTCTCCTCAGCTCCAAGGATTCTGAAGTCACAAATGAATGACAGGTAAACATAAAAAGGAAAACTTGGCTTGTTTCCCCTAAGAGACAGCTGTCTTTCCAGCACTGATGACAAAGAGATTGAGGTTAAAGCAAGGGGCTGTGTGTCAGTGGTCAGCTGTGTGTGGGAAGCCCAGGATGATGAAGCCAGCCTGTGGTCTTTGGGTGGGCTTGTTAGGGATGAGTTAGTCTAGGAAAGAAAAGAGAGGAGGGCAGAGAGAAGCAAGGGCCCCTTTTCAAAGTCTGCAGCTTCTGCAAAGTCATACTGCAAACCTGATGATCAAAGAATACGGTAGCCCCAGGAAGTGAGGTAAGTATCCACTCTTCCACGTGCCAAGAACCTTGGCGTCTTCCACAATGAAGTGTACAGCCTTGTCCCGCAGACCTGCACTATTTTGGTTTCAACTGCTCCCACTTTAGGGAGGAAGGATATTACTAGCTGGGCAAATGGAAGACAATTCCAACTATCTAATCCAATTTAAGGGATCACTGGTGGTGTAGTTGGTAGGGTGTTGTGTTGCTAACACAGTAGTGGTACCTTTCTGGTAATTCAAAGCCACCAGCAGCTCTGTCGGAGAAAGATGGGCAAACTCCTCCCATGCAATTTATCAGCGTCTGAAAATTGACTGGAGGGTCAGCAATGAGTCAGTTCAGCCTCCACAGCAATGAGGTGCGTTGAATCCAATTCTAGAAAACATGTTCCAATATTCCCTACCTCCCCTTCATTCTAAACCTTTTGTCTGATACATAGTCCAGTGCTAAATAAGGGATATAGCCGAACCACAGTTTTTCAGACTGATGGGTACCAGGAGAGGAAGAGTATACATATTTTCTTCTCTTCAGTTTCTTATTGTATAAAAAAAGGAAAAGAAAAAAAAGTATTTTTCTTACTCAAGCCAAAAAGGGAATGATTTGGGGGGATCCCAGGGTCTTTTCCAATTTAGAAACAAGTTAAAAGTTACAAAAGCCAGACTGTATTAACTGTCAATAGGGTTCCAAAGAGGACTGGGTCCGAAGGTAGGAGTTACCAGGAAAGAATTTTGCAAGGACTGGTGTAGAAAGCGCCCCATTTACAATAATGTTTTTCAAACTGAATCTAAGTAAGTATAAGGATGTTTTCAGCAGTAAAAATTATACACATGCAGCAAGGCATGCTGTTTTTGTCCATATTCTCTAGTGTGGACCGAGAGGTGCACATGCACCTCTGCCTCTGAGTTCTTTACCATCTGTAAGAAAGGTCTGACAGGCCCATCCTGGAACACGAACTTCAGTGAGAGACTAATCTACAATGGAGACTTTATTTCAGGGCCAAGGGACAGCTTCAGCTCCTTTTCTACCTTTAAACATTGTTGAGACTTTCTTTTTTAAAAAGGTCAAACTTTACATTTATTCCAGCCCAGTTGGGGATTAGTGATAATCAATTCCCACTGAAATCATGCAGAGAGAGTAAGTGGGGTTTACCTTCTCTGGAAATGAACTTCTACTTACCTGATTATTTCTTATACAATGAACTGGTAAATGACCCCCCGAGCTGAGGAATGTGAACAATTCAAGTTTTTCAGACCACTTCACTTCATTCTCATTTCCATCAACAGCAGAAGACAACCTGTAGACTATCCTCAATGGAATGGAGGGCTTGGGATGTGTAGCGCCCACCCCGAATGTCCGGATGTACTAGGCAAGGGTCCAAAGAGCTTTAGGAACAAGACACCTTCAACTGCACCTCAGCGGGAGAGCCATGCCCTGGCACCAGTGAAAATTCAACCATTCCAATTTCTGAATAGCAGCATATAACAGAAGGGCTAGTAAAATTATGGCTATTGGTCATTATTTTGAAATAGCTAGAAATCAATGCCTCTTTTCTCATCTGACCTGTGTACTTCTCAAGGCTGAGAGCCCCCTGCCACTTTCTGTAGCAAAATCCTTAATGAATCAAAACAATCATTAGTAGTCAACACAATAGACTAGGAACCCTGATGTTGGCTAAATAGAAAGCATTTCTCTGTAGTGTTTGGGTAGCTGGGAAGGCGATTATCTTCACAAATTATTTCCCTGCAAAGGTATGTGGGAAATATTTGATGACTATCACCTGGAATCAAAAGCTCAAAAGTACTCAAAAAGCATGAAAGCAAGGATGCGTACGCATAATGCCCACGATGTCTGGAACATCCAGTCTGGAAAGAGGACGCCTTCCTGTAACAGAGGGAGAAGTGACGAGGCCTTTCTCTTCCCTATACCTCTGCTGAGCCAAAGGACAGGTGGCTTTGCAATCACCTGCAACTGGCTTTCATTCTGTTGTTTTTTACAGCAGGTGATTGAACAGTGCCTTCTTTTAATGCTACTTCTTTAAGAGTGGAAACAATAGGCTTGTCTACTCCATTTCCAAGGGAAATTTGAGATTGCATTGCGGCCGAGGGGTCTTTGATGAATGTGTCCACACTAAACCAAATGGTCTATACAGACCCACTACTGGCCCTGGAAGCAAGCTGGGCACATCCGAATGGATTATGCTATGCTGAGGGCAAGGTGGCACAAGTGCCCTTGTACCTGAAGTTTGCTGGCTTGTAAGCCCACACAGCTGCTCCAAGGGGTCAAGTCAGTCTGACCACTGCTGAGGTCCATCTGTTGATGCTGCTCACCAACTGCAAAGAAATTGTATTCACTGGGGAGGCAGAGAGCAAAATAAGGCCAAAAGGAGGAAAAAAGGAATGAGGAGGCAGCTTCTGCCAATTAATAAACCCTGTGTCCCAAACGTCACCCTGACCCTCTCTGGCAGCTTTGCCCTCTGCTAAGTACTAGGTCTGGGAAAAGGGAAGTTCTGCAGAGCAAGGCTGAGATAAGTGGATTTTGAGAGATGCTCTTTACTCATCTAAGTGAGGAGGGGGAAAAAAAAATCAGCTTTTCCTCCTGACCATCTCTTAGGATGGTCTTAGCAAAGACGTCCTGGTGGGGAAATCAGAGATGTGACCCATTAAACAAAACGTACCGAGGGATCAGCCCTGGCCATTTGAAACCATTCTGCAGGCTGAGCCTCACCCGTGACTTAAGATGAAGTACAATGCTTTTTATTACACATCTAATTGTTAATGAGAGGAAATGCAATCAGCAACTCCTTTCCACACTCTACATGGAACCAAGGAGACTGCTGAGTCCAGAAAAGATGCAGCCACTGATGGAGCCCAGAAAATTTCTGTGCCCCCCCTCTTGTTGGGAGGAGGGAGAGAGGGAAGAGTTGCAAGTATGATAGAATACCATGTCCAAGGAGCCACCGTTGCAACATAGGGCCTCTTGCAGCAAAGGCTTAGATTGACATTTTGGCTGAACAGCATTTAATTCTTCCAAGGGTTGCAAGTTCTAGCTGCTGCACATTATAGTAACAGTCCTCAGACAACCCGAGGATGTGCTCTTCATGTCAGTTTTTTAAGAGTGCAGTTGGAGGGAAGGAGAGGAGGGACAGAAACTGAGAAGGAAAAGGAAGCGAAGAGGCCCAGATCTTCCAGTGTAGACATTCTGGTTTCCTTTCTTGCTTTGGAGCCTGGATGTAGCGCAGTAGTCTCCTCCTAAGCACAGTAAGGCTGGGCCAGGCTGATCTTGCCAGATGCTGGCTGGACGCTCCCGCAGTTCAGAGGGGGACACTGGATACTATCTGGCTTGAAGTTTCATTCCCGTTTCTTCTTCCCCATTCCTGTCTCTCCGAGTAGGCTATACAGGGGAACTAGTTCTTTTGCTTAATGGCAAAGCGAGAGAGATTCTGGCAAAACACTAAATATATTTATAAGTCATCTTTTCTGGAACCAAACAAAGAAACACAAGTGCAAAGGGGAAAGGAAAAGGGGGAGGAGGGCTCACAGTTCTGATCATTCAGGAAAGATAAAGAACTCTTTTGATAGCAGCACTGATGCAGTCAGCTGTGCTGAGCAGATCGTCCTTGGTCAACCACAGACCAACTGTGTCCCAACAGGAGTCTCAAAGCCCTGTTCCTCGGCTAATCCGGGGAAACTGGGTAGCAGTTTGATTGTTACAGTTGTTGCTCATCCTGGCACTGGTAGATACATTAAATACCGCGACTTTAATGAGTCCTGTGTGAAAATAGAGCAAACAATCATTAGCCCTTTCCCTACATTCCTTCCTCGCTCTAAGAGGAGAACAACATTAACCCAGCTGACACTAGGAAGGCTTAGGCCCTTCCTAATGCCCACATTTTGCCCATGCTACACAGGAATGTGTGTCAAAAGCTACATGACCTGTTTGGGGCCCGATACCAAAGGCTGAACTTACTAATAAGCTCAGGGCCACGGCGCTCAGAATGACTCTACTGCCTCGAGACTAATATTGACCGTGTTGTGCTGAGCTTTCACCTCCTCCCAACAGAGGGAAGCCACTGAGAATGGCTGAGGCTCTGCTCCACGTCACACCAAGCACAGAAGTGAGGGAGTCAGGTGGAGCTGGGCTGCCTGCCTGCTGGAGGGCACTGTCAGTGCCTGGGGAAGGTCTGCTTGTGGATGTGCGGCATAGTTAGTGCTCCTGGGGACAGACGGTGGCTGAAAATGTAGCCTGAGGCAGAGGCTGGTCCAGAAGATATAAGTCTGAAGTGCTGGGAATACATAATGCAGCAAACAAGGGAGAAAACCCCAATTTAGGCCATTAGTGGCTACCAATGTTTTATGAGTGAAAGGAAAAAGAAGTCAAAAAGAGTCAGGAAAAATACTATTAAAACACCACAGATCATAGATAAAACACCAGGAAGAGAAAGTCCAGACAAGATGGTACATGACCATTATAATAACTGATTACTTTTTACTGAGATCTGGAAGAAGGCAGAGGAGTTTATGTATCAATGGAAAATTCTGGCCCTTCAACAGCTGTGAGGGATGGCAATCCTATTCCTAACAGAATAAACTAAGCTCTGAGAAGTACTTGCCAGAAGAAACAATGCCAGGAAGCGTCAGAGCAAGGATTCTCCTGCAAGTCTGCTTGACTTGGTCAGGGGGGTTGTTGGGAAAACAGACTGCTGCTGTTGCTTGTCCTCAAGGTTCCTTGTAACTGTGAGAATGGGGAGCCTTAACGTGAGCCTGGCAGGGCTTGGACTATTCCACTCAGAAGAAATACCACGCAAGGTAAGAGTAATAAATGTGTACCTCTGCCACCTGCACTGAGAGCCGTGCTGGGAATGAGAAACCACAGTATCTACAGCGCTGTCCAGGAGCGGGTGCAGTTTTCTCAAGCCAGTGATGACATGTGCTTGAGCTGGTCAGGACTGACACCAGGTAGGATGTGAACACACCAGAAGGTTCTGGGGACTGATGGCTCATTTCCGGCCTCAGGGCGAGGCTGGAGATTAGAGCAGGAGGATACACAGAGCTCTCACCAACTTCTAGAGGCTTCTACTTCAATGGACAAGGGAGGTTTTTCTTTTTTTTTTTCTTTTTTGAGGATGATGAGAAGTAAAGGAATAAAAAATAAAGAGCTCTAGCTTTTATAATCAAATGACACCAGTAGGCAGAACAGTTAGATATCAGTGTGCTACTTCACCAAGGGAATTTTCCATTCATGCATTAGATGACCTCCTTGGCTCAAGAGAGTTGGACTATAGGTACTAGTTGGGGCCTACTAAAATCAAAGGCTTTGGGGTCAATATTCTTAGTTTTCAACATGATTAAAAGATATTTTTCTTTTTCATAGGGCAGAGAACATTAATTTCACTACATATGTGGGACACCCCAGATCATCAATAACTGAGGCCACAGGTCCAGTGCTGTCTTCACCATCTGCCTCCCCTGTGTCTTAGGACTTGCTGAGGCAACGTGGACGAGGGCTCACTGAACTAGCCACACCTTACAGCCATGAGCCTATCTCCACCCACAGTGCTGTGGACACATTTTTTTTCATACCTGGGCAAGTATGAGGTCAGTGTATGAATATTTATCTGGAGATATAGGTGTATGTTCGAGAAGGGGAACGGGGGGGTTCAGCTTGGGCAGCTGGATCATTTAAGAAGTCCCAGATGAGGATTGTATCATCATGTGAACTACTGACGATCTGGAATTCATCAAACTGGAGTCGGAAAACTCTTCCAGAATGCTCCTAAAAAAGCAGAAACAAAAATTCCACATTATTGACATCCGTCTGTATTCTCTCAGGAACACAGGAGCTTTTTAATTTCCAGGATATATGGCTTATAACTTTAGCAGGGGGAACTTGGGTGGCTCAGTGGTAAGGAGTGAACTGCTAAACCAAAGGCCCGGTTCGAATCCCCTCGCTGTTCTGTAGGAGAAAGATGGCATTCAGCAAGGAGTTGGTTCTGATTGGATGGAAGATAACAATGTCTTTAGCCAAGATACTATTTGATCTTTCTCACATTGACAGTAATAAGTATAACGACCTAAGAAGATAAGAATAAGAACTGCTCAAAATCAAAAGACACAAATCCAGCAATATCTCAAAATGAGCCTATGCATATTGAATGCAGAGCTTGGGGTTTTCATCCAGTATAAAGTAGCTGAGATTAAGCTATGCCTTTACAAATACCAATAATTTGTTCCTTTTTATAGGTGAGTTCAATTGAATGGATTTACCACTGTTTTTATTCATTCACCAGTTAATGGACATTTACATTATTTCCAGTTTTTCATAATTATGCATAAAGCTACTCTAAATGTTTGTTACACAGATCTTTTTTTTTTTTTTATGGCATAGGAGTGGGACTGCTGGGTCATATGACAAATGTATGTTCACATTTGATAAGAAACCTGCAACTGTTATCTAAAGTGGTTGGAACAGTTTTGCCACATTCTCAACTACAATGTAAAAGTTCTAGGGGCTTTGCAGCCTTATCAGTGCTGGGCTATTATCGGTTTTAAAGCTTTAGCTATTCTTAGAGATAATCAATGTTATCATATCTGGAGGGTCCAGTCCTTGGAAAAGGACATTAAGCTTGGAAAAGTAGAGGGGCAGAGGAGGAAAGGGAGAGACTTAACAAGATGCAGTGACATAATGGCTGCAATAACAAGCTAAGAGGATGGACAGGATTGGGCAGGGTTTTCTCAGTTGTATAAAGAGCTGCTAGGAGTCTGAGAGACTTGCTGCATCTAGGAAAAACAAGGGCTGACACAGTGTTTCTTTTGTTATGTTTATTTCCCATCCTACCTCTATTTTTAAAGACCATTTGTTCATGGTTTTACTGTGCTTATTTTTATTTAATAGTCTGTTAATCTCTACTCCTGCTCCAACTCCAATGTCATTATAATCCTTTTCAAATGTAAAGCAGTTCATGTGACTTCTTAAAAAACTTCCCAATGTTACTCCATCATGGATTGCAAATGAACACCTTTTAACACTTCTAGCTGTAATAATTTCCTTGTACATGAAAAGCACACTTCAGCAGTTCTGTGCCTTTGTCCTTACTGTTCCCTCTGCCTGAATCTTTCCCCAGATAACAGAATGACTTGTTGTTATTATGCTGAAATATCGTCTAATCAGAGAGGCTCTGGTACCATTATATAAAAATGGCACTGCATTACTAAGGCGCTCTGGTGGCTTAGTGTGTTCTGTGTTGTGCTGGTAACCAAAAGGTCAGCAATTTGAATCTACCAGTTGTTCCTCAGGAGAAAAGGTGGGCAATCTTCTCTCATAAAGATGTACAGCCCTAGAAACCTGATGGGAGGGCTGCTCTGATTGGGAATTGACTCACGAGCACTGCGTTTATCATTCTCTACTCACTTTACCCAATATTTCTTCTAAGAGCTTACAACTCCATCCAACACTAACGTAATTTTACTATTTCAGACTTACACATATGTTTCACCAAGTGTTCTCCAATTGTTAAAACTGTACCCCATTTACTTCACCATTCACATTCTCTTCCTAAACATACACACATACTTTAGGATATGTACATACTCTCTCTCACACACACAGTCTCAATTATCTGTGGGGAGAGATTATCATGTTATCTAATATGTATAACTGGAGTCTCAGGGGAGGAGGGAAAGAATTATAACTATACAATTTCAGAATTTGATGAAAATGGTAATAAATGTACAAATATTACAAGTTAAAAAACCAAACAAAATACCCAAACAATAAATACCAACCAACCAACCAAACATAAACATTTCAACAATACACCAGAACCAACCAGCTAAACAAATAAACACCATCCAAACTAGGAAAAGCACAAAGAAAATAATGTCACAAACATTTTGCTACAAATGAGTGATAAAGAGAAAATCTTAAAAGCAGCCAGAGGAAAAAGATATTACATACAAAGGAATGAAGATAAATGACTTCAAATTTCTTGTTAAAAACCAAGCTAGAAGGAAACAGAAAGGCATCATTAAAGTGTTGAAGAAACTGTCAGCCTTGAATTTTTTTGCCAGCAAACATAATTTTTTTAACATGAAGACGAAAAAGATAAACTTCTTTAGATATCCAAGAGCTGGGAGAATTTGTTGTTACCATACCTAAATCTACAAAATGTTAAAGGACATTTTTCAAGTGGAAGGAGAATGGTGTTGATGAAAACCTAAGATTCACACAAAGGAACAGAGATGATACAGCATGAATAACTTAAAAGGTAGTGAAATTAAAAATAGCAAAAATAATAATGTGGTTTGGGCATTATAACATTTGTAGAAGTAAAAACTGTAAGAACATTTAAAAAAAATGAATATTTCTTAATTATGAATAAACTAGTGTCTATCATCTGACAAACTGTTAAAAATTAAAGATACAAACAATAAACTCACAAAGGAAAAACCAAATGTTAATCCTTCCCAAAACCTAAAGAAATAATCAGTACAAAACCAAGTAGAAAGTCCAGAGAGCAGGTGGGAGAAGGTAGAAACAAACAACAAGAGAAAAGTAGACAGAAAAGAAGGTTTCTAGTGAAATGGTAGATTTAAATGAACCAGTACTAACAGTAATATTAAACAGTAATAATTACATTAAATGTAAACGGTTAAAACAGCCCAATTATTCACCCTGAAACCCACAGCGTCCCTTTTCAGCAGGAAGTAGCTAAGAGAATACGCCGTCCCCTTTTCCTTATGACTCAGGGTGAAGTCTCTCTCAGGGAGGAGTGATAGGGAATGGCAAAGGATACACTGACAAAGAAGATTAATCAGAACTGGCTTTGACATGCACTGTGGCATTTGGACAAGAACAAACTGGGAGGAGGGTAGAGAGAATAGTGCAACAATGAATGAGTGGAAGCCCAAAATCTCTGTAAATGTTTATGAAAATTAATAAAATATAATTATAGAAAAAAAACCCAAAAAAACCCCCAGCCCAATTAAAGGCAGAGATGAGATGGTCTCTTAGGTGATGCTACAGTTAGCACCTGGTTGGTTACTGAGAGGATGGTTTGAACCCACCCAGTGGCACACTGCAACAACCAGGCCTGGTGACCTAGTGAGTGACCTGCTTTTGTAATGATTACAGCCAAGGAATCCTACTCTCCTAACATATAGATCCTCTAAGTCATAATCAATAATAAAAATAAAATTAATCCCATTAACCAATGGTAATTAATGTTATAAACAAAGAATAAGTATATTTAAAAAAATTAATGATTAGAAGCTATCCGAGCCCAGCAAAGGTAAAGCTGCTCAGGCTGGCTACAAAAGAGGAAGACTCAATTGTCCAATATAAGAAATTAATTTTAAACATAAATATACAGAGAAACTGAAACTGAACAGTTACAGTAAGGTGTATCATGCAAACACCAATCACAATAAAATAAAAAATATACATACATTAATTATTTCACAAAATACTCTTCAGAACAAAGAAAATTATAATAGAGATACTGGATAGATTTAGAAAGGTCAATTTATGACTAAGACATAACTACTGTACTCATGAATAGCTTAAAATTATATGAAACAAAAAACTCTAGAACTGAAAAAGAAAAAGCCAAATGCGGAATTACTTCAATATTCTTTTCTCAATAAAGTGTAAAATGAATATAAAATCAGTTAAGCATTTGGGAGACTTCAGTAACCAACCTGACTGACATAGAACACTTCACCAGACAACAATGGAGCACACATTTGTGTCAAGGACACATTAACAATTCATCAAGACAAATTAAAGACTGGACCACAAAATGTCTGCACATTTAAAAGAGTTGAAATAATATTATGTACATTTTATGACCATAAGGCATTTGAATAAAAATCAATAACCTGTTATATGGAAATCTTTAAAATATTTGGAAATAAAACAACAGATTTCTAAATAAACTAGGTCAAATAAGAAAGCACAAGGGAAATTAGAATCCATTTGAAATAAAAGGTAAATACACATAAATTTTGGGAATATAACTACAGTTAAAGTAGTGGTGGTGGTGGGCCTGTTGAATGCCATCAGGTCAAGCACGACTCATAGCAACTGTATGAACAAAAAAAACCTAATGAATTTCTGTAACTAGGTTTTCTCTAAGTTCATAGAGTTTCCATGGGCATGTGGTTTAGGAAGTGGATGCCACTCCTGCTTCCAAACATGCTTTACAACTGGGAGCGCCACCACACACTACCCACACTGGGAAACCATTATGGCATTTGACACTCCAGTTGCACAAGCTTCAGCGTCACAGCAATCCCAGATTATCTCAGTACAGCAAAAGATCTGAACTCTGTTCTGTAATTAACATAATTTCTCTATGTTCACAGAGTTTGCAGAGGCATCTAGTTTAGGAAGTGAATAAAAGTAGTGGTTAGAAGTAAATTTATAGCTTCAAAGTAAAGATTTAAATGAAAAAGTTATATCTTTATATAAAAAAAAGATGGGCATTTATTGATATATCAAAGAATACGGTAAAGGATAGAAAGCTTTTCCGTCTAACATCAGGAGCAGAAATGACTTTTGCTCTCACACATTCTTTTTAGCACTGTACTGGAGGTCATAATCAGTACACCGAAACAAGGAGAAAAAAAAAGTGTTTTCCAGAGTGGAAAAGAATAAAATTATTTATATGACTTATAAATACTTGCAATCAATAATCAGACACTGAAATGAAAAATATCATTTATAGTGGCTTTTAAAATATGAAATATAACAAGAGAGGTGCAAGGCTTTTACAAATTAAAGTTACAAAATAATGTTGAGGATAATTTTTCAAATTTGATGAAGGTCCAGTCTCAGTAATTATCTAACAAATGAAGAAGTATACTGTGTTCACAGATAAGGCTTCATTTTCCACAACTGATTGGATTAAATAATAAAATAAATGGACAAAAGGATCAATAATTTCAAAAAACTAGATTCATGAATGGCAAATTAACACATGTAAAGATACTTATCACCACCAATCATAAGGGATATGCAAATTAAAATCATAACAAGATGCCACTAATACCCACTGAATAATTTGCTCACAGTAATTTTCAGAACCAAGTCATATCTGATATTCCAGCAGGTTTTCAGAGGCTGTAAATCACAAAGGAGGAGACTGTCCAACCTTTTCCCTTGGAATAGTTATGGATTTGAACCATCTGCCTTTGGGTATATAATATGGTGAAGCTACAGAGTAGCTAAAACTCCTCGACAAGCATACACTGGTACAACTATTACAGAAAAGAGTTGATGCTTTTTATTAAACCTCTCAAGAGTACTGAAGTGCAACAATGTCAGGCTGGAGACTAAGGTGCACCAGATCCAGGCTATAGTCTCTGCAATTATGTGCTATACATCGGAGAGTTGGACAGTGAATAGGGATGATAGAGAATTGATGCCTTTGAGCTGTGGTGCTGGAGAAGAGTGTTGAATATACCATGGACTGCTAGGAGAACAAACAGGTTTGTCCTGAAGAGGGTGAATCCAGAATGTTCCCTGGAGTCAAGGATTCTGAAGCTTTGTCTGACATACTTTGGGCATCTTGCAAGGAGGGACTGGTCCTTGGAAAGGGACATCGTGTTTGGGAGAGTGGAGGGGTGGTGCAGGAGAGGAAGACCCTCGATGAGATGGATCGATTCTGTGACTGGAGTGGTGGGAATGAATATGTTTGAGACAGTGAAGTTGGCACAGGATAAAATGGTGTTTAGGGCTCTTGTACACAGAGTCGCTATGAGTCGCAAATGACTCGATGGTACATAACAACAACAACAACAACATGCCTACATATGACTTGAAAATTATGCTCCTAGTATGTACTCCAGAGAAATTAAAACATATGATCATGCAAAGACATATTTAAAACATTTACAGGATGGCTATAATTTTAGTTTTTATTATGGCAATTTGAGTGAAAGTCCACAAAGCAAAGTGATTTTTCTACCCAACCATTCATGAATTGTTTTATAATATTAATTTCAATAGCCACAAATTAACTGCACTCTTCTGACTTCTTTCTTGTGATTCTCAGTTCCTTTAATCCAACCCAGTCTACACTTTCCTGCCTTCTGAGCACTATCCTTGCACAAATACTTCTCTTTTGACCTTGGTTTCGGTATGACTGGTTATTTTAAGGAGTGAGTACCTTCTAATCCTGTTTATTATTTGGCTAAAAGCTGACTTACAGGGGGCGGGGTTAAGGAGCAGTGAATTTAGTTCCAGGTTGCAGAGTAACTAAGGAAGAGAACCTCAGGGGTTCCACTAATTTCTACTGTACCAGCAAGGCTGGTCTTTTGTATGTTGTTGAGTTTTGTTCCCTTTTCCTCCACACTATCCAAGATTTTTCTACTGTGATGACTTTTAATGATCAATGGTGGTAGCCAGGCACTGTCAAGTTCTTCTGGTCTCTGGGTATGGAAGTCAAATTTTGCAACTTTGGACTAATTGTTCCTGTACATCTCTGCTTCCTCCCCTTTCTTCTCTGTTCCAGAGAATGACCAGAGGGTTGCTCACACCTTTTAATACCCTGGCTTTTATTCATCAAAGTAAGATGTAAAGCACTATCTTTGTGGACTATGTAATTATGCCAACTGAACTTGATGTTCCCCCAAGATTACGACTGAGCCTATGAGCAGAAACTCATTCTCTCAGTGTGTTTAGGAGAGTCTCGTGTGTGGATGGTGACACTTTTGCTTTTAGGGTCACTTCCCTTTACAAGTGTCAGGATGTTCAGATAAAGGGAGATATATGGAACAAAACAACGTGATTCGTGTTGTTGGATCCCAAACAGGATGCAGAGCTAAGGGGCTGGCCAAAGTTTCGGCAGACTCCTCAGGCACTTTTTGCAGGTACAGGTGTGCAGGTAGGTCCTCAGATCCTGGACAGATTCCAACTTGGGTAATTAAATTCTCTCTCCCTAAGTACCCCTGCTGTTTCTGGTGATACGGAATTCTTATTCACTTCCTGTACTAAACTGTAGAGTAGCTATGCAGCTGCTAAGCAGCTGCTACATTTCGCTCCATACAGCCTCTACAGCACGTTAGGGTGAAAGGTGCTATATAAACATATTTTATTGCCATGTACTGGTTGCCTTTCCACTTAGTCGTAGGTTTTGAGGTTCTATCAAATTCAAATCCGGATTCCATAGCAAATCACCATTTCATTTCTTCCTCCTCCCGCTCCCCAAGCCCATCTAAACAATAAGGCTCTTACCACCAGAGTCCGCAGACACAGAGTCCCTGCAGGAGCACGAGGGTCCAAAGCAGCCACAAGGTCCCACACTTTTATTTTTCTAAAGATCAAAGAGGAGACAAAATGTCTAAGGTAAAAGCAAAATTAAGGGAGCACAAAAGAATAAGAAGTTACAGCAATAAACATGTATAGTGAAAATAGCTGATGTGATAAAACCAGCTCATATGAATACACAGAAACTTTGTTTTGGAAACTTGGTTCACGCATTCACTCCTGGGTCGAGTTTACTGGTCTTTTTTTTAGTTTATTGGCCTTAACAGAGGAAAATGTACATGATTCACCTAGAACGAGAAACTGGTTAAACTTAACCACATTGAAGATTGTTGTTGTTGTTGTTATGTGCCGTCGAGTCGTTTGCGACTCATAGCGACCCTATGCACAACAGCCCTAAACCCTGCTCTATCCTGTGCCAACCGCACCACCTCTGACACACCCATCC
>NW_006399756.1:29475004-29494594 GCF_000299155.1 Elephantulus edwardii
GATTCCCATTCTTCTCAGAGTCAGCCACAGTTTGTTATGATCCACACAGTCAAATGCCTTTGCATAATCAATGAAACACAGATAGACATTCATTGAAGTTAGGTGAATAATAAATTTAACCATTGTGACACCAAGAAGAGATTCTGTACATCACACTGGCACCACGATGGAGCTGGAACTGACTCATAGGTAATCTTGCAGCAGGTTTTCAGAGGTAAATCACTTGAGAGGAGACTGTCCGTCTTTCTCCATCAGAGCCACTGGATGATCTGAACCTCCAGAGAGGTGCCACCTTTGAGACAGCAGCACAACCCTCTACCCATTAGGTTCCCAGAGCTCCTTACACATTCCACTGTGAAAAAATAGCTCACTTAGATCTAGAAATCTATAATTGTGAAATGCTTTCTTTTTGGTTAGTTCAACCAATGGTCCAGGTCACCTCCACCAAAGCAAGTCAGGTCCACTTAAGAGTCTGGAGTTTATATAAGCAAACCTTCCCCCGCCTTTTTTTTAACTTCAATTAAGTTAAGATTAGCCTTGCCAAAAATCTATGATAGGTCATGTCTCCTCAAGGAAAATAACAGACAAAACTCAAAAAAGGTAGGCGCAGGTCAAAATCAAGGCAATGAGAAAATGTAACCTTGGACCCAGCTGAAACATGTCATCATACCCTGAAAAATTTCCCAAGGGCATGGCGGTGAGGGCTAACTCAAAGCAGAGGCATACCATCTGCTACATTCTCTGCTGCTTGAGCTGGCTTAATGATCAATACAGCCAGCTCAAGAACTTAGATGATGCTATAAGCTAGTTTCTAATATTAAATAAAAGTTGCCACTATTGGAACTGTAGCTTTCCACTCAGTATCAGCCAACTTGATAAGAAGAAATGATAAAGAGGGCTCCATAAGCTAATATACTTATGTGCTATGGGCTTGGCAGGGAGCTTTGTTGGCCAAGGGATAAGGAATTATACTGTTAACCAAAAGGGTTATAGATCAGATCTAACAATTGTTCTGTAAGAGAAAGATGTGCAGTCTCCTTCCGTGTGATTTACAACCTCTGAATATCCAATGGAAGGTCAGCTATGCATGTCATTTCTGACTCAACAGCACTTACCAAACTATGTGTTATGAGTTTGTAAGATAACATGAATAGATTCTTTAACAAACAGAATTGAAGAATAAAGTTTACGAATATCCTAGTAATTAAAATGCTGGAAAGGTGATGGCAAGAGCTACACTTTTAGGAGTCACTTTTAATGAGATAAAAATTTAAGACCTCAGGGAGCTCTGGTGGCTAAGTGGCAAGAAGCTGCACTGCAATCCCGGAGGTATACGGTTCTAATCCACCAGATACTCTGCTGGAGAAGGAGGGGCAATCTCCTGTACCAGTCAGATCTGATTTGACAGTACACACACACACACACAAAATAATAAAATAAAAATTTTTTAAAAATCTAAAAAAAAAAAATTTAAGACCTCAAGTACCTAAGTTCTAAAGACACTAACCTCTAACACTTCCTTCACTTCAAAAACTCACTGTTGCTGAATCAGAACTGACTTAGAGCTGACCCACCAGCAGGTTTTAGGAAGCTGTCAATTGCATGTGAGGAGACAGCCCACCTTCCTCCCACAGAGCTGCTTGTGGGTTTGAACTGCCAGAGTCGCCATCTTTGGGTTATTGTGCAACTCCCTATAGTCTACGCCACCACAGAGCTTTGATTAGGCAGTGCTATTTCTACCACTAAACCACTGAGGGAATGTGATTCCTTACCACTAAGCCCCTAGGAAGTGCTGGTAGCCTAGTGGTAAAGTAGTGCTGCAATTTGGAAGACACATCGTTCAAAAACACCGGCTGCTTCATGGCAGAGGATGGGCAATCTTCTCCTGTGCCTCTGAAAACCTGCTGGAGGGTCAGCTATGGGTTGATTCTGACTTCATGGCATTCAACAACAAAGAGAACCGAAGTTCTCCTCAGGAGATGTATAGCATTAGGAAACTCTGCTGTCAGGGAGCTTTCCAAAGTCCTGAAGAGCAATGATGTCAGTTTAAAGACTAAGGTGTGCAGGATCATGCTGTGGTCTTTCTAATCACCAGCTATGCATCTGAAAGCTGAAAAATGAATAAGGATGACAGAAGAATTAATGACTTTGAATTGTAGTACTGGCAAAGAGCACTGAATATCAGAACAAACAGAATGTGTCTTGGATAAAGTACAGCCAGAGTACTCCCTAGAGGCAAATATAGTGAAGCCTCAGCTCACCTTCTTTTTTTTTAAAAAAATTTTTTATTTTATTATTTTGCATGTGTGTGTACCGTCAAATCGGATCAGACTGGTACAGGAGGAGATTGCCCCTCCTTCTCCAGCAGAGCATCTGGTGGATTTGAACCGTGTGCCTCTGGGATTGCAGTGTAGCTTCTTGTTACTATCAGCTCACCTTCTTTAGAAACATTGTTAGGAGAGGCTAGTCCTTGGAAAGGAATATCATGCTTGGAAAAGTGGAGGGTCAGAAAAAGACAAGAAGACTCTCAATGATTGTGGCAATGGGCTCAAAGGGTGTCAGGGATGACAATATGGCACAGGAGAAGACAGGGTTCAGAACTGTTGTTTACAGGGTTACTATGAGTCATACTTGATGATATCTAATAACAACAACAAAAATTACATATGGGGAGGAAGCTCTAGTGGCCTAGTGGTAGGAAGCTGAACTATGGGAAAAAGAAGGGTAATAGCCTTCCATGTGATTTACAGTCCCTGAAAACCCACTGGAGGGTCAGCTATGAATTGGTTCCAAGTTGATGGCACACAACAACAACAACAACAACAACAATTCATAAGGAGTTTTGCTACTAACCCAAAGGCTTGAATTTACCAGCAGCTCTAGGGGGAGAAAAAAAGGCAATCTGAAAAGCTTCTGGACACCCACTATCATCAAGGTGATCCCAACTCAACAGCTACTCTGTAAGACAAAGGAGACTGCTTCCTCTTTCTCACACAAAGCAGTTGGTTGGTTTGAACACTGTATCTTGTGGTTTTAACTACTCATCATCAGGAGATAAAGAGAGGCTATAATTATAACCTTGTAAGGCAACATACAGATTTCAAAAACCATGTAAGCAAACTCACCCATCATAGGCCCCACTGACTATCTTCTTGTTATCAAATCGAATACAGCGCACCAATTCCTCATGGCCTTCTAACACTCGTAAACATGCTCCACATTCAATGTCCCATAATCTGGAAGAGAAAATTGCATCACATGAAATTTTGTGTGTTCTTTTCTGAGCCTAGAAATGTTATGACAATTTAGTTGTATGACTTGGAAGAACCTACCAAAATAAAAATCAATCAACATCCATAGGAAATGCAGTGCCATTTACTTAGTTTTGCACTTTTAACTTGGGCAAGGAGAAAAATTATCTGTAGTTCAAATAAAGTGAACATTTCCCAAGCACATACTTTTTATAATTCTGTAACTAGGTTCTTCCAGGCATAAAAGGGATAAAGGCAATGTACGCAGCTATCTGGGAAAGAAATGACCAAGAAAAGAAAGCAAGGCTTCCTGAATGACCAATGAGCTGCAGAGTGTCCCTGATCTCCTGCTTTGCCCATTATCTCAACTCAGTTACTAAGGACACTGCTTTCACACACTGCACAATATAGTGCTTATATCGGGGAAGTGGAAAGCTTTCAAAATACTTATATACTAATTTATAAAATTGTAGGCTTTTAAGGCATTTCAAGTGATTTCCAGCAATTATATTTCCTTAGATCTAACAATAGTTCTGTTGGGTTTTTTCCCTCCTAATAGCCTTTTCAACCTCTTAGTACTTTAGTGAAGAAAGGGAGAGGATGGACACATCTTCCAAGTTTGAACTGTATCTGTGCTACTCCTCTTTATAAAGGAAAAATATTAAAGAATACTTTATTTCCAAGACCGGTGTCTCAGGCAATGCTAAGAAAAGAAAATCAGTGTCTAGTAGAAAAATAAGTATTTTGTTTTCCTTTAAAACAACAGCAAAGAGCTTTCAGCTATTTATTTATTTATTTTCAGTGGTGAAATTTAAACTTCTATCTACCTGTCTCTTTTGTCCACTTCCTAATTAAAAATGTACCTTTCCAATAAGTCTATGTGCTGATAAAACTATTTTAAGATGGCAACAGATCAGCAAAAGGCTTTGCTGTGCTGTCTCTGTGCTTGGGACAAACAGAGAAAGTAAAAACATCTTGCGGCGGCAGGAATATGACTGCTTCTGCGAAGGGGCACCTGCCGCTCACCTGATAGTGTTGTCAGATGAGCCACTCACTACCAGCCTGTCTCTGTACTGCAAACAGGCAATGCCTCGCTTGTGTCCATTCAAGGTCCTTACAAACTCACAAGTACTTGTGTTCCATACCTGAAAATGAAAAAAAGCACTTGGCGTTAGTACTTGTACTGAAAAGATCTATGGAAACCCAAAATCTTAGGAGAGCAGAAAAACAGAATGAACCATTTGGAGAAGTTCCCATGCAAAATGAAATAAAAATATGACAAACTCAATTTATGATAATCTAGAGCCAGTTTTTAATGGTCTACTACCATATGAGAATTTCTCAAAATGATTTATTCTTACAGGTAAATCTGATCCTGAGCTAAATTTATGACTGCCTTTCATACATATACCATTATTTTTAGGAATTAAATACCTAAGCAAAATTGTCACATACTTTGTCCTCCTCAGCTTTTACATAGACCAATCTCCTGAATTATAACAAGTGATGGTCTATACTGTATTCTACAGTGAAGTTCATATGTAAGGATCTCAAGTGTCTTCTGAGCTAATAGAGGACAAAGCCCTGCAAACTTCTTAATCATAATCAGATGTACGGACAGTGGTGAGTTGCTGTTTTGGGTCTTGGAAACACTGTATGAAGGGACAGAAAAGTCAACTGTCATAACATGACAGTATCTACATTCTACCTTGGTGATAAGCGACTGGAGTCTTAAAAGATAGTGACCAACTATCAAAAGTTCAACTACTAGGGGAGCTCTGGTGGCCCAGTGGCAAGAAGCTGCACTGCAATTCCAGAGGCTCATGGTTCAAATCCACCAGATGCTCTGCCGGGAAAGGAGGGACAATCTCCTCCTGTACCAGTCAGATCCGATTTAACGGTACACACACACACACACACACACACACACACACACACACACACATAAAATAATAATAAAAAAATTAAAAAAAAAAGTTCAATTACTGGTTTCTTCCTGTCCAGAACAAAGAAGACAAGCAAAGATGTAGTGAGCCAATTAGTCAATCTGGACTTGCATGACTGAGAGATGAGAAGTACTAGAGGGTACCTGACTACCATGATTAACCACTTTAAAACAAACTCAAACAAAAAGACAATTCTGTAAGGCTCTAGAGAGGCAACAACCCACAAGGCCAAGAGAGCAACATTTGCCCAAGTATATCAAGTCCAGAAGGCAGGATGGGGTAAACATAAAGAGTGATGGAAAGAGTAAGAATGAGAGGAGGAAATGGGAGAAGTTGTGGTTACAGTAATTAATGTGGAAAAGAAAGCCCACAGACTGGGACAAATATTTGGCAATGACAAAGGAACTCGTAACTAAAATAAACAGTATATGGTGTCTCCACAAGAAAAACACTGATAACTTAATTATCAAAGGGGCCAAAGGCATTGAAAGACTCTTCGCCAAGGGAGATATTCAGATGACCAACAAACACACGAGGAAATGTTCAAAATCACTAGCAATAATACAGGTGCAATTCAAAACAATAATGTGATATCATCTTCCCTCAGCAGTAATAGCAAAGATTAACAGGGAAGTAAACAATAAATGTTGGTGAGGATTAGAACTCTAAACATTGCCCATGAGACTGTAAAATGGTACAACCACTATGGAAGGCAGTTTGGTGATTCCTCAAAAAGGTAAATATAGAAATCTTAAATGACCTAGATATTCCACTACTAGGAGTATACTCTAAGGAAGTCAGAGCCAAGGCACAAAGAAAGGTATGTATATCTATGTTTATTACACCATTATTCATAATAGTGAGAAAATGGAAATAGCTCAAATGCCCATAAACTAACATAAGAAAATGTGGCGCAATGTGTGAATGTACCACGGTTTCTCTTAAATTGTGGTACATGCACACAATGGAATACTATGCAGCACAAAGGAACAACCAATTTGTAAAATACTATTGAACATGGACGAGGCAAGAGGACATAACTCAGTCACAAAAGGACATGAATGTGTTTCTGTGAAAACAGGAGGGTAAATGGGGGTTGGGGAGATTGGGAGAACAGAGATAGAATGTAGAGTCAATGAACAATGTAAAGGATGAGGACAAGGAGGGTCATCAGGGATGGGACAACATGGCTTACTGCAATTAGCAAATAGGTACAGGATATGTATAACTGTTCAAAAGGGGAAGGAGCGAAGGGGGGTAGGAGGAGGAGGGGGAAAAAACCTACTAGGGCAGCAGAGATTAGTGGATGGATGATGGGAGCCGGGAAGGAACAGACAATGTGCAATGGGGATTTGATGACAGGCTGATAAAAAGCAGTGATCAATAGTAATTAGGTACACAAAACACATAAGTGATTGTTAAAGCACAGTGTACACAAATGAAACACAATGTTAACACAATGTATACAAATGATAGTAAGAAAGCAATTAAAATGCACCCTAAAATTGTCTAGTTGTGCATGTAACTATAATGTAGATGGTTCATTTAAATGAAAATGGTGGTATTGTCATGTTTGCTTGATGGAAAGAAAAAATTACAGGGGGGGGACCCTTAACCAAACAATATTATCAAAAGCATAATCATTAGAATTATGGTGCTAAATAATATAAAATGAATGCTAAACTATTTTTAAGAAATATGATTTTTTTGAGTAGTAGGTGCATATGGGTGTACCATTTTCACATTACAAGCCTTTCCACAAACAAATCCCAAATGTGAGTGATTGCTTGTAAATCCTCACTCAAATCACAATAAATAAATAAAGACCTCTGGCTTCTTACTTTTATAGTCCTATCTCCAGATGCAGAAACGATGTACTTATCATCGAAGTCTACAACATTGACAGCAGCTCGATGTCCAACAAGCACCCTCCTGAGGGTAATGTCGGTCGGGGAGGCCATATCCCATACTGCAATGGAACGGTCTTTGGAACACGTCACCATCATGCCATTATTGAAACGCAAATGCAGAACTGCTTCACAATGGTGGATCAGTGTGTTTAGCATTTCACCTGTATTTACATCCCACACTCTGAAACAAACAACATTAAGAAGGTTATCTTAGATTTTGATAGTATTATAATCTATTACCAGTATGATCACTAATCTCCTCACCTTCTTTATGATCAATTATTATAAAATGTCACACATTTCATACGACAGAATTACTGAGATGTATTTTAAACTGGGAATAGGGTTAGTACCACAGTATTAGCAACACATTGGCAGTTCTCAGGAACCAACACTGATAGAGCCTACGATGCTCTGTAAAAGCACTGGGGGTATAATCCACAGGGCATTGCACAGCTAATCCAAAGGCCACACCTCTGAGGTTTGAATTCACCAGTGATTCTGCAATCTCCTCTCGGTTGATTTACAGCTTGGGAAAGCTGATGGAGGGTCAATTAAGTGTGAGTTCAAACCTGACAGCAATACATTTTTAAGAAGATACTCTGTAGGAAAACGATTTTCTTAGTACTATGGATTTGGGCATGAAGAATTTAAGGCTCAAAATAACACAGACGCTTAAGACTAAGCTTTTATTTATGTATCGTACTTTACATGGGATGGGGACAAGAACAGCCATCCTACTAACTACAAACATAGGCTTCAAACCAGAAATCAGAGTGTGGGACCCTGGATTAGCTTGAGAATTTTGTGCTTATATATATATATATTTATAGTGTTATTACTTTGGCTTTCCTGAAACATTTTGCTTTTTCTATTTAACTTCTTTTTCAGAAAATCTTTTCTCTCTTAGCCAATGAATGATATTAGCCTATCCCAATAGTGTTCCAGCTTCCCTGATATATTCTACAAACACCAATAAATGTGAAATGTTGCTAACTATAAGGACTGAGTCCATGCCTTTAAATCAAAAGATAAGGAACAGAAGAGACTTCACTATTCACAGAGGATAACTGAAGACAGAGAATCTAACAATACAGTTAACTGATTTTCTTTTTTGTCTAGTTTCTTTAAAAAAGAAGTTACTTTTGATGCATTATATTTGCTAAGTCCTTCAGCTTAAGGCAAAATTTCTAACAGAGGTTTCCAGCAGGGCTGTCTGTATCCAGAACTCAAGCTACACTGGACTCCAGCAGCATAATGGCTATGTCATCAAATCACTAATGCCTCTGGAAATTGAGAGCCCCCTCCCTGAGTGAAGTGTGCAATTAAAAACTGCAGGGACGGCAGGGGAGGGACTGGCAAAGAGAGAGCATGGCTCACCTATACACATTTAAAGGAGATAATGCATACCTGCACTATAGTTATAACCACTGGATAAAGGCAGCCTTCATTCTACTCAGGTCATTCCCTTGTGAGGTGTCATTTTGTTTGTTTGTTTTTAAAAAATAATGAATTTCCCAAATGAAAAAAAGAATGGGTTGTTTCCTTAAATGTTACAAAAATGCACACTTACCTCAAGAATTCCTTAATCAAGCTTTCAAGTTCTACGATGGACAAAAATGCTGAGGATAACTGATGATTGATTTATTCTTCTTTAGTTAGGATGTTTCAGAACTATATTCTTGTATATATATATAAAATTACTATCTATGACAAAGGATAGAGTGAAACAGATATTTCAGAGTTCAAAACATATTTGATATTTTCTACCTGACTGTGGAATCCGATGATCCAGTTATGATTACCCTCTCGTCATACTGGAGGCACAGGACAGAACCCGTGTGGCCTGTGAGGATTCGCTTGCATTCCAACGTGCTTTTATCCCAGATCTAGGATGGCAAACAAGAAGATCCTTTTGATCACTGTGATAATGGGGGGTCTGTGGAGACTTGTTGGCTCTATTATATGTTTGATTCCCAAAAGAATCAAAGCCCAGAGTAGCGTGGAATGCATTCTTTCCTGCAGATGAAGCTAAATGCATATTTATATATGTGTGTGTTTGTATAAACACACACACACGTGGCTTCATACTAATGTAAAGTTTATCCTACACATTAGGGAGTAGAGTAGCCTATAATTATGGGGCCAAAGGAGCAACAGTCCATTTCAGCACACTTTACGAGAATTTACCCCAATGATTGACCATGTGTACATATGCTCTTTTGGAGGAAGTGGCTATCTTTAATAATTTGGCTCTGGGACTGGAAACCAATTAAAATCATCACTACTTTCTAGAAATAATGTTTATAGAGTTAATGGTTTGGATTACTTTAGAATATGGCCATTTTTGCCACCCCACAGCTACCTTGATTGTGTTGTCTCGAAGGCCGCTTACAATCTTCTGATCATCATACTGTAAACAGTAAACTCCTTTGCTTGTTTCACTTCGGCAATGGATTCTCTGTAAACTATGTCTTCCACATCTCCAATTAGATTCTATTGTCTGAGAGGAAGGATGGTTAAAAGGTAGTAAGTAGGAGAAGATCAGAACCAACTTGGATATTTCTTCTAGTTGTTAAAATAACTTTCATGGCAACCAATAACAAATGCTCAATGCTTCACTGTATACAATATAGAAAACTCAAGGCTCACTAAAAAATATGCTTTTAAAAGGAAATAGGAAAGATCTGGTGCAAAAAACAATATACATGAACTTTGTAAATAAATTAGTATTTTTTAAAGGAAACTATATACATTTATAAAACTTATTTTCATGTGCAATGCGATTAAAGATTTAGTTTTAAAAACTCTCCTGCATATAATGATTCAAGAAATAGAAACCTAGCAGAAAGAGATTGCTCGTCAACAGAGGGCAAGCTATGAACCACGAGGTTAGCTGCTTGGTGCTCTTTATAAACATTATGGCCACTGCTACCAGTAAATTTCCATGAATACCAGATGAGTACACTGAAGAATGCTGACAACGTTCTAGTGCTTGGGAAATACTCAAATACATACAGATCCTTACCTCAATGTCTTGTATAATTCTAGGGTAAAGAGCTCTATAAAAGGAGTTGGGAGGAGCAGTCCCATCAGGAGGTTTGTTTTTGAATAAATACTGTCCCCTAAAAAACAACAAATATTTCCCAATGAAAATATTATTACACATTTACAAGGAGCACTTCTTCAATATGTTTTAACATCTACCACCCCTCCCACATAATCTCTGTGACAAAACCTGGGGAAATCTAAATTTAGGCCTGATTTCATATCAAGGAGAACCAATCTTGGTTTTCTTTTTGGTATAACATTATTATTTCCAGTGTAAAACATCAAAATAATTGTAGTACTTGCCATTTGGTTTAGGAACATGGAGTTTTGCTACTCAACAATCTGATTCTAGGAAGGAGAGTATCAGTCCTTAATGTTACAGTATCAAAAGAGTATGTATAATGGGATTTCATATACCATATCTTATTAGCAAATGACACATACAATTATTGCAAAATCATGTAATCCTTCACATATTCGTTTCACATATGTATCCTATGCACAGTCATACTATTTCTGTGGGTACATAACACATGTAGGATGTTAACTGTGTGATGTTATATGGTATCGGTCTGTCTGTTACACTGCCTAGTGGAAAGGAGTCATGGTGGTAACCAAAAGGTTTGAACTGAACAGCTGTTCTGTGGGGGAAAGTTAGGCATATTGCCTCTAAAAACCTGCTGGATGGTCAGCTATGGGTTGGTTCTGATGCAAAGGTATAAACCAACAACACTGGAAGATTTAATAGGCCTTATTAAAAAAAAAACAAACAAACAACAAAACCCCAAACCAAAACCACCCAGAAAACACCAAACCAAACAACAAACCTCTGTTAATAACGGCAATTATTACCTTTGAATGAGTGCATGACATCATTTTTTCTTCACTGAGTAAAGCTGTGCATGTGTCAATGGTGTCTAGCATCAGAGACACTGCTGTGGAAAGAACTTTTTCTTGGTCTCTATTTGTGTAAGCGTGAGGTATATGGGCTGCTCAGGCATTGTGGTTATTGTTGATCAGCATAGCTATTTTAAAAGGAGCAATTTGGTTCATTCCAACAACAAAACAAAACAAAAACCAAAGGGATCACAGGAGTGTCCAACAGCAGGTAAGGCAGAAGAAGAAAAGAAATGCCTAAGAGCACTGATGGTGTCAAGTCTAAGGTATAAAATTGACTTTCACAGGTATGTTCCTGGCAATGCACAAACATACATGCATTTTACTGCCTTTCCTGATCCCAGTGAGCAACATTTGTTAGCATCCCCTTCCTTATGACAGCACATCTCTGGAAGACTCATATCCCAAGCTAGATCTTTGTTACAAAAAAATTCAGTAAATGGCAATCACATCCTGCTGAGTAAAAAATTTAATTCCTCATTCTGAAGTTAAGAACCCACCAAACACGGTGTGGAAGCTAGTAAACTCCACTATGGGTGTAGTAACTGCTGTTCTCACTGGCACTGTGCCTTGTAAAGTGGAGACAGGCAGAAATGCCTCTGAGTGCACTCCTGGCACCACAGAAATCATGTTTTCTCTGGGCCAGTCATCCACTCCTCCCTCTATAGCTCCATTACAATATAATTAATTGTTCAGTGTCGCCAGGAGTGCTTCTCTCCTGCCCTCTCCCTGTTATACACCTTGAAAATCAGTTGAGAAAATTTCCTATAATGAAGGTAGATGGCTCTACTGTCAGTTAATATGGAAAGAAATTGGCAATGAAGATACTACATTAATGAAGTTTTTAAAAAGGGACTAACATGAGGAAGAAATATTGTAAACTGCCAAGAAAAATGCAAAGGAAACTAACTTATGACATAATTCTGACTCAAAGACATATTTATCCTATATATCTGTAGACAAACAAAACTTCACATAGATTTTGAAAGAAAATATTTTTGTTGTTGTTCAGTACTGTCATAATATAATGAGCTATATATAAATCATTATCTTGATCTTTCAGGTACAGAAAATGTCACACAGGTTAAGTAACTTGCCTGAGGTCACATAGCTAATACAGTTCACCTAGGTTTTTATCCTGATTCTAGAGCCCACATTAACCACTTGTTAGCTCTCACTGTGCACCATAGCTCTCTGACAAGGGTATCCAGGGACTCCAGGCTCTTTACGTACATTAGTACAGTTTCTACATCCTAAGTGAAACTCATGAGCACTGATCTTATTTTTTACCAAACCTTGTTAAAGTATCTAAACTTTTTCAAATCCAAGGTGCTACAAAAAAGGGTAATTTAGTGTTGAACACAAATCTATCTGTTGCCATAAGTCAAGCCTTTTCAATGGAAGCATTCAGGCAACAGGGACTACTTCCATATGAAATATCTAGTATCTATTGAGAGTGTGGTTATATGACAAATGCTAAGTATTAAACTCAGAAATGTTATCATAAAATGATTTGCTGATTAAGAAAATAGACTTTTCCCAAGTGGCCTTTTATTATACTTTTAGGACTTAGCATAACAGAGTAGGTGAGAGTCTATTTGGTATTGAGTATTAGAGAAAATGATAGAGGTTCATGCCCTAGGGATAGGCTATCAAATACATCTAAACCTAGAATACAGCAGCAAAGAAGAAGTAAACTTTAGAAATCCAAAGCTTTACTCAACAAAAACAACAATCATTGCCATCGAGTCAGAACTGACTGAGGAATGACCCTCCAGCAGGCTTTCAGAGGGTGGAAATTGCAGGGGATACTCCCCATCTTCTTCCCTCAGAGGAGCTGGTGGATATGCACTGTCTCACTTTGGCTTGGCAGTCCAATTTCTTAACCACTAGGCCACCAGCACTCTCTATAAGTTTTAAGAGAAAATAATATTTACATATTTTTGGTTTGAAGAAGTAGAGGAAAATATTAAAGATAACATATGGCAAGAGTGACCATACAAAGGCTTTACTAACTCACGAGGCTTAGTAAGACAGTAGCTTTAAAGAGAAAAACTCACCAAAAATTTAAAAGAAGGCTAACATAAGAAGAAAGACATGTAAAAAGAAACTCCACAAGAAAATCAAAGGTATAGAATAAAGAAGGTCTTCATGTGATAGACAAATATTTGTGATTTGATGGGGTCACAAAAAACGAAGAGGATAAATATGTCTGACCAGGAGATTACATAGGCAGAAATCTAAAGGATATTTAAAGCATGGGAATGGGTTTCTGAGGGTGAAGAACAGTGCTGAAAAACTCATGGTGTCAAGTGAGCTCCAACAGCAACCTTCCACTGGGTGGCCAAAGCTGTAAACTATAAAGGGAGGAGACTGTCCATTGTTCTCCCATGGTGCTGCGGGTAGATTCAAACTGCTGGACACTGAGTCTCTAGGTCAGCATTACAACTCCCTACTGACTATGCTACGGGGCTCCCTGGGCTAGATCCTAAATTATTTCTCAGTTACAACCCCTTTTGCCCTTTTAAAAAGGACAAAAATTCATCTTTTCAATTATTTGTACATTCTTTGAAGCTATAGTAAGAGATCATTTAGGACTAGTGCTAAGCAAAATTGTGGAGCTTGTTTACTTTCGGCATTTTCACATTCAACTGCAAAGAACTGCTTACTTATTTCTAGTTTCCCATTTTTGTTCCCATTAAAACCCACTTGTCTCCCAATGTCTAACAAAGATTTACTACTATTAACAGTTCAAACAGGAACAGTGTATTTTAACAGAAATTCTGGAGAGGGAAATGACATATCAGGTCAGGAATTATTTGAAGAAGTTTCTTTTTTATAAATTTATTTTTTCCTTATAAGGGGTAGAGAAATAGTCCCAACTGCCTTGAAATTTCCCTATATAAGCAAATGCTTGTTCTTATTCTTAATTAATTTTTTATTTTTTATTTTTCATTTTAATGAAAATTTACAGAGATTTTTTATTTCCATTCATTCACTGTTGCACTTTTCTCTCTGCCCACCCCTCCCCCCCAGTTTGTTCTTCTCTTTGAAAAGTAAAAGAAAAATTCTTTCAATTTCTTTCATTGTTATACAATTCCTCCCCCAAGTCCACTCCACTATGCAGACTTCGTCTGGACTCCTGTCATGACAATAATACCTAATCATATATCCTTTTTAAACAGTTCTCGCTCTCACATCTGTTTCAATGCAGTATACATAATTTATCCCATCTTTCTCAGTCTCCCCTCAACTCCAATGTCAATTCCATTTTACAACAGTGGCACTATGCAGTATTTGTCCTTTTCTGTCTTAGATAGTTCACTCAGCATAATGTCCTCCAGGGTCAACCATTTTGAATATTTCATGAGTTCCTTGTTTTTCAATGCAGCATAGTATTCCCTTGTGTGAATATACCATAGCTCCTCTATCCACTCATTTGTTGATGGGCACTTAGGTTGTTTCCAACTCTTTGCTACTGTGAACAAAGCTGCGATAAACATAGGTGCGCATGCTTGTTCATATTTTTTAAAGTTGGTCCTGGCATTCTGGTCCAGGCAAAATGGTGAACTCTGAATGTCTTAAAATGATACAAAAAACTACTTCTAATACTATAAGAATAGAAAACAAGCTAAAGATTTTCAATTCTGATGAGAAGAAAATCTTATCTGGGACACAGAAGTTAACAATATTTTTTTATTTATGCATTTTTGTAATTTAACTAAGGAAGTAGGTGGCATCTTATTAAGCCTTTTTAATAGGTAAATCAAACCCACTGACTGTCACTGAGTTGATGTTAATATAGTGACTCTGTGGGCCAATGGAGGACTGACTGTCTCACAGGGCTTCCTTCCAAGCTTGTAAATCTTTATGGAAGCGACAGATACAGGTTCTTCTCACACAGTAGCTGGCGAGGTCAAATCACCAACTTCTTTGTTTGCAGTTGAGCCCTTGGACTACTGTGCTACCAGGACTCCTTCTTGACAGCCAGAGTGACAGAACTCTCCTAAGTACCTGATATAATCTGTTGTAGTTTATAGTCGAGTCAGAACATATCCATAGCTGACCCTCCAGCAGGTTTTCAGAGGCAGTTAACTGCACATGAGGAAGAAGGTCCCATTTTTCTCCCGCAGAGAAAAGATGGTGGATTCAAACCATGTGACTTTGGGTTGGTAGCACAACTCCCTACCACTGAGTCAGCAGAGCTCTCTGGTATAATTTAGGGGTTCTTATAATTATTAGGGGAATTTTGGTGGTTGAGTGGTAGGGAGCGGCATTGATAATCAAAAGACAGATGGTTTAAATTCACTAGGTTTTCTTGGGAGAAACCTCTTCCCACGTCAGTGGCCTCATTAGTTCCCAACAATCTTCCAATGACTTTGAATGACCAGATCCTGAAGCTCTGAATAGTGAAGAAGTTAAAAGGCTCACCACCCTCTTCGTTCTGCCAGGCCTCTCCATAAAGAATCTGTTCTGACCATTCTCTCAATGAGCTTTTTCCATAACATGCCATCAGATGTGACTCGGTACCATTCCTTGCATACAAGTTCAGCAGCACAGAGTGATTTGGCATCCAAGTATGACAGAATGTTCTCAGCAATGTGATCCAAACCTCGAGCTGTCAGAGAGAAGTGCAGGCAAATAAAAGAACAGAGGAGGCAGTGAATGACTTTTCCACAAGAAGTTCTTTGAAACAGAAAAACATATGTTCTTTTATGAAGGCACATCATTGTCCCTAGTGTCGTCCAGTTTCTTTTTCAAACAGAGACTTGGGTAAAATGAGTGTCAATAATTTTTCCATAAGGTTACAGAAATGAACAATATTTTCCATCTTCCTTTAGAAAAGGAAGTTACAGCTAACAACCAGCAAACCCCCCCAAGACATTAAAAATAAAAAGGATTCCAGAAAACAATTCACATCTATCTATATGGATTTCAGCACGAGGGGATGTTCTATGGATGGATCTCAAACTCTGATTCAGACCTCCCCTCCAATTCTCTATATTAGGTCCATTTCTCATTCTGTTTCTATTACTGCTATAGTTTCAAAGCTGTTCAGTAAAGGAAATATTCTTTAAATGTACTGAGGGAGAAGCACTAAGTCAGACTGTGCTAGGATACAAAATTTTGGGCATGCAGAAAGTAAGGATAGAAGAGGGAGATACATATTGGTGTAGAAACATCATTAAGTGGAAAGACAGGGAGAGGTATGTTTAGTTTCAAATGTTTAAAATTTGAGAATAGCTATTACTATACAACCTATATGTCAGCTGACCAAAAATGAATGGAAAAAAACCAACTGAAATCTTAGATCAATAAATAACTTGGCTAGCATTTAACAAACTATTTTGTAGACTGCATAAAGGAAAACTCTTGAGTAGGTCTAGGGCTGTGCACACTAAACATGCTTGCCATTTAAACTCTCTACTTGATGATACTAATAACCCTCTGGTTGCTGCTTTAATCCTCAAGTGAGAAAGAAACATTCAAAGTGTTTTCTCTTTACAGATACATATAGGTTTTCTAAGGCCTCAAACAGTTCAGAAGGATTCCTTCATCTCTGACTTCCCTTAGGCAGAAACTTTGAGTCAGCTGCTGTTGTTGGTACATGCCACTGAGTCAGAAGCAACTCCTAGCTGACCCTCCAGAGGATTTTCAGAGGCCGGTAATCACACGGGAGAAGACTGTGCATCCTTCTCTGCAAGATCAGCTGCTGGATTCAAAACACATGCTTTTCCTGCCCCGCCCCCTAGCCCTTTGTTGTTAAGTGCCATTGAATTGCCTGTGACTCATAATGACCCTTTGTACAACAGCCCTAAACTCTGCTATATCCCTTGTCAATCTTACTGTCTCTGATACACCTATCACCATTACCGCAGTGACTGAATCAATCTTTCTCATCAAGGGCCTTCCTCTCCTGCGCTGTCCCTCCACTCTCCCAAGCATGGTGTCCCTCCCTCTCCAAGGACTGATCCCACCTTGCAGCATGTCCAAAGTATGTTAGACGAAGCTTCAGAATCCTTGCCTCCAAGGAACACCTGGTTTTACCCTCTCTAGGATGAACTTGTTTGTTCTCCTAACAGTCCATGGTATATTCAATACTCTTTTTCAGCACTACAACTCAAAGGCATCAATTCTCCTTCTATCATCCCTAGTCATTGCCAGCTCTCTGATGCACAGCAAATATTTGCAAAGACCATGGCCTGTATCAGGTGCACCTTAGTCTCTAGACTAACACTGTTGCTCTTCAGTATTTTGGAGAGGTCTCTGATAGCAGACTTTCCCAATGTAATTTGTCTTTTTAATTTCCTGGCTGTTGGTACCAAGAGTGGTGATTGTAGAGCCAAGCAAACTGAAGCTGTCAACAATCTCAATCTCTTTAACATGACGCTGCCAATCGGCCCAGTGGTGAGACTCTTTTTCTTGATGCTGAGCTTCAATTCACATTGAAGGCTGCAGTCTTTGATCTTCTGCAGCAAGCACTGAGGTCCTCCTCAGTTTCAGCCAGCAGGACTGTGTCATCTGCGTAACACAGATTGTTGATAAGTCTACCTTCAATCCTAATGCCACACTTCTCCTCATAGAGCCTAGCCTCCCGGATAATCTGTTCTGCATATAGACTGGAAAGATATGGAGACAGGACACATCCTTGATGCACACTCTTCCCAATTTTGAACCATACAGTGTTTCCTTGCTCTGTTCTGACAACTGCCTCCTGGTCCAAGTATAGGTTTCACATAAGCACAATCAAGTTTTCTGGGATTCCCATTCTTCTCAGAGTCAGCCACAATTTGTTGTGATCCACACAGTCAAATGCCTTTGCATAGTTAATGAAACACAGATAGACATTCCTCTGGTACCCTCAGCTTTCAGCCAAGATCCATCTGACATTAGCTATAACATCCCTAATGCCATTGGCCTCTATTAAATTCAGCCTGCACTTCAGGCAGTTCTCTGTTGATGTGCTGTTCCAGTTGTTTTTGGATAATCTTCAGCAGAATCTTGCTTGCATATGCTATCAATGATACTGTTCGATAATTTCTACACTCTGTCAGATCATCTTTCTTTGTAATGGGAACAAATACAGATCTCTTCCAGTCAGTTGGCCAGATGGCTGTCCTCTAGATTTATATACCAATAAAATGTGACAGATTCAATTTGTAAGAAACAAATCCAACACAGATGATATAAGAGAGATATATAATTGATGGTAACTGATAATCTAGCATAATTACCAATGTAGGAAACCTTCCAAACAAATTAATGGTTAACAAATACCAGGAGGCATACCTGGTAGAGCAGTTATGAAATCCCTCTGCAACATAGGTTTAAGATAGGAGTTTATGTGACCATGTTGGTAATGACACATTTGGGATATAAGATGCTCCACAAATTCTACTTGATCAGACTCTGACCACTGTTCAAAATATTTGACGCACAGTTCCTTTTCCTTCTCATAGCTTGCTGAGAGTTTCCGCTGCTTGGGCACAATCATACTGGAAGTGCCATTGGCAAGTTTTGTCTGTGAAAAGAAAGAGTCAAAGAAATATATTTAAGTAATGAAAATGAAGGGACTGTAAAATTGTTCTTCTGTGGCATGCTATGTTACTCTATTAGTACATTTGTGAACAGCAATTACATATGAAAACTACAAAAACAATAGGTTGGTAAGTCAAATCCACTCCCCAAAGACTACACATTCATTTCCAGACATTCACAGGAAGAAATGCTTAATATTTGGAGACATAGAGTTGGAAAAAAAGCTGAAAGCATATTACCATTATCAGCAAAACAAAAATTCTAATTTTTCTCTTATATGGACACTTACATAATTATTTGCTTATAACAAATTTTTAAATAGTAAAACAAAGGATCCTCTAAGGAAAGAAAGGTCAATGAATATTGTGAGACTCAGTGCCTTTAGTCCTAAAGCTTAAATAGTATTCAGGCCCAGTCCAAACAGCCCTTAAAAAAATTCATATGCACACCCATGTTTACTGCAGCTTTGTTCACAATAGCAAGGAGTTGGAAACAACCTAAGTGTCCATCAACGAATGGATAGAGAAGCTGTGGCATATTCACACAATGGAATACTAGGCTGTGTTAAAAAACAATGAATTCATGCAATATTATTCAAAATGGGTGACCCTGGAGGACATTATGCTGAGTTGAAGTATCTCAGTCACAAAAGGACAAATACTGTATGGTGCCACTATTGTAAAATAGGACTGACCTTGGGGTTGGGGGGAGATTGAGAAAGATGGGTTCAATAATGTATACTGCATTGAAACAAATGAGGGAGAAAACTGTTTAAAAAGGATATGTGATTAGGTATTTTTGTCATGACAGGAGTCCAGAGGGAAGGCTGTGTAGTGGAGTGGACCTGGGGGGGTGATTGCAAAACAATGAAATAATTTTACTTTTCCAAAAGGGTAGTGTACTGGGGGTGGTCGGGTTGGGAGGGGAGAAAAGTGAAACAATGAATGAATGGAAATCCAAAATCTCTCTAAATTTTCATTGATATTACTAATAATT
>NW_006399756.1:29494794-29501579 GCF_000299155.1 Elephantulus edwardii
TTCAATAAATATTTATTGAGCATTAGTATACCAAACAATATGTGATTGAGCATTAGTATACCAAACAATGTGTGTTAGCAATACAATAGGAAGTAAAATGACAGTATCTCTTACCACAAATTTATAATCTAGATGGAGAAGCAAATTGAAAATACAATGTAAATAATGCTATGAAGAAAAATCAAGGTAAGAGGCCAGGAGAAGAGTGTGTACTTATGGCAGGGAGAATTCTAAGATGGTCTTCTAAGATTCTCCACCCCTGGTATACACAAACATTTTCTCTGTTATTAAAACACTAATGTAGGAAGTACTGTGAGAGATTTTGCAGATGTAATTAACTCCCCAAATCAGTTGACTTTTAAGATAGGAAGATTACCCAGGTGGGCCTGACCTAATCATATGAGTCCTTTAAAGGGAAGATATTTTCATCTGAGAGGATGAAGAAAAATGAAATCAGGTGGCCAAGAGTATGGTCTCTAGAGAACAGTTCCTAGTTGACATCCTGAAACAGGGACCTCAGAATACCTGCAAAGCAATTTCCACCCACACCTGGGAACTGAGAAGATTTTCTCCCCAGGAGGATTCAGATGAGAAGTCCACTTTGATTACCTGGAGTACAGAACTCAGCCATAGTGGGCTAGACTCCTACCTACAGAACTTTACAGAATTAATGGTGGTTAGTTGACCACTCTAAAAGAAATCACAATGAAAGATCCTGAAAAGCGGGGGAAACGTAGAACAAAATGCAAAAACATGAAGAACGCCAGGCTTATTTGTCCAATGAAGACTGAGAGAATCCATGAGTTGGCCCTTGGTTAACTTGGAACAAAACGTGCCTTGTAGTCAATGTTCAGTCAAATGTGGGATTATCGACGGCCTAGAGGATAAGGAGAGAGCTATGTTAGGCGAGTGTTAAGAAGCTGCACTTCAATAGTGAAGGCACATGGCTTGAATCCACGACCTGCTCTGTGGGAGGACGGACAATCTCCCACGTGATTTACTACTTCTAAAACCCAAGGGTCAGCTATGAGTTGGTATTGACTTGAGGGTATACAACAACAGCTCCCAAGGTGGTGGAGTGCACCAGTTTAGTTCCAACTCATAGTGACACTCCACTGATTTTCTAAGACTGTAAATCTTTATGAGATGAAACTGAGCATCCTTCTCTCTCTCACAGAATGGGTGAGGGATTTGAAGTGCCAACATTTTGGTTAGCAGACCAACATGAACTATGCCATCAGGGTTACTTTATTCATACATAGGCTTGCCTTATTTTCAAAAGTTGAATCTCATATACAGACTTCCTTACAAATGATTACTGAGACACAGTAAAAGTATACAGTGGAAGTATACAGTCAAGAGTAGTAATACCTGTTCTATTTACCCTGCAAGAGGTGACACCCATAAACAGCAAGACCTTGTGTAAAGAGTTGAATGTTTTCTAGTCTAAAAGCCACTGTGGCCGATGATATAGAATAAAAATGATTAATAAGAACCTTGTTGGACACAAGCCTTAGGGGATTTCTGAGCAATTTGTTTGTGTAGGTTATTTGTTTGTATCTCAGAAAAAGAAAAGTCATGAAATGTGGAATAAGATGTAGAGAGCCAGCAAGTAGGTGTGTTTACAAGCTTGACCAAATGCCACTTTTTGTGCCCAAAATGAAAACTTTCCACTCTTATCATTTGTGACTTATCAGCTCTTTGTCTTTTAAAAGCTAGAATTGTTTCTAACTCTGGCACTATCCAGAATATGATTTTCTTGCTAAAGATCATAAATGACAGTAACAGATAAGAAAAATCAGTAAGCTAATGAAATGATTGTTAAAACAAATCAGATATTTCTATAATCAAGGGTTTGTATAACGTTTTTTGGTTAGTGGCTATCAGACTATTACTAGATAAAATGTCTAAGGATTTCACAAGTTTGGTTATCTTACTGCAGGAGCTACTGCTCAATCAAGACTTTTCTATGTTTCTGAAGATCGACAACCAGTTGGCTATTAGAAATGAAGAATAAACAGAGAGTTCATAAATTTACCAACTTCTGGTAAAAAGGATTTACAGACTGTTCTAGCTGGTCTAAGTGGCATTATTTCAGAGTTCTGGTTGAGTAAAAAAGACTTGGCTCCAAAATCAAGCTCTTCAATTTACTACTTGTGTGACATGGAACAAACAACTTGATTTTTTTAAAAAATTCTATTTTCCTCATCTATGAAATAGGGATGATAACAAGCCCTATTTCCTAGGTTTTTGTGAGGAGCACTTAGTTGGGAATGGGCCTTTCCCCTTTTTTGAAAATGCATTATTTTCCCCCCTATTTTAATTTTCACCGAAGTATGCACAAAAGTGTATAATCTTAAGTGTGCACACTTTGCTGAATTTTCAGAAGGTGAATACATTCATGTAACAATATTTACAGCAAGAAACAGATCATGGTAAGCTTCAAAAGTCTCATTGTACTCTGCTCAGGTTACTATCCCCTTAGGGGGCCATCACTTAACCTCTCACTTTTTTAAGTTACACACACACACACACACACACTATAAAAAACCCCAACAAACCTGTTTTTAAAAAAACACAGCAAAAACCTGGCTTATACAATTTACAGTACTATTTTAAAAAATAAGGAACTCTCATGGCTTAGTGGTAAGGAATCAAGCTGCCTTTGCAAAGTACACTGTCTGAACCTACCAGCAGCTCCATGGGAGAAAGATGGGCAATCTCGGCCCATGCAATTTATTGCCTCTGAAAATTCACTAGAGGGTCAGCTCCGATGCAATCATACGCAACAAGTACAACATTAGAAAGACATGGAAACAAGAATAAATTTAACCTATATTTAATACTTATAAATGTAAAAGTAAAACATTGCTGAAGTTAATGCAGCTCTAAATAGGGCCTCATAAGAGACATATTATGTTCATTATCTGAACTTAAATTGTTAAGATGCTAAGTGTTGGTAAATTTATCTATACTGTTATAGTTACAGTTTATATTTCCAAATATATATATATTTATACTTACTTTCACTATACTTATGATCAGAATCTTTTTTAGATGCATGGACAAGCTAACTGTAAAATTTATATGAGAATGCAAAAGAATTAAATTTGATTTTAAGAGGTTTTGTTGGGTTTTTAAGAGGTGTTGTTGGGTTTTTTTTTTAAGGTTTCCAGAGAAACTGAATAGACAATGGAATTACCATATACTTTCTTCCCCTGCACGTCAAATCCATATCCACTGCTGCATATGGAACATCCTCAGAAGTCTCCAAGTCTGTAAACCTTCACAGAAGTCTGCTGTATCTTGCTACCATAGAGCAGCTTGCGGGGCTAACCACTGATCTTTGGTTTAGCAGTGAACTGTGCTTTCACTGTTACACCACCAAGGCTCCATTCCTTGAACAAATGTACCCTGTAATGCTGTCATACAAGCCACCTTATGAGCAATAGGAAACTTTCCTTTGTGCCATCCTCAGGATCTCCAACGTGCTGGAGTTCATTGTTACAGGCACTGTGTCAATCCATCTTGTTGAGGGTCTTCCTTTATTCTGTACCTTCCCCAGCACGGTGTCTTTTTCTAAGGACTGCCCACTCCTGACAACATTCTGACATGAAGTTTCACCATCCTTGCCTCTAAGGAGCATCCTGGTTGCTTGTGGTCCCAGACAAATTTGTCTGTTCTTTCGATAGTCCATGGACTGTTCAATACACTTCTTCAGCACCACAATTAAAAGGCACTAATTTAGCTTTAGTCGTCCTTAACTCATTGTCCAACATTCAGTTGCATACAAAGCAATTGAAAATGTCATGGCTTGGATTAGGTGCATTAATATTTTGTATTATTGAGGCACATTTGTTATATCTGATAACTCATTACTAATAAATTACTATGAATGAAATCCCATCATTCACATAAAAAGATTGAAAAGATTTTTATTAAAAATAAAAGACAACTGTAATTGTCAGCAATCCACAGTCAACAGTCTTGGTACCAGGAGTCAGGAGATCAGGAGATATACTGCATGGCAAAGTCTGTAATCAGAGATATCTCCAAATAACTGAGGAACAATATTGTCCGTTTGAAGACTAAAGTACACATGATTCAGGCCATGGTCTTTAAAATCACTTGCTATGTATCTGAGAACTAAAGAATCAGTAAGAATGACAGAAAAATTGATGCCTATGAGGCTAAGTGGCAGAGAAAGATCTGCATTTAAGCACAACTGAGAAGAGGCTGTATCTTGTGTGAAGAACTGTAGTGTGTGTTCCTGAACCTTAAACTTACTACTTCCCTGATAAACCTCATAATCATATTTATCTGTGAGTTCTGTGTACCTACTGCAATGAATTATTGAAGCCAGAAAAGAAGTAGTATGTGCTGTGAGAGGGGTGGTCGGTGTATTAAAAAGGTGGAACATATCTGAACACACAAGAACTAGGCTGTTCATGGAGATTCTCACCCCCTGAGAACTTAGTTACTAACTCATTGGTCAAAGAGATTGTTCACCTTTCTGCCACAGATCCAAAGGTGGATTCACACCTCAAAGAAGTGAGGCCTCTGGGTTAGCAGCAAAACTCTATCTCTACTACACCACCAGAGCTCCCTCTTGTGAAGTTAGTGGAGGTAAAAAGCTGACATCCCCTTAAACACATCATATTCACATCCATGCGTGTAAAGATAATGCTTACACTATACGGTATCCTAATAAACGTAATGATAGTTTAAAATTGCAAGTAAAAGAACATAAATGAATGCTGAGCAAAGACTATAGGAAGCATGGGTTTTGCAACAACTACCTGGCCATCTAACATTAAACATCTAATGTTTTATATTAAAAACATTTAGTTTATTTAAAGCCTAATATAATTATTCAAATGTTAAGAAATAATTATAGGAATATAAAAATATGGCATTCTAATATAGAATACTGTTATGTACCATCGAGCCGAGCCCACTATGATTAACAGCTAAGCAAATCCTATGAACAGATCAGAACCTTGCCCCACTGTGCCATTCTCATGAACTCAGACCTGCTCAAGCCTGTTTTTACAGTCACTGTCTCAAATCAACTTGTTGAGGGTCTCCTTGTCTTTCCCTGACTCTGTACTTTTCTCAGCATGGTGCTTTTTATCCCAAGGACTGGCCTCTACTGACAACATGATCAAAGTTCATGTCATGAAGTCTTGTCCTCCTTGCTTCTAAAGGGTACCAGGATCATACAGACTTGTTTGTTTCTTTTGCCAGTTGAGATGTTTAAGACTCTTTGCCAACACCACAATATTGCTTTTTTTTAGTAATACATAAAAAAAGTAATACAGAATATATTTAGTATTACTACTTTTTAATATTTTAGTAATACAGAAGGGAGCTCTGGTGGCCTAGTGGTAAGAAATTGCACTGCAATCCCATGTGATTTGAATCCACTAGCTGCTCTGTGAGAGAAGGATGGACAATTTCCTTCTGTGTGATTTACTGCCTCTGAAAACCTGCTGGAGGGTCAGCTATGGGCCAGTTCTGAGTTGATGATACTCAACAACAACAGTAATACAGAATATAAAATATTTTTGTTAAGGGAGTTTATGTTGCTAACCTGGCCTTCCTAGTGGTTTGAATCTGTCAGCAGCTCTGTAGGAGTAAGATGGACAATCTCCTCCTGCACCATTTACAGTCTTGGAAAACTAGAACACAATGAGGATGTAGTTGTTTACATGTAGCTGTGATGCTGGAAGTTCTGGTACTAGTATTTAAAGTAGTAGGATTATCTCTTGTGGGCAGGTTTCAATTGAGCAGCCAGACTAAGAAAGACTAAGAATAAGGATTGACAATCTACATCTGAAATAACCAAAAATCTTATGAATAGCAATGGAACATAATCTGATGTAGTGCTGGAAGATAAGCTCCTCGGACAATAAGAAACTCAAAATATGAGGAGAGGAATTGTCTCCTCAAAGTAGTATCGATCTTGACACTACTAAAAATCAGAAGAAACAGTTCCAAGCATTCATAAACATCTAAGAATGTGGAATGTGCGATGTATTAATCTAGGAACATTTGAAACTGTAAAAAATAAAATGGAATGTATCATGATCAATATCTTGAGCACTAGTAAATAAAAATGAACTGGTATGGGCCATTCTGAATCGACTCATATAGTCTTCAATGCCAAGAATGATAAACTGAAGAGAAAAGGGTTCACCATCAAAAGGAATCTTCAGGAAGCCCTGGTGGCCTAGTGGCAAGAAGCTGTGCTGCAATCCCAAAGGCACACAGTTCGAATCAAATCCACTAGATACTCTGCTGGAGAAAGAGTGGTAATCTCTTCCTATGCCAGTTGGACCTGATTCGACGGTACACAACAATAACAACAGAATATATATATATATAAAGAGAATTGATACGTTTGAGCTGTGGTGCTGGAGAAGAGTGTTGAATATACTATGGACTGCTAGGAGAATAAACAGGCTTGTCCTGGAGAGAGTAAAGCTGGAATACTCCTTGGAGTGAAGAATTCTGAAGCTTTGTCTGATATATTTTGGGCATATTGCAAGAAGGGACTGGTCCTTGGAGAGGGACAACATGTTTGGGAGAGTGGAGGGACAGCAGAGGAGAGGAAGACCCTCGATGAGATGGATCGATTCTGTGATTGGAGTGGAGGGAATGAGTGTGTTTGAGATGGCGAGGTTGGCACAGGATAGAACAACATTTAGGGCTCTTGTACATAGGGTCGCTATGAGTTGCAAGCAACTCGATGGTACATAACAACAACAACAACTATATATATA
>NW_006399756.1:29501679-29506247 GCF_000299155.1 Elephantulus edwardii
GGAATCTTTCAAGATTGAGTCTGAAATACAATGTTGTCAGTGACAGGATACTATTCACACCCTTATAAGGAAGACTTGTAAAATTGTTATTTATGTATCACTGAATTGACTAGGATTCTGGCCATAGTCTTTCCAAACACCTGTTATGCATCTGAGAGCTGGACAATGAATAAGGATGACAGAAAAAGAACTGACGCTTCTAAGCTTTGGTGTTGGAAAAGAGCACTGAATATCCCATTGACGGCCAAGAGAATAAGCAGGTATGTCTTGAAGAGAGTGGAGCCAGAGTGCTCTTTTTAGGCAAGAATGATGAGGTTTCACCTCACATAGTCTGGGCATGGTGCTAGGAGGCGTTATTCCTTGGAGGAGGACATGAGGCTGGGAAGGGTGAAGGGTCGACGAAGAGGAGGATCTACCAGGTGGATTGACATGGTGACTGCTGCAATGCTCTTGTATGTCAGAAAGTGAGGATGGCACAAGATAGAACAGGGTTCAGATCTTTTGTTCATAGGGTTGCTATGCATCATACTTGACTTGCACCTCACAACAACAACAACAACAACAACGTGACTCTACAAACAATGGCTCAGAACCTTGCCCTATCTTAAGCCAATCTCACCACCTCTGACACACCTGACCTCACTGTCAACCCATCTCATCCAGGGTCTGTCTCTCCTATGCTTACTCTCTACCCTTTCAAGCTTAATGCCATTCTCCAAGGACTAATCTCTCCTGGCAACATGCCCAAAGTATGTGAGATGAAGTTTCAAAATACTTGCCTCCAAGGAGCACCCTTTCCAGGACAGTCCTGGAGCCTCAAAGGTATCTGTAATTTTTATTCTTGCCCAACTATCAGATACATAGCAAGCAACTGAGAAGACCATGACCCGGATCAGGCACACCTAGTCAATACTGCTTTTCAGCACTCTGGAGATGTCTGTGAGAGTGGTTTTCCCAACATAACTCAGTTTTTTTATGTCCTGCCTGCTGACACCAAGTGTGTGGATTGTGGATCTGAGCAAGATGAAACTGTTAACAACATCTATCATATCTCTATATGTCATGGCACCGTCAATTGGTTCAGCGGTAAGTATCTTTGTTTCTTTGATGTTGAGATGCAACTCATGTCAAAGGCTGCAGTCTTCAAGATTTCCTGACTGCTAGTATGAACAGCATTGATTGTGGATCCAAATAAGACGAAATGAAAAGCATTAACAACCTGAATATTTTCTCCACCTGTCATGATGCTGCCAAATATCCAGGTGGTGAGGATCTTTGTTTTCTTAATTTTATTTTATATGGATTTGCATATAAAATTCATATACATTGTATTTAATTCATGTACATTGCAAAGGAACATTACATGGTTTAAAATAATGAAGGAAGTGTTAGGGTTGTATTCTCTCTCCATACCTATTCAATCTGTATGCTGAGCAATTGATTCAAGAAGCTGCACTCTATGCAGAGGAATGTGGCCTCAGGATCAGATGGAGACTAATTAATAATCAGTGCTATGAAGATGATGTAACTTTGCTTGCTGAAAGTGATGAGGACATGACACACTTGTTGCAGAAGATCAAATAATGCAGCCTTCAATATGGACTGCATCTCAAGGTCAAGAAAACAAAGATTCTTACCACTAGTCCTATAGGCAATATCATAATAAGATTGAGAAAAGATTGAAATTATCAATAATTTCACCTTATTTGAGCCCACAATTAACTCTTGGAACAGCAGTCAGGAATTCAGGAGACATACTGTACTAGAAAAGTCTCCAAATTGTTCACGGGTAATGATGTCAGTTTGAAGTATAAGGTGTGTCTGATTCAGGCCATAGTCTTTCTGATAGCTTTCTATACATCTGAGAACTGGTTAATGAATAAGGGCAATAGAATTGATGCCTTTGAGCTGTGGTGTTGGAGAAGAGTGCTGAACATCCAATGGATGGCCAAAAGAACAAACTAATATGTCTTGGAGAGGGTGCAGCCAGAGTGCTCTTTGGAGTGGAAAATTATGAGGCTTCACTTCACATACTTCAGACATGTTGAAGGAGGGGCTATTCTTTGGAGAGGGACATGATAATTGGAAAGGAGAATAAAGGAGAGGAAGACACTTGACCAGGTAGATTGACACAATGACTGCCACAATGGGTCCCAATGTGTCAGGAAGTGTGAGATTGGCACAGGATAGGACAGGGTTCAATATGTTGTTCACAGGGTTACTATAGGTAGTACTTCACTTGATAGTACCTAACAACAACAACAGCAACACTAGTTATCATTCTATTTTTTTAATATATTTTATTTTATTAATTTTAATGAACATTTACGGAGATTTTGGATTTCCATTCATTCATTGTTGCACCTTTTTCTTTACCCCCCTCCCCCAGTTCACTCCTCTCTTTGAAAAGCAAAAGACAAACTTCTTCATTGGTATACAATCCCCTCCCCCCAAATGAACTCCACTATGCAACCTTAATTCTGGATTCCTGTTACAATCATAATATGCTATCATACATCACTTTTAAACTGCTTTCTTCCTCATCTGTTTCAGTTCAGTATATATAATCTATTTTAAAAATAATGGTCTTTGCAGTATTTGTCCTTAAGAGACTGAGTTAGTTCACTCAACATAATGCTCTCTAGGCTCTCCCATGTTGTACAGTATTTTACAAAATCACTATTCCTGCTTTGACAAGCACTGAGGCAATTGGACAATTAAAACAGACTTTCAAAGGGGGGAAAAAAGAGGAACGAACGGGGGTGGGGAGGGTAGAGAATGAATGAATGCAACAAGGAATGAATAGAAACCACAAATCTCTGTAAATGCTCATTAAAATTAATAAAATTTAATAAAAATTAAAAAATCACTATTACTTAGTGCTGCATAGTATTCCATAGTGTGAATATACCACAATTTCTCAATTCATTTATTTGTTGATGGGAATTTGGCTGTTTCCATTTTCTTGCTATTATGAATAATGCTGGTATGAAGATAGGTGTACAGATCTTTGTTCCAAGAATGTTGGTTGTGGAACCAAGTAAGCTGAAGCTGTTAACAATCTCAATCTGTTCTCCATCCAACATGGTGCTGCCAATTGACCCAGCAGTAAGGAACTTTGTTTTCTTGATGTTGAGATGCAATCCATATTGAGAGCTGCAGTCCTTGACCTTCTGCAGGACATGATTCAATCCCTCCTCAGTTCTGTCAAGCAAAATTGTGTCATCAGAATAATTCCAGTTATTGATAAGTCTTCCTCCAATCCTGATGCCACATTATTCTTCATAAACTTCAGCCTCCTGAATGACTTGTTCCACATACAGATTTAAAAGGTTATGGAGAGGAGAAGGACGGGTCAGTTCTGACTCTCATGCAACAACAACAGGTATGGAGAAAGAATACATCCTTGATGCGTTCCTTTCTTAATTTTGAACTTCGCAGTGTTCTCTTGCTCTGTTTGGACTATCTGTTTGGACAACAGCTTCCTAGTCTAGGTATAGTTTTTGCATGAGCACAATTAAGTGTTCTGGGATACTCATCCTTCTCAATTTTAGCCACTATTTAACTACAAACCATTCTTCTCAATGTTAGCCACCATTCAACTGCACTTACTTAACCAAAAAAAATTATAAAAAAGAATGACAAATCCAACCTAAAATGATAGAAAGCACATCACGGGTTGACTAGGGCTGGATATTGGGATAAGACTAACTAGCACAAGGAAACATTCTTTGATAATGTTCTATACTTGATAGTTGTGGTTACATAGGTTTATATCCGTAAACTGTATACTTAAAATAGGTATTTCTGATTATATATAAATTATGTCTTATTAAGCTAAAAGATGTCAGTTTGAAGAAAAAGGTGCACATGATTCAGGCCATGATCTTTTCAATCACTTGCTAGGCATCTGAGAACAGGCCAATAAATGAGGATGACAAAAGGAGAACTGCTACCTTTGAGTTGTGGTGTTGAAGAAGAGAACTGAATATCCCATAGATTGCCAAAAGAACAAACAAATTATATCTCAGAATAAATAATGTATACTGCATTGAAACAGATGAGGGAGAGAACTGTTTAAAAACAATGTATGATTAGGTATTATTATGATGATAAGAGTTCAGAAGTAAGGCTGCATAGTGGAGTGGACTTGGGGGGATTGTATAATAATCAAATAATTTTACTTTTCAAAAAGAAGAGAGAAATGGGGGGGCAGGGAGAAAAATGCAACAATGAATGAATGGAAATCCAAAGTCTCTGTAAACATTCATTAAAATATATATATAAAAAAAAGAAAAAGTACAGCCAGAATGGTCCTTAGAGACAAAGATGGTGCAGTTTCATCTCATATACTTAAGGCATGTTGCTGAGAGACTATTCCTTGGAAAGGGACATCATGCTTACAAAGGTGGAGGGTCAGTGAAAGAGGGGAAGGCCCTCAGTGAGACAGATGGACACAGTGACAGCAGCAGGGGGCTCAAGTGTGTCAGAGATGGTGAGGATGGCACAGAGAAGACAGGGCTCAGATCTGCTGTTGCAAATAGAGATACCGTTTGACCCAGCAATTC
>NW_006399756.1:29507287-29522670 GCF_000299155.1 Elephantulus edwardii
AAAAAAAAAAGAGTCTTCTTCAACTCAATGGCACCTAACAACAAAGTTGATTCCATAAATAACTTCCAAGGCTAACCTATCTTTAAGGATTAATGCCATTATAATATTAATTTTACTGTAACTAAGACATTATACTTAAAGAGCTCTAGAGCTAAGTCTTTGCTATCAAATCTCTTCATCCATACACTCAGATTTTTTTTTTACAGATGTCAAAGTAAAGGAAGCATAAAGCTTTAGTCTACAGTTAAAATAAAACCCCAAATCCACAAGGGCACAGTGAAAAAAGCTCAATTATTAAAAAAATCAAAAGGTTTTATATTACAGAGTATGGGAGAGAGGGTAATGGTTACCAGTGGCAGTGGAATTGATTTGGCTTGCCCAAGAAAAGCCTGATGACTCAACGACTAGTGTTCAAATGTCTAGCGAAGGTGATAAACCGCCTCAGTTTAATGGCAATGCTAACTTTCTGCCACGACTGCACATCTTTTTGGCTTTTCTGTTTACAATGAATAGCTTTTTCCAGAAGAAAAAAAAAAGCCAAAGGAGAAAATAAACTGCCAGATGACAAGTACACAAAATGAAAGGAGTTAAGTCTTCCAGATTAGTTCTCAAAGGCTATGAGGTAACATACTTCACCCTGAAGACATATTATATGCACTACTCTCAACATTACCATGCATTTCTCTGAAGCTGTGGCTAGGGCTAGAAGAAGAAAAAAAACAAACAAAAAACCCCAACACAACCAAAACCTTGCAGACATCAGTCCTGTTGACTGTGCTAACTATATTATGTATAAGTCATAAGACGCAGCATGGAATGTCTGAACTTGATAGTGAAATGACAAAACCAGTTCTCATTTACACGAAAATCTTGCATTAGCTCCTAGTACAGATAAGCAAAAACTCCCAAAAATGCTCTGGATATAGGACACTGTATGGATATGGGGTTCAAGAATGAGATAAGAAAATATTTACCAGTAGAGTTGTTGTTGTTGATTGTCTTCAAGTTGAGTATAACTCATAGGCACCCTATGAACAAAAGACCTGAAGTCCCCCTACAACAATTGACATTTAAGAAAAGTACGTAGAGCTTCCAGAGGCATGTTATTTAGGAAGTGGATGCCACTCCTGCTTCCAATAGCAGAAATACAGAAATTATAAAAAGGAATTAAGGATTCTGTTTGGCTATGAAGAAGGGTTCCTGCATTGAAAATTCTGATATGGTAAGAAATTTATAAATAATTAAATAGGAATTATGCTGAGGGTGATGCTCAGGGGAGTTAGGACAAGAAATCTGATTGATTACATCAATCTTCGGAGTTATCAGTCATCCAACAATCATTTAGTGAGGGACTACTGTGTGCTGGGCAGTTTTTCAGGAGCTTAGGAAACTGCAGTGAACAGGTAAAGTTCGTGTTTTCAAACGTATCTTCTCAGGGGTGGTCAGAAGAAAGGGGAGATGAACAAACTGTCTCAATATTAGGGAATAACAAGTAAACTGAAGAAAACAAAATAAGGTAATATAATATGAAATAGGAAGTTAGGGGGGTACTACTACTTTAACTGGTGGGAGGTAATAGTGGTATCAAGAAATGACTCTGAAGGAGGTGGCATTAGAGCTAAGATCTTAATAATGAGGAAAAAAGTAAACTCTGTTGGGTCCCAAGAAGGCCTAAGAGGCTGTAGGGTGGAGTCTGAATGAAAAGTATAAAAGAACAGGCCCTGAAGGTTCATCTTATTGATGCTTTAATATTACTAAATGAAGAATGGATGGAGTGCAGCAGTGGTAGGGCACAGAGGGAGGGAACAGGCAAAAATGGGAAGAAAAATTAATTAGAAGACTGATCTGGGAAAAAGGTGATCATGATTAGGTTAGATGAAGTAAATTTAGGAAGAAAGATATTTTCTTCTCACAAGAGAAAGGCATACTGAGAATGATATATTTAAGTTATAATACATATTTATTTCAAAGTAATGATTTAGGGCCCGTCCACTAGCTATTTAAGTGGCTATATTAACCTGGATGGGGCTAGAACTAGAAGAGTGTCTAATCCTGAGGTCAGTAAAATTGTGGTAAAACTCTCAAGAGTTTTGAGGGAAAAGGAGGGGGGTAATTTTATTTGCTTTTTTAAAGGGGAGGGAAGAAATGGGTTTCTCTAGATAGCTTAAATTAATAAAAAGAATGGAACTGTAATGGGCTGTTGGCAAGGATTAAACTGAATAATAAAATAATTCCCACTGATTGAAATGAGATTGTCTACACTTTGGATTGGGATTGAAAGGGTGTCACAAGAAAAATCACCTGGGGACAGAAGGCATCACTGTTGCTGATACACAGAGACTGACTGGTCGCTGATCCCCTAACTCCATGCCACCCCTTCTGGAGGCTTTAAAAAACTGGAGAGGAGACTGCCATCGTGCTCTTACTGGTGGGTCCAAAGCGCCAACGCACGCCTTTGGGTGAGCAGAGCAATTTCCTACTGACTACATATCAGAGCTTCCTACACAGCTCTAGAATTTCACCTAAGAGTCTGGGTAGATAAGAAATTAGGAGTCCAGATGGGAAAGCATTCATTCCTCAACACTGATTTCAAGAGAGATTAAACTGCCATGAATTGAACAAGCAGGGAAAAAAGTAATGCTAAAAAGTGGTAGGTGGGTGGGGATATGGGGCAACTGAAAAGAAAATGGTGGATATACATGCAGACTGAATATCTATTTTAACAGAAGTAAACATCACATTTCTCAGTGGGATTATTGCATTAATATTTTAACAGCTTCTACTAAATATGATTTCATATTAGGTGAACTCATAAATATGTCAGATCTGATTAGTGAATGTGGAAGACAGGAGGGGCAGATTTGTCAGGAGAATGAAAGTTCATATTATGAATCTGACTGATTTCTAATAAGCAATGAGATAAAGCTTGAGATTACTCTGATTCTTTTAAATAAAAATCACTAAGAAATGAACTCACAAATATCCCAGTAAAAATGATTATTTAAAGGCTGAATATGCACTAATTTTTTCTATTTTACTCACTGTAAGAAAAACAAATGTAAAATTTACCCCAAATCCAAACAAAGTCATTTTTAGTATATGGTGATCTGATGCAATGAAAGGATGGCACAGTCACCTAACATTTTTCAGGATGCAAAACCGAAGTCTCTGGTTTCTTTAGTGGGCTTGCTCAAGCAACTTTATAGCTTCTAGGTGATAGGTTCTTTTGTTCTAAACCAAGAAACTCACAGCAATTTAATTTACTGCTGTATCATTATAGTTACTAACTACATACACCTCCAAGGCTGGTAAACTCAGCGATGTAGACAGTGCCACCTTAAAAGGATTTTTGGATGGGTCCTAGTGAAGGGGGTGGGGGGAGAACATAATGTTTAATTATAAGAAATGATTGAAATAGGCACAGACATACCCCGGGTGCCTCTGCACTGCAGCAAGCTCTAAACTTGTTATCGTTAATGGTTTAAATTTCACTGTGCTAATCATTTCAGGACACAAGCCTTTCTTGATAATCTAATGAATTATTCCAACATCCTTCAGCAAAAAAAAAATCCTCCATGACAGCACTAATTACAAGACGTTTTCCCAGTGCTTATGTAAAATATGACAGAGCAGCAGCTTAGGGAATTGCAGAAAACTGCTTCTAATTTCCACTGAGAAACTGACAAACACCTCTCTTTCATCTCTCCCAGCTCTCAAGTAAGATTTAACTTTCTCATTTAGTTAATTACCGAGTGAGGATCATCATTTCCCCGGATCGGAGCGGCACAGAGCCTTTATCGTGTTAACTTGTGAACTTGATCGATGGCTGCTGCTAAAACTTAATAACTTCACCCCCTGGCAAATTGTAAGATAAATATAATAGGAGAAACTCTGACAGTAAAAACCTGCCAGAAATGAGCGCTGTGTTTATGTTTCTTTGCAGGCAGCAAAAAACTCAACAAAACAAAAACTACAAAAAAATAGCAACAACAAGAAAAAAAAAAACACCACCATACAACCCCAACAATTTATAATTGGTTATATGTTACTTATATTTAAAAGGCTTCATTCAGGCAGTTAACTTTTATGAACTGCTCAAACTTTGTTCACAGGGAGAAGAGTTCAAATGCACACTTGCAAAGGCTTTTAAATGTCATTTATTATATAAAATGTTGTTGCTAAGTGCCGTGGAGTCATAGACAACCCATAGTGACCCTATGAAGGAAAAGACCTGGACACTTGTATAACTTTCTTCGTTTCTATCCAACCAAAAATTCTAAACTCCTAAGATTCTATGACCTAGGAACAAAGCAAAAGAATTTAATAAATTCAAATTTTTCAGTGATTATAGGCTCAAGTCTGAAGAACTCAATTCATTGCAAAATTTCTAGATCTCTCTTCAGAAATCCTTACAGCTCAAAAACCATTCTGTAACGATACCACTTGACACTTTCTGAAACAATGGATACACTAAAACTAATATATGCATAATTTCATCTAGAATACACTACCTAATCTTAAATCTTCTACACCTAAACAACAGAGAAGGAGATGATCTCTCTCACAGGGCACTTTTCTTACTTTTTTTTTGGCTTACAATTAAAATTGTAGTTTGAATCAAAGTATACAAAATAATTTTTCACTCAACCATTCATACGTACATACATACAATGAAATTCCATGTTTCCCATTTTCTCCTCTGTAATTCTGATTTCCCTTAATTCTATCTCTTCCTTATGTTTAAAATTCCAGATAGAAATATCACTAAATTGCAACAGAGTTGGTATTATGGCCTACAATACCAAGAATTTTAAGCAGTAGTATAAATGGTTAGTTAATGTTGTCAGTTGCTAACCAAAAGTTTAGTACCCTAAGCATCCCCTAATGGTGCCCTGGAAGAAAGACTCAGTCATCCATTTATGAAAAAAGCCCAGTCATTAAACAGAGCAGGACTTGCAGTGTTTGCTGTAGAAGGTCAAGGACTGTAGCCTTCAATTTGGATTGCATCTCAACATCAAGCAAAGATTGTTTTTGTGGCACCAGTGGGGCTTCACCATGAACAACTCCTTACCAGCTACTGGTTGCCAAAAACTCACTGAGGTGGATGCAAACTTCGTACATTTTATGAGAAGTGAATGGCCACAGAAGTTGCTGCTGATTCTTCGGGTGCTGAGTGGAAGGGATATGTTGTCCGAATTAGTGGTGGAAAAAACCAAACTAAGTTATCCTATGAAGCAAGGTATCTTGACACATGATATCAAATTCACTTACTACTGAGCAAGGGGCGCTCTTGTTACAGACCACAGAGACCTAGAGAGAGAATGCGCAAATCTGTCTGGGGTTGCATTGCAGATGCCAATCTGAGTGTTCTCAACTTGATTACTGTGAAGAAAGGGAGAAGGATATCCCAGGACTGACTGATACTACTGTGCCTTATCGTCTGGGGTACAAAATAAGCAGGAGAATTCTCAAACTCTTCATCTCTCTAAGGGAGATGTGAGAAAGCCACTGAATGAAGAAGTCCAGAAACTCAGGACAAAAGAGCCCAAGATTCATTGTCTTGTTAGGCCACATGTCCTGCAGCATAAGCATCAGCGTATTTCTCTGAAGAAACAGAACACTGAGGAGAATAAGGAGGAGGTGGCGAGTAGGCTAAGCTTTTGACCAAGAGAATGAAGGAAATCAAAGAAAACTGCCAGAAGCAGATTGACAAGAGAAGAAAGCTGTCCTCTCTGAGAGCTTCTACTTCCAGATTGGAATTCAGTAGAAAATAAGATTTTCTAGGAATAACAAAGAAATAAGCTCACATATTGAGAAAGAAAGACACACACACACACACACACACACACACACACACACACACTCTGAGGGGGTCAACTGGCAGTATCATGATATGTGGAGAAATTATTGAGGTTGTTAACAATTTAATCTTGCTCAGATACACGATCAACACTCTTGGTGTCAGCAATCAGGAAATCAAAAGCCAAGCTGATTGAGAAAATCAATGCAGTCAAGGAAGTCTAAAGAGTGTGAAAGAGCAATGATGTCAATTTAGAGACTAAGGTGTGCCTGATCTAGGTCATATATTTTCAATTGCTAGGTATGTACCTGAGACCTGGACCCGGATGACAAAAGAAGAACCAATGCCTTTAAATTGTGGTGGTCTAAATCAGCCATACCTTGGTCTTCAAACAAACATCACTATTCCTAAGTTTATTTAAAGAGGTCCCTGACTGTAGACATTCCGGATGCAATACATCTCCTAATCTCATGACTGCTGATACCGTGTGTATGAATTGTAGGGAGGAAAAGGAGAAGAGAAGGAAGCTAGGAGAAGAGGAAGACAGAGAAGACCAGGAATGATTGGGAGTGGGTGACTGAGAGTGGGAGACAAGGAATAAGAAAGGACAATCAAGAGAGAATTGACAAAAGTGAAAGGAAAAGAAGTGATAAGGCTGTGCAAAGAAAGAGTGAGGCTAGGGAGGTAGTAGATAGGGATGAGACAAAGGAAGGGAGATAAAAAGCTAGAGATAAGATGGGGTAAAAGCAAACAGAAGACAGAATACAGATAATGATAGGGAACCCAGCTCACCTACTCTAAGAGGAGTCATATTCTTGCTGGACAAACACTTCCTCTCCCACATTGCTAAACAATAAACATCAAGAGGGAGAAGAGATAAAAAACTATTTTTTTTAAACCACTACTTAATAGTTCAGGCAAATAAAGTTTAATTGTCTGGAATCCAGTTGTTCTTCAGTATGCCATCCTCTGACAGAAGTTCCTCATCTGGATGTTAAGTAATGCTCCTATGACTAAATGAATTTTTTGTGATAGAGACTAATAATTTTCTATTTAAATTCTCCCTCATATGCTCCCTTTATTTAACATCAGTAAGTTAAGTTCTACCATAAATAACAGGAAAAGATAGAGCCATTGGCTGTCAGAGGAAACTAGAATAAAAACACAACGTATAAGTATACGGGGGCAGATATCTAGCCAGTGAAAAACCCCAAAATAACAGACACTATAGCAACACACAAGACCTACCCTTCTCTTTGTACTCTAAATAATCCTTGCATTTTAATATCCTATTAAGGAAAAAAAAGTCTCAATGATGTGGTAAAATTTGCTTCAGAAGAAAGCCCTTGAGAAGCTGTATCTTAAAGCCTGGATTAAGAAAACACAAGGTTTTTGTTTTGGATAGAATCTCAAGAAGCCAACTCAGCTTTCTAGAAGAAATTCAACTCTTTGCAAATGCTTGTTAATGCATGTTAAATGCAGCAAGAAATAATCCTATGAGGCAGCAGCTAGGGCCTCTCTTAGCTGCAGTGAATGAAGTAAATGACTTGTAACTTCTGGAAGTCTTGGTTATCTGCAGGTAAAACTTTAATAACCCTTGGAACATCAAGGGACTAAAGACATTTCTCTCTGGAATACTTGGGTAATTGTTTTCTTAATTTATCCAGGAAAAGCTTAGTTTGGTTGCAGCATCTGTTTTTTAGCAGAGGTGATCAAAATAACTTGTTCAAATTCACATTTGAGTTCAGGCTAAATTTCAAAATGCATTTTATTTTATATAACTATACAGTTTTTCTAAAATAAAATACGGTTCTTCCTTGATTTAAGGACAATGAAACTCCCAATCAAAAACTTCACACTCATTGCTACCCAGTGGGAACTGATTCATAGCTGTCCTCGCAGTGAGATTTTGGGAGGCAGTAAACTGCTCATCTTTGTCTGGCAGAGCCGCTAGTGGTGGATTCGAACCATCAGAGAGGTGTACAGCCTTTGGTTTAGCAGTTCCTTAGGGACTCCAGTGCTGCCTTCTGATTTCGACACTGTTTTACTAATCAACAAAATCAATACCAAAAAGAGCAAAATTCAGGCTGTCATTACCTATTTTTCTCAAAAATTGGCAGAAAAAGTCTATTATCTTGCAATTTTGTGTGACTGTAATTTACATTCCACTTACATAGGCACCCTTTTCATGTGATTTCATGGGCCAGATGACAGATTTCTGAGTAAAAGACACAGATCTGAACCCAGTTTCTTAGAGGTGACACAGTTACATATCACCATATAAAAAGAGAGGTAGTATCATGTAAGAAGTCCTGTCCTATCACTAGCTACATGATCTTGGGTGAGTCCATGGCCTTGAGACTTCATCTACAAAAGTGAGAGTATACACTTGATAATCTGAGGCTCAGCCAGACTCTTGACTTTTGCTTTTATGATAAATTAAAATGTTGTTGTTGTTGTTGATTGCTGTCGAGTCAAGCACAATTCATAGCAACCTTATAAACAAAAGGCCTGAAGCCTTTCTATAACTAACAACATTCATCAAAATTCATAGAGTTTCCAGAGACATGTTGTTTAGGAAGTGGATGACGCTCCTGCTTCCAAAGCTGTCTTAAATTGGGAGCTCCACTAAACACTGTCCACCATGGGTAACTCTATGGCATTTGACACCTCAGTGGCACAAGGTTCAGCATCACAGCAACCCCAGGTTACCTCAGTACAGCCTAGTGACAAAAAGAAAGCTGATTCTTCACATTTTATACCTAAAAGTCAGTATTAGCTGATTTTTAGGTGAAAGGTATGTATTTTAAATAAAAATAATATAGTCCTTAAAGCAAAGAATCTATTTCTCCGCCCTGAAACAACTGAATTTTTAAAGCAAAGAAATATACCACTCTGAGTGACAAGTATATATCGTTATTAAGTGCCACTGAGTACAACTTATAGTGACTTTATGTACAACACATCTGAACTCTGTCCTTTCCTGTGCCATCCTTATTATCCTCAACACATATGGGTGTCATTGCTACAGACACTGTATCAATCTGTCTCCACCTTTCCAAGCAAGAGGCTATCCAAAGAATAGCTTCTCCTAACATGTCCAAAATATCTGAGACAAAGCTTCACCATTGTTGTCTCCAAGGAACACTCAAGCTGCACTTTCTCCAAGACGTATCTGTTCTTTTGGCAGTGCATGGGACATTCTGAACTCTTTTCCAACAACACAACTCACACATACTGACTCTTCTGCCATCCTTATTCACTGTGCAGTTCTCAGATGCACAGTAGGTGACTGGAAAGACTGCAGCTTGAATCAGGCACACATTTGTCTTTAAAATGACATTACTGCTCCTTATGACTCTGGGGAGAACCCTGACAACAGACTTTCCCAATGCTGTATGTCTCCCAATCTCTCGACTGCTAGTTCCAAGGGTGTTGACTGTGGTTGCAAACAAGATTAAATAACTGACAATGTTAAGCTCTTCTCCATCTATTATGATGTTGTGAACTGGCCTAGTGGTGAGAATTTTGTTTTCTTGATGTTGAGGTGTAATCCAAATCGAAGGCTGCAGTCCTTGATCCTCTACAGCAAGTGCTTCAGGTTCTCCTCACGTTCAGCAGGTTGTTGATGAGTCTTCCTCCAGTCCTGATGCTACATTCTTCTTCATAAAGTCTAGCTTCTTGAATAATGTGCTCAACAATATAGACTGAATAGGTATGGAGAGACGGTATAGCCCTGACACACACTTTTCCCAGTTCTAAGTCCTGCGGTGTTCCTTTGCTGTTTGGACAAGATTCAGACAAGTATACAGGTAACATTATCCCGACTTTTTCTATGTGCTAAAAATATTCCTGAATTAAGACTTGATCCTTTTGATAATCTTATCAAGATTACAGTTATCAGATGACTGCTATTTTCTGGGAGTTTTTAATTTTTAGCAAAATAGTCTCTAAGCTGCTGTATCTTAAGAGATAAGTTTCTAAAGGGTATTAAGGTGAAGGTGACATATTTGTTTCTAAAATAAAAGCATACAGGGGAGGGAAAGGATCTCAGTTCTCACATAATATAAAAGAGCCTAGGTATCAAGTGCTGTGGGGTGCCATCCAGTCAACTATAACTCACAGTGAACCTATGAGCAACAGATGAGAGCTCTCCCCTAAACGGCACCATCCTCACTACCTGTTATGACAAATCAGGCAGTTTGAATTCACCAGCCACTCCACAGGAGAAAGAGGTGTAGTCTTCTCTGATGTGACTTATAGGCTTTGAAAATCCACTGGACAGTCAGTAAAACCAACAACTATCTTTTCTAGCATGTCATTTTTTACCCAATGACTGGCTCCTTCTTATATAACATGCTCAAAGTATGTGAGATGAAGTTAACTATCTTTGTTTCTTCTAAGACAGATCTGTTTTACTTTTGGAAGTCCATGATATATTCAGTATTCTTCACCAACACCACAATTCAATGGCTATCCTGATTCTTCTTTGGTCTTCCTTATTCATGAACCAACTTTCAGAGGCATATGAAGTTACTGGAAAAACCATGGCTTATTAGATCAGTGCACCTAAGTCTTTAAAGTTACATTCTTTTTTTTAAAAAAAATTATTAATTTTATTTTTGTGTACAGTCAAATCAGTTCCGACTGGTACAAGAGGAGACTGCCCCTCCTTTTCCAGCAGAGCATCTGGTGGATTCGATCCAACTGCCTTTGAGATTGCAGTACAGTGTTTTGCCACTAGGCTACCAGAGTTCCTAAAGTTACATTCTTGTTTGTGAGTACTTTAAAGAGGTCTTTGACAGCAAATTTGCCCAATGAAATCCCACTTTTGATTTCCTGGCTACTGCTGCACCATATTCTTCTCCACACAGTCCAGCCTTCTCAAATGATTTCCTCAGTAATTTGGTGAGGTCCCTAACTACAGACTCTCCCAGTGCAATACGTCTCTTGATTTTCTTACTGCTGGTATCAAGGGTGTTAATTGTGGATCCAAGTGAGATGAAGTTGTTGATAGTTTTAATCTTTTCTCCATCTATCATGATGTTGCCTACAGGTCCAGTGGTAAGAACTTTTGTTCTCTTGATGTTGAGATGCAATCCATACTGAAGGCTGTATTCGTTGATCTTCTGCAACAAGTGCTTCAAGTCCTCTTCACTTTCAGCAAGTAAGGTGGAGTCATCTGCTTAATGAAGGTTATTGATGAGTCTTTCTTTGATCTTGATGACACATTCTTCTTCAGAGAGTCCAGTTTCTTGAATAATTTCCTCAGAATACATACTAAATAGGTATGGAGAGAGAATATAATCTTGATGCACTCCCTTCAATGTAGTTTTCCCTTGTTCTGTTTGCATAACAGCCTCTTTGGTCTAGGTAAGGGTTTCACATGAGCATAATTAAGTGCTCTGGGAAATGAAGGTCTAGAAAGAAATCAATTAAAAAAATTACACCCAACAGAAAAATGGGAAGACAACAAGTACTTCAACCCAAGTGCTGGTGGCTCCTCATAGAAATATATTCTTATATACATATAAGACTTGTCATTATCAAAATCTGGAAGCAATTAAAATGTTCATCTACAGTAAACTGAATAAACTGTGAAATAATACACATCAGTGGTAAACAACTATATAGAAAAGTATAAATGATGCTCATAATGAATTAAATAAGTGAGGCTTTTTAAAAAGTACAACTAAAGAATACATACTGTGTTTAAAGAAAGCAAAACTAATCTATGATGTTACCTATGAGGTTCATACATAACCTTGGGAGGGTTGTGACTTACAGGAGGTAGAGGTGAGTTTCTGGAGTTCTGGCAGTATTCTGCTTTTATCTGTTGTTAATCTGAGCAGTGGTTACATAGGTGTACTCAATTTGTAAAAATTCACTAACTCAAATATTTTTTGATCTGTGAACTTTCCTACCTCTGTGCCATAATTTAAATACATTTTACATTAAAACAGTCAACATGAGAAACAGACAGCATAAACGGTGACAGCAGTAAGGAAGAGTTCCTAGCAATGAAAAGGTAGATAAAAAATTCCCTTCATTTAACAAGCATTTCTCAGACTAGCAAACACCTACTTGGGTCTTCTGAATACTGAATTAGGAGATCATTACACACAGAAGGGTGTGAAGTCCCATTTGGTGACAAGCAGATAGTACTAATCCCTATTTGTTTATATAAAGAGATTTAAATTTTTGCCACAGAAGAGCCTTAGCCTCCCTCTTCATTTGAGATTCTACGGCCATATACGGACAATTGTTCCCATATGCCACTCCTTTGAACAAGGTTAGAGCTCCCTCTAGCACTTTTAACTAAGGAAATACCACAGACCCTTACAGAGCTGACACAGTTTGGTGTTGCCCACAGTTAAATGCAATATGGTGATTTTTATTTTTAATTTGCTTTAATTGTTGCTATGATATGAATAATTAATAGGCTGCCTAAGCCAGTTTTGTGAAGTTCACAATACAGAAAGCCAGAAGAGAAATATCTACCTAGAAAGGAAGCTTAAAAATGGTTATAACTGTTATAATATTAGAGAATTCCAAACAATTATTCATGATTTGTGGCAACATTATATCCCACCAACAAAGAAACATGCTACCAAGCACTTCCTACTAAAAACATCCCAGGTCTTCCATCTTCTCTCCACAACCCCCCCCCTCCCTTCATGGCTGCGAGCAAAGTAGGTCAGTGTTAGGAGAACCTTGCTCTTGTGTGGAAGGAATAGAAGGGTTTCACTATTAAACACTTAACCTAGTTCCATCTATTCTGAAACAACTATTTATTAGCATTAAATAATCCCCACGACAATAGAAACCTATTCAAATGGAAGCCTGTTCTTTTCTCATGCTTGTAAACTCCCTTCTCCAGTGATATCTTAACCATTGGAAATTACATTATCAATACTCCTCTCTCCAAGCAATACTTATGTCATGTTTGGAGATCATTACGCCCACTCTCACAATCACTGCAGTCGAGTAGAAACGATTCTTCCTCTAGCACATTCTTGGAGGCTGTAAATCTCAAGGGATGAAATCGTCCCACCACAGAGGCGCAGTCTTTAGGTTAGGAGCACAACTGCTTGGGAATTAACGTCACTAGCACCCCCTTGGAGAGCATGAGAAAGTGTAATTTAGATCTGATGGTGTAACTGTACCCAGTCCAGGCAGAATATGAGTGGATTCTAAGATTCAATGATCATAATATAAACAATGGTTCTGGGAAAGCAAAAATAAAAATGAGCTTCATTTCTAGATTCTCAATCTGCCCCACCCTGAAACAAACAATGCAAACATAAAGCTAGCCAACTAACAAGTTCCTTGAATTAATGAAGGCAAAGAAAACTACTGTGGGATCGCCTTAATTTTTTTTTCACCACTGGAGAAGGTTTTTATGTCTTATTCAACATCCTGCACTCCAAAAATAAGATACATTTTTATTTTCAGTGAAATAATATGAAATGAGCATATTTTATCATATTTTCATAATTTATACTTTTACCCTTCCCTATTCCAACATTCTAAATGGAGATTAACACAAATCAGTTTTACTTCCTTCCTCATGCTGTTGTCACAAACAAGCACCCTTCTGCCAAAGGCAATGTGCCATGGACATAATGTTTGTGGCACATATTCCTTAAAGCCATGGTGTCATGTCACCACCTCACTTGATTTTAATGCTGGTCACATTAACATGGTCACATTCATACCAAGGTAGCTCAAACTAGGAGATACTGGGTGAAAATAGTAATTCATTAACTTATTGAGCCTCAGTCACAAGTTTTGTTTTTCCTGAAAAGAAAATTCACCTTGTATTGTTTGGGAAGTCTGTTTTCATGATCTAGAACAACAGTGACAGATTTAAGTTAATAGAAAAAGCTTTTTGTCGTTGCCTTTTGATTCCTCTACTTTGCTCTCTTTGTAACATCCAAAGTCTTCAGAACCCTCGCATTAATTAAGCAACAGTTTTATTACACACAGTCTGACGAGAAAAGCCTGACAGCATGAGGAGAGATTACAAGGGACAATTAACAGTTTTACTTTTTTTGTGTGTGTAGTTTCCAACTGAGGTATTTTTCTGTTTATCTTTCATGGCATAAGAAATGTATTACTATATCATGATTTTACCTACCACACTTGCATATTCCTGTGTTTTCCAAGTTATGGCTAGTAGATTAGCTGCTATCCTAATCCCCACAACCAACCAATAACCATGTACTACATTTGCCTTAATGTCTGTTTTGTGAAATTCACAAAACACAGTGCTTTGAAAGCAAGGGACCAAGAGACCGGCCTAGGTTCAAATTCCAAGAAAGTTCTAGTTTATTCATATGTGAAACAGATTATGCATTATCTATATATGGGTTATGCGGTTGTTATTAAGTGAGAGAGTACAGAAAACTCTTATCTCAGTATTTGACATGTTACATTTAATAGTGCAAAATGTCCATTTGGGGATACAATTTTTGGATTTTTAATATTTTAAAACATAAAGTCAGTCTCAGGTGAAGGAAAGGATAGTGTAGAATGAGTACTATAACTGGTGTTATGGAACAATGTGCATGCATGCCTACGTAGGGAAAAACCCAGGAGCAACAACAAAACCCCACTACCTAATATGCTTTGTAAACTTTCACTCAAATGACAATTAAGAAGAAAAAGATTAGTGAGATTCAGGAAACATAATCTGAGGATCGACTTTGTCCAAATAAAAATTACTATTATACAAATTCCACAATGAAGACAAATTATTTTTGCATATAATCTGTTATTTAAGAAATCTGTTTTAGGGAGAAAATAGTCTAAATAGAAAAGGATGTTTCAAGAGTACTAAATAACAGCATTAATTAGTAATCAACAGCAATCTAGGTGATTAAAAATCAGTTCTATAAAATTCTGAGTACTTACATATTACATGATCTCAAGTTATAATGGGCCCTGGAGGCCTAGTAAGGAGTTGTGCAACCAACCCCAAAACAGGCAGTTCAAATCCACCAGGCATTCCACGGGAAAAAGATGAGCAAACTCCTCCTATGAGATTTACCACCTCTGAAAACTTCCTGGAGGGTCAGCTAAGAGTTTTGACTCCACAATCAGTTTTTATTGTTTCTTGTTTTAGTTTTAAGTTATGTTGAGACTGGGGTTTCTTTAGTGTTTCATGCTATAACTTGCATTCAAATTCCTATTACTTAGCATTTAAATTTTTCTTTGAAAAGTATACAATGTTCATAAAATGGTATCACTGCAAATGAAGTACATTGTAATCCAGATTCAGACAGGGACTACGCCAACTTTTTTTAACACACACACACACACACACACACACACACACACACACACGAGATTTCATGAACTTCCTAAATTTCAGAAACACTTTCTCCTTAAGTATTATCCAGTGGGGAAAAAGAAAACAAAAAAGCAAACCCCTTCAACCTACCAATTTTTTTTTTTGATGTTTAGTTTTGTTTTATTGACTATGCAAAGGCATTTGGTTTTGTGGATCATACCAAATTATGGCTAACATTGAGAAGAATGGGGATCCTAGACTGATTAATTGTGCTCATGTGAAACTTTT
>NW_006399756.1:29522834-29550887 GCF_000299155.1 Elephantulus edwardii
CCCCAAATATAATCCACTCTACAACCCTCATTGCATACTCCTACGATAAAAATAATGCCTTAAAATATAATACTTTTAGACTATTCTCTCTCCCATAGATTTCAATGCCGTAAACATATTTCATCCAGTTTTACCTACCAATTTTAAAGTCTAAGATGATAGAACTAAGCCTTCAAAACACAGACAAGATTTAAAAATCAAACTGTTCATTGAAAAGTTCCCTAATGAAATGGTTAGGTTTGTTAAGTACCTCAATTCTAATCTACAACCTACACAAAAAAAAGAGAAAATGAACCTCTCACACAGATGTAAATAAAGCCACTCTTTAGGTTGCCCATTAATCCACAAGTGGCATATTCATCTTATTTACAGTATTATACCCCCTGCCATGATATTCCATTACGGAGTCACGCTACAGACTCCATAGTTAACACTATAGGAACCACTTCTTATTAAACATGTACTTCTCTCTATATTTCTCTTTTGGCTTGTTCCTAGGTTTAAAGAAAATCTTTACAACAAGTCTTTTAAGTTTTCAGATAATCCTAGCAATGTGGTGAATATGTTTGAGACATAAAGCATAATTACTTTTATGCTCATTCTGTTTTGAATTTATGCTTTAGGTGAAAGTTTACACAACAATCTAGATACAAATTGTTCCATTACAATTTAAAATCTCTGTGATGTGTCTGCACACGTCCCATTACGTATCACCAGGTTCCCTCTACCATGCCTTTCCTTGCCTACTCATCCTTGTTTGTGGGCAAATGCTACATTTTTTTGCATGTTCACTCTTCTGTTTGTCATGATCTTTGTGCTTCATATTAAGCGCTCCTTATATATTCCTACACATCTTGGCCTGTAATTACTTTTTCAATCTTAACTGACAATTACTTTTATTTTTCCTATTAGAGTATATTCAGGGATATCAATATATAGATATAATAGTATCTTTTTGTTTTTATTTACTTCTGATTAAGCTATCTCTAACTTATTCATCCTGATCCAACTGAGCTCTCCTTTCAGAAACAAAGAATCATCAAATTAAACAAAAGTAGTTGTTGTTGTTGTTGTGTGCTGTTGAGTCGCCTGCGACTCATAGCGACCCTATGCACCACAGCCCTAAACCCTGCTCTATCCTGTGCCAATCTCACTATCTGCAACACACCTACCCTGATTACCCCAGTCACTGAATCAATGCACCTCATAGAGGGTCTTCCTTTCTCATACAAATATAAAAATATTTACTGAAGTATAATCATGCTTACACTGTGAACACACACCACCCCTCTCCCTTTTAGTCAAATTTGACTGATGGTGACCCTAAGTCTGTCAGAGTAGAACTCTGTTCTGTAAAGTTTTCAATGTCAATGTTCTAGAAATAGATTTCTAGGGTTTTCTTCTAAGATGTTTCTGAGCATATTAACATTTGTTTTATCCAAGGATGACATAGGGCTATATACCATGTTGATCAACTAAACTATTATTTAGCATTTATACAGTTTGTTGCTGTATACCACTGGGTCTGAACTGACCCACAGATGACCTTCTAGTGAGTTTTCAGAGGCAGATAATTGCATGAGAGGAGACAGCCTATATTTCTTCTGTGGAGCAAGCTGGTGGTGTTTGGGTTGTCAACACAACTCCTTACCCTGAGGCCAAATGGTACTGGAAAGAGAAGGGAGCTCTGGTGTCTCAGTGCTAAACCAATGGCAAATTTCCTTTTGAAGATTTTGTGTCTCTGAAAACTCAGCTGAGTCTAGGTCAGTTCTAAGTCAAAAGTACACAACAATAATGGATAAATGAGAGTTCTAGTGACCTACTGGGTAAGGACTGTGACTGCCATTCCAAATGCAGGTGCTTCAGATCCACTAGTTGCTTGGAAGGACGGATAAATAAGCTTCTGTGTGCCTCAGAAACTCAATGGAGGGTCAACTATGAGTCAGTTCCTATTCAGTGGCAATGAATGAGTGAGTAAATACAGGCTAAATATAGAATTACGGACTAAGTACAGAATACTAAACAACACAGAATAGAGATCATTTGCTGGATACAATACATGGCCCAGTTCAGTCTAAACAAGACATTTTACAACAGTTAAAGAGGAAGAAAGAAGAAGACAATTTGCTACCATGCTGGGAAAAGGTGGAGGATCAGAGAAAGAGAGCAAGACCCTCCCCAGGATGGACTGACACAGTGACTGTGCCAACAGGCCCCAGCATGCACGGCAGAGATTTTGAGGATCGCACAGGGTAGGGCAAATCAGTGTGGTTCATAGGATTGTTCTGAGCACTACACAAATGAATCAATACAGAAATGGCAACTTTCTATAAAGGACACTGGTTGTGGCCTCTAAAAACAACTTGAAGAACCATCAAGTGTAGTAAAGATCCGAGTTCAAAATTTGCCTACAACAGTTAATGGGGAAAATTGGACAGACTTTTTAACTGTACTGTAAGCTCTCATTGCCACTGAGTAGGAACCGACTCACAACTGATTTTCCACTGGCTATAAATCACACAGGAAGAGATTACATATCTTGGTCTTGTGGAGTAGCTGGTGGACTTAAACTGCTTACTTTTGAGTTGGTAGCACAACTCTTTGCCCATTAGCCCACCAAAGCTCCCTTTATTAACTGTAAGATGGAGGAACATTTTTATCAGGTTCATGTGAATAATAAAGCAAATTACATATAATCAGCACAACAATGTTGGGACACAGGAGTTCTTTAAATATTAATATATTGTCTCCTCCTCAAAAATTGGTACAAAATAGAAAGAAAAAGAAAGGACTTTCATCCTGAAGGCACAATGAGAGAGAAATAAACTTCAATTCTCCATATTGGAACATATCTACAAACAAAACATCCACAAAAGAGAAAGAAGAAAACTAAGAAAGAAATTGTAAAGTCCTAGCAATTCAACTGGTCCCACACATACAATAACTTAAAACAGACTGCACTGGGTAAGTGCCAAAGGACGAGGCTGAGAAAGATTTCTCTAAGATGACATTCACTGATGAGCTTTACACTTAGTGGACTTGAAGGAGACTTGGTAATTCTAGTTCTAATAGGAAACTGAAAAGGAGTTTCTTGGTCATTAAATCAGTTGAATATTTATGGGATTTCTGGGATAAACAATTCTCAATAAATTTGATCTCAAGCAAATTTAACTTAAGCAGGAACTAAGATTGACAAGGAATTTCAGAATTAGAGGGCAAATTAAAAAAAACCCATTTAGTTTTTAAAAGAATTTGTTTATATATCATAGCATTCATATCTCATTTGCTCTTACAAGCTGAAGTCACGACACAAGAATAAAATTGTACATGTATAGATCCTGAGCTCATGGGTACTAAAAGGTTCAAAAGGAGGGCTCAAGTTTCACAAGCTTTGTAAGCGATATATTTACACCATATGACTAAGAACATACTTATTCATGGAAAGCTTATGAGTCCAGGTTTCTGAAGCTGTCAAACTAGGAGAAGGGGATATTTACACCCATGAACAGCACAAAAACTCATAAAAGCTGTAAGAATGAGGATTTCTTTTCCAGATTAGGGAATGCAGAAAAGTACCATGAAAAATTCTATCAAGTAGCCTTTGGAATAGTGATGTACATTCATTCTCTTAGGATGCCTACAGTGAGAGTGAGGTTTTAGACATTAATTGCTTTTATGTCATTGACCCTAAAATACTACAAGTATAAAGAAATATTGCCAGGATAAGTAGACTGTCAGTCAAAACAAGAAAGAAAAAAAAAAAACCAAAACAACCCAATCCCCAAAATACCCCCAAAATCAGATTTCTTGCTTTGACACAAATTGCTGGGCTACTTATATTAAGCAGGGTGTTGTTTTGAGAGAAATAGATGGTAGCTAGGTGCTAGGATAAAGGTAATAGCTTTTGTTCTACAAGTTTTGCATGGAGAAAGCATACTAGCAGGTTTTAGTCTCTGGAAATAAAGTATCTTAGAGTTCTAAGATAGAGAATGACTCTACAATCTCTATTAGTTATCCATGAATATATCTTGTGAAAAAAGTCCTATTAACTCTGATGAACTACCTAAACTGACTATTTCATAGTGTATTTTATTCTGCACTGGTAATGGATACCAAATAACTAGCTTTATGTATTAACACATAAATCATCTTTTAGGTGAAGTAATTATGAATATAAAAATACATTTTTTAAATCTTATAACATTTAGAAGATATCCAAATGCAACCTACATTACTTGCTTGCTTCCACAGGTTATGCTGCACCATTAGCTTAAGATATAAAAATGAAAATATTAAAAGTCATGATAACCTCCTATACTTGCCCAAAGTTCAAGTTTGCTAAGGAATGTGCAAAAAACAGGTGCTAATTTAATATGGATAATTTAGTTTACATTTTTAAGTCTTCCACAGCCCTATTTCATATTTTCAAATATTCTAGGTATTATTAACAAAGTTATCATTTTCGTGTAACTGAGATTTCAGTGGGTGATAAATCTGTAGTTTCAGATATCATAACTTTTCTCTTCTTCATCACACTTGTGTGATAATTCAATTATCATATAAAGTAAAATAACACAACTTCCAATACTGAGATGGTAATAGCTCAGGGGGAAAAAAACCATCCCTTAATTTTATAATAAAATTGTGAAAAGAACACAATTTTAAATATGCCACAATTTACTGCCTAGATTTTTTCCCCCTCTTTTAAACATCTCAGAGTGACAAAAGTGTGCTTACCCAGAAAATCTTCCTGTTAGTTGCAAAGGGAGAAGACTGAAAAGAAGAAAGTGAGATTAAATAGATACATCTTAAAAAAAATTAATTCTTCTGGTTACCTGATTCTTAAAAAAGAAAATAGCTCTATAATAAAAACACCATGCCTATGGAAACCAAGTAGAGAGGAATGCAAAACCAAAAGATTTCTTTTTTCTTTTCTCCCCTTTTTGGAAACTGTGCCTGGCAATGTGCAGCTGTGGTCTTGCTTTTTACCCATCCTCTCCGTTTCCAGTCTCGCTAATTAAAAGGTTGATCACAGAACAATGCTCTTCTCATTAATTTCAGTGTTCCGATTGGGCAGGATCCCTGCTTACCCCACCTGATCTTTTCACACTGCTGAAGTTAATGTGACAGGAGCCCGAAGATGGATTACCTGCTGCCATATTGCCCATCGCCTCCAATCAGGAGCTATCTGTGTAAACTGATTGTTCTAATTTGCTCTCATTATTTTTACAATATCAGGAGAAAATAACGCACACAGCTCACTGTCAAAGTCATGAAAATCAGCCATTAGTTAAACCCAGACACTGAGTGGCTTTATTAGAGGTACTGCAGTGTATTGATGTAGCTCCAGTTAAACAAGACAGCATTTGCTTTAGTAGAAAGAAATGTTTATATTCAAAGTAAATATTTAATATAATAATATCTACAGCAACAGGGTATTCCCAAGAATTCTGTTTTGACACAAAATTAACAGTGATAAAGGGGTTGGTTGGCATGAGAGTAGGTAACATTTAGTTCATAATCTGTATAAACAAAAAATATGTCTATCAACTCTGAGCTATGCATATTCTTCGCCACTTACACCTCATATAAACAAGAAACCCTATTCTAGACAAATGCTAATCAATAAATATGGATGATTTTATGTAACAACAAATATTTTCCCAAAACAGAAATTTCAGAACAGAAGAGTCAAAATGATTAGCAGGTACAGTTTTAAATAGTAAATGCTATATACTTAACAAAAGGGTTTTCAAAATATATTTCCAAATTATAAAATAAGAACCAGAATAAAGCCAGCTAAGCAAACAAGCTGAGTTTTAAACCTTTCATTCAGTAAGAAAAGGTCTCAGAAAAGGTTAGCAGAGCGCAGAACTCTACAGAGATATTTGATATTCTGTGATATAGTATCTTTAACAGATTTGTTCTGAGGACAAAGAAAATATATTTTCATGTTGTAAACAAAATGCTAAACTCTGAAAGAAAATATCTTTTAATTTGACATTTCTAGGCTTGCTTGACTATGAGCATTTTGTAAAAATGTTAGCTAAATGCTATCTGAAAAGCACTGGGTGTTGGGGCACTGGAGAATGAGGGCATAAGTAATACAAACTAATGCCCTAATGCCCTTAAAGAAAGGAATTTAACTAATCCACACACTCCTTCCCCTCTGCCTCATGCCAACCCCCACTTCATATTAGAAGGAAACATGGCTTCCTCCTGTTTTCTTTCTATGCTAAGATTCCTAGGTAATATGAAGGCAAGAGTATGCCCTTCTTGCTGCTCCCCTTTTAATGGCCACTTTTCTTTTTTCTAAGAAACGTGTGCCACGCTTTTCTCCTTAAAATTCCTGCACTAAAAGACTGCACCATACTGCACTCCACAAAACGTGCTGATGGCGCCAATTACAAGCCCCCAGCCGAACGCTCCAGCCCCCACCATTCGGGCAGATTTATGCGGACTCTTGCCGACGTTATTACAAGTCAGAGTTTATTGGGAAATTGTTACATTATGCGGAGTGTCTAACAAATTGCTTATGCTGCTATAATTGGATTACAACAGCCGCTTGCTCCCACCGGTAAGATTAGGCAAGTAGGACTCCTGCCGATCTCTGAGCGTTAGCAGTAATTTTATTTGCCTTGCCTCTCTCTTTCCTAACAACATGCCTCTCTCCCTGCCAGCTGTCTGCTGAAAAGGCACAGGCTTGTTCCTTGGCCCTAACAATGCAATTACAGCCCTGCAGATCGCACTGTTTGTGCATTAAGTACAGAGCCAAAACGAGGCGAATTGATCGTTTGACTTTTGGAGAAGCCATGTGATCTCTCTGTGCGGGTGATCTGACATGCATCAGCAGGCAATACTGCAGTCAATTCTTGATGAAAAACTTTCTTCCTTCACCCCCCCACCCCCAACCTTTTCCTTTTCACAGAAGAAGACACAGACTGGGCTCATCTCAGCCTAATCTAGAGCAATCCACAAAGACAAACTCGATCTTATTAGCTCCCTGGCTAGATAGAAATGTGAATAGGTTCTAGCATCTTGAAGTGCCTCAGTCAGATATATCAGAGGTTTCCAACAGTTGAACTTCTGCTACTGTCTTACAAAAAGTTCATAAAGAGTTCACTGAGGAAAAGAAAATAAGTTTACAGAAGTAATGTACTTCAAAAGAACTATAGGAAGTTTTAGTTTGGTCAAATAAAATTACCTTGAAATGGTTTTGGTCTGTCTACATTTAAAGACCATCAAGAAGTCAGCACTGAAATCTGTGTCCTGCCTTACTCCACAGATGTGCACTGTTGCAAGATGCTGGCAGCCAAAATACAGAATCAATGGAGCTGAACGTAAGGTAGCAAAAGGACCAGTATGATCCCCACTCAGGGCAAAGTTTTAAACACTTTCTTGACAGCTTTCAGTTTGTTTTTCTTTTTCCTATATGTTTAATAATGAAAACTGACCGCAAGGAACCTACATAAGTAGTTAGGCTGTGTCTGCAATCCCACCCCCCCCACCCCCATGAACTGTCTTCTTGGTTGCAAATGGCCTTAAATGCTACCAATTTTAACATAAACCAAGATCCCTGTTTACACTTTGCTCACTAATGACATATGCTACTTACGGTTCCTGAAGCTGATTACACAACAAATGTGAAGTCAATCTGTTGATCCATTTTGGTGTCCCACATCTATAATCTTAAATATCACACACATCTAGGAAGGAATGTATTCTTGTATATCTTTAACCCGACAGATGTACAAATTCTTATTTATAACAGGCCTCTTACTATTATTATTAGTTTACTTTTTTATGTATTTCCTAGAACCTCTCTGAAGCTATTTAAATTCAAATGGATATCTAAAGATGAAAGGAAAAAAATTAACTTAAATCCTAGCAGTAAGGCTTATGTTTACAATTTACTCCAGAATTTCTCTAACCATACCAGTTTCAATGATATGGTTAAATCTTAATGCTTAGACCTGATAAGAGGCGCCTGTGCAAAAAACAGACCATCTGACATGCTACTTGTAGAACAGTATATTAAAGAAGCCTGTTAACATGTAGTTTAAAACTCAAAAGAAACTCTGAACAGCTGAAATGCCTTATAAATAGCACAGACCCAGAGGAAGTGCAAACGTCTGCATTGTGAATTGTAGATCTTAATTACCGACAATGGCTGGTACAGCAAGTAGCATGGAAAAAAAGTGAAACAGTTGCACTGTTCATCGTGGGCAATAATTCTTCAGGAAAATATTTACTATCAATCAGTTATGAGAAAAGGGACTCTGTGCTCGTAAAACAGCACGTTGCTTCTCATACCAGGACCATTTTGCTTCAGCATAATCTGAATTTAAACAGCTTGTTTCCTGCGGATATAATTTTAGAAATAAATAAAACAAGTCTTCTATCAAAATCTGGAGTGAGTGGAAAGGAACATCCCATTTTTCTGTCTTCGTCAGTTGCAAACAGATTATTAGTCTCAAGTAAAAAACAGTAACAACAAACAATAAAGAAATGTAAGATCTCTACAAGGGCTACTGCAGGGGTTTCTCTCAATCACAAAAAGGCTTATCTGGATCAAGAGTCAGGATGGATGAGTATACACAACAATCCAAACTTTATACGTTTGTGTGTGTGTGTAAAAGGTAAATTGGAGAAAAGTCTGAAACAAAATTTTTCTGTATTTTTGATTTAAGTATAAGAAAATTTAAGAAATAAATGTTCTTCAATTTTTCAGTTGCTTTTCTTTACTAATTAAAAATCATCATGAAGTCTGGCAACCAGGCAAAGTATAATTATAGATTTTAAAGCCTAAGCTGACAGTCAATAATGACTGTCCATTTAAAGCTACAATAAATACAGAGCTCATCATGTCCCAAACATAAATCTCACAAACTACACAGCTATATAATTAGTAAAAAAAAAGGCTTTTGAAGAAAATAACAGGCATTTTAATGCCTCTAAATGCTGCTTGGATTAAGTTATAATATCATCGTATAATATTACCCCTATTACATTTTCATCTTAAAATCTCTTCCCAGGCCGCATTTTCCAAGTTACAGATTATTATCAAACTATAGTGACTAGGAAAATCTTTTACTGTCTTACAACTTGGTAATCTGGTATCCATAAACTCAAACAGTACTCAACAGTAACATTGTAGGCTATAATTATTATCCCTGCCTAAACACACTCTTACAAGAATTAAGTTAATTTGAACTAGTTCAGAGGGGGAAATCAGTTGATACCACGCTATTATAGTTACTCTCACACAGAGAAGGACAGGCATTCAAGGCCACAATGGAGAGTAATCTGAATCAACAACAGCCAAAAACCATACCAAATAAAAAAACCAATGCAGCCTTATCAAGGATTGCAGATGAATATACACAGTTAGGGCTAAAGGTCAAAAATAAGAACTAGGGTCAAGATCGCAGACCTTCGAAAATGATGCCAAGTCATTACCTTTCAAAGGTCAAACAATAAAAGCCAGTGGAAACAGCACAGAATCATGAGACATCACATAATACATGCAAATAAAATTAAAAACTGTTTCACTATTTCTGTGTTCTTGGTATTTCAGTGGAGGTATTATGAGGAAAATTATTTTTGCAGCAGTTTTTATTTGCCGATTATCTGACTATTGGCTCAGATCTGAAGCAATCAGAAGACAAGATATAGGCCAGGAAAACAAATCAGAAAGTTATGTGGGTTCAAAGATGAAATTATGGAAGTTGGAAATTAAAAGATAGACACTGGATGTTTGAACATTTAAGGGGATACAATAAGCATGTCAGAAAAATGTTAAAATAAGCAAGAATGAGATGAGGGTCACCATCTGGGAGCATGTGAAACAGAATGATGAGTAACAACGAGCAAAACTTATTTCCTCACCCAAGAGCATGAAAGAAATTACTTCATTGTGCCAGATGCCAGAAGATTTCTAACCATGCACCACTGAAGTCTAGGGGGAGAGGAGGGAAAAAAGAGCACCCTACAGAAACACACCAACATAACTACTTAGCTTAGTGATCCTGGCTTACAAAGTATGGAGAAAACAAAAGGAACAGATGCTCACTTGGCCAGCTCTCAATGAAACTCATTAAAATCGTCACCCTGTCCTTGGATTGGTGCTCATGCTAAGATTTTTACCTTGTTGAGCCAGAAGTCACCCACTTGTGTTGAAAGTGAGCACACTATGGCCAAAAAGGAGGAAGATTATTTTTAAAGGCCTCAATTAATCCCCCACTGTACAAATGCTAGATATTAAAAAGGATTAATTAATGATTTGTAAACTATCACTCAAATTACAATAAAAGTCTTTTCAGTTGGTAAGCTACTCTCAAAGAACATATTGCATAAAATAAAATTAAAGGGGGGGAAATTCCCTGTCCTTGAGATTTTGGTGGCAGAAGAGGCAGGTTGTAACAAATCCGTTTTAGTCTGGGTATATATAATACAGTAGATTAGTTAAAGTTGAGATTGTGGCGATAGTAACAAACTTCTGAACAGTTAGAAATGCAAAGTGTGTGTGTGTAATAAAAATCAAGAAATAAAGCCCATATACATTGAAAGGTTACTAATTCATAGACTATCCAAAATGGCTGACATAAAAATTTAACATTAACGTTTCTGAGAAATAAGAAATTTATAACCTATCTAATACGAAAAACCTCAAAATCCTTGTTATCTCGGCTCCAGAATGGCATATAATGATATTTAAGTATTTCTAATAATGGTCACTCAGTAAATTATAACAGTGCTAGAACAATTGTATTTTCTCTAGGGTACTTCATAATCCCTGTAATGGTCTATCTATGCTAAGCTGCATCTTAAAATTATGAATTTATAAAAACTACGATACATTATCTTACACAAATCTAACTGACTTGTGGCAACTCAGTACACACAGTATCAAGCAAATGTGACCAGAAAACACAATCAGAAGATTTGGCTGCTAACTAAAAGGGTGGGCACTGCAGTGCACCAAGGAGAAAGATGGCCAGTCTCCTTCAGTAAATTGTGACAGCCTGGGAAACTCCGTGCGGAACTGGAATAAACTTGATGGTAGTCGATTTGGGGTCATAATAGTCTTAACAGCTGTACAGATAAAGCATTGTTCTCATGCAGTATGATATACATCCACCAGTAATAACACTTACTTTGGCCACACAATTCTCAGTCTTCATAGCAGTACTTGCTAGACATACAGTCTCTTGGTTTAGGCAGAGTCTGGCACAGCTATTGTAAGTCTGTAAAGAGAATTTTTTTGAAATTTGAACATTGAAACACTGCCACATAGAGTACTATAAAAATTGTGTTTTAGGGACCTCTGGTGGCCTAGTGGCAAGAAGCTACACTGCAATCCCACAGGTACGTGGTTCAAATCCACCTGATGCTCCACTGGAGAAGGTGGGGCAATCTCCTCCTGTACCAGTCAGATCTGATTTGATGGTACACACACAAAATAATAATAAAAAAATTTAAAAAATTGTGTTTCTCCTTAAACTTTTGTACACTAACTTTAGAATTTATTGTTTATGAACTGAAAAACAAGGTAAAGAATGGTAGACAAAGGAAATGAGAGGCTATAAGACCCATGTATGTGACCATCAACAAGCATGTGAACAATAATGGAATTACAGACCATTTTGCATTTTTTTAAAATGCAAAGTTAGTTCTATTTGAAACAGAGCAATAACTGTTGTCCTGAGAAAAAGATCCAGGTTTCTTCCACCTGCCCCTCTAAAATTAAAAAGCAAACCAAAAAATCTCACTCAAGACCTGAAAGTATTGAGACATACTTATTATTCAGGGCAATGTTTGTTGCTGTATGCCATCAGGTCAGAACCAACTCCTAGCTGACCCTCCAGTGGGTTTTCAGAGGCAATACATAAAAATTTTCTAACAATCCAAGAAAAAAAAAGTAAATACAAAAACTTATTTTACTAATTGAGAGAATTTTGCTGTGCAAGGACATGAAACATTGATTTCTACTTCAAGAAGAAAAAAGATTTAAACCAAACTTAAGATATAAAAAGATAAATCATCATTATTCAGATCTTAAACATCACTCCTGAAGTAGTACATCCTGCAGTGTATTTAGGAGAGGATTCAAAACAGAACAAAGTATATTAAAAGACTGATTATAATAAGCAAACTTATCACTACTCACTAGCTAATATGTTAATACAATGTTTCTTTCAGAGAAGGTGATATAAAATGTTTCCATTTAGTCTTAAGCTTTAAAGAGTATAAATCATGGTTGCCAGCATGTATTTCTGAAAATTTACATTTTAAACATGCCTGCAATTAATGTTAATGCAAGGGACCACATTTTGAGAACTGCCAATATTATTTTATTTTTTTTTGGCTCTTTTCAGTTTATTGCATGAAAGTGTTACACTAGTCCAAGTTAAAAGTGGACCCCAAATGGTTACATTATACAAGCTGTGAAGTTTTAAACTTGTGACAAGGGACAGAAGGGAAATTTTCTACTCATTGCAAGGAAATTCTCACTTAAGTTTCAGTGAGCCACAAGCACTTAAAACCCATGAACCTGCAGCTGGTCGTCCTTAGCCAGTCCAATCTCTACAAGGAACTGGCATATGTTCTTGTGTTGGTCACCCTGTAGCTGAATTACTTCTCCATATTCTGGATGCTCAATTACAGTATCATTGCAGGCAAACTTCTTCTTAAACGCCTTCACTAGTTTCTTTTTATCGTAATCACCAGCGATCCCTTGGACAGTTGTAAGGGTCTTCCTGCCGTTTCTCTGTTGAATTCTTATATGGATATAATCCTCAGTCCCAGCAGGAAGCAGGTCATCACCCTTACTTGCATCAGCAAAGGGGTCGAAAGAGTGGAGGTTCTGGATAGCGGACATAGGATATGATTCCTTTTCCTTGGTGGAAACGACCTGCGGAAGGCGGTGGCGGGAGAAGGCGGGCAGGGGGGACGGAGCGTCGGGAAGCGAGGGGGCTCGAGGGGGAGGCAGCTAAGTCCTCGGCGGCGGCTCAGTGATTGGGGCGAGAACTGCCAATATTATTGTGTTGGAATTCAAGGGGGAAAAAAACCCAAAATCTTAAAACTTGGATAATCTCTTAAAACACCAAACAGTTCCTTGTTAAATACTGAAACACTGTAAAAATATGAAAGAGTTGTATACACACTCATCCAGTTACCTCTGACATGTCTTGTACAATTAAAGGACATTAAGGAAGAAATTAAAACTGACACAACTATAGAGGACAGAACTTACTACTGCAACTTCACCAATTTTCCTACTAATGTCCATTTTCTTTTTTCTGTTCATTATCTGAACTAGGGTTCCATCCACATTGTATTTATTTCTTAGGTCTTCTTGTCTCCTTTAATCGGTAATAATTTCCTTGTCTTTTACAAGTCTGATACTTCTTAAGAGTATTCATTAATTAACCTACAGAATTTGAATCCTTAGTTTGGGTTTGTATGATTTTTCTCATGATTAAAATGAGGCTGAGACAGACATAGCACAGGTAATGTGTACTTCCTAACTATATCTGATGAGGGAATATATATTTCTGGTGATGCTAACTTTAATAACTTGATTAAGGTCACAAATGTCAAGTTTCTCCACCATAAATGTGTGGGGTAAGTAAGAAAAAAATAAAAGTAAGAAAATACTTTTTTGTAAAAATATGGTTTCAGCTTAAACTTTTATGTACTAATCTTAGCATTCATTCTTGGTATTCTAATAGTATGACTCACAGTGACCCCATAAACAATAGATCTGAACCCTGTCCTACCATCATTATCTCTGACATACTTGAGCCCATTGCTGCATATGCCAATCTACCTCCTTTAAAGAGTTTTTCTCTCTTTTGGTGACCCTCTATCTTTCGAAGCATAATGTTCCTTTCCAAGTAAAAGTCGATCTTAGCAACATGCCCAAAGTATGTGAGATGAAGCTTTATTATTCTTGCCTCCAAATTTGTTTCTTTTGGCAGCCTATGGGATAGTCAGCTCCATAACTCAACGACAACAATTCTGTCATCCTTAGTCATCATCCAGCTCTCAGAAACACAGCAAGTAATTGTGAAGACCATGACCTGGATCAAGTGCATCCTGGTCTCTAAAATGACATCGGTGCTCTTTAGCACTCTGGAGAGGTCTCTGACAGTAGACTTTTTCCCAGTGCAATTTGTCTTTTGATTTCCTGACTGCTGGTGCCAAAAATGTTGATTGTATCCAAGGTAGATGAAATTGTTTGTTAACTGTCTCAATCTCTTCTCCATCTACTGTGGTACTGCCAATTTGTCCACTGGTGAGAGTATTTATTTTCTTGATGTTGAGCTGCAATTTATATTGAACACTGCAGTCTTTGACTTTCTACAGCAAAGGCTTCAGGTACCCTCAGTTTCTGCAGGCAAAGTTGTGTCATTTGTATAACGCAAGTTGTTGATGAGTCTTCCTTTAATCCTTATGCCACATTCCTCCTCATACAGCCCAGCCTTCCAAATTATTTGTTCTGCATATACACTGAAAAGGCATGGAAACAGGATCCATCCCTGACATACTTATTTCCTGATTTTTAACCATGCATTGTTTTCTTGCTCTGTTCTAAGGACTGCTTTCTGGTCCAAGTGTAGGTTTTGCATGAACACAATCAAGGGTGTTCTGGGACTTCCGTTCTCCTCAAGATTTGCCACAACTTGCTGTGATCCACATTGTCAAATGCCTTTGTACAATCAATAAAACACAAGTAGACATTCTTCTAGTACTCTCTGTTTTCAGCCAAGATCCATATGACATTAGCCATGATGTCTCTAGTGCCACAGCCTCTTCTAACCTCAGCTTGTGTTTCTGGAAGTTCAATGTACTGTTCTAGTCAGTTTTGGATAATCCTCAGCAAGATTTTGCTTGTGCACATTATTAGTGATAATTTCCACACACTGTTGGACCACCTTTTTTTGGAATGGATCTTTTTCAGTCAGTTGGCCAGGTGGTCGTTGTCCAGATTTCTTTGCACAATCTGGTGAGCACATCAAGGGCAGCATCTGTTTGTTGAACTATGTCAATTGGTATCCCAACAATTCCTGGGGCCTTGTTTTTTTTCTAGTTCTTTCAAAGCAGCTTGAACTACCTCTTTCATCACCATTAGCCCTTGATCATATGTTGTTTCTTTTATGTCAGCCAATTCTTTTTGGCCCAGTGACTCCTGTGTATTCCATTCCTTCCATCCAAATAAAGACAGAATAAACTTTTCTTTTTAAGAAAATTCTTTTATATTGATTTGTGTATAAAAATTCATATACATGTGTTTCACATTATCTTGCATTCACATTTTGTTTTATAAAATTAATCACCCCTATCACTCCACCTTTCAGGTCCCCGCTGGATCTTTCCCATTTCCTTTACCTCCTCCCTCCAATCACCAAATTGTGCAACCCTGTGATTTCCCCTCTGTCTACTCTCATCCCTGTGCTCCCACCCCTACCCTTGGACCTCTATACATGATTTACTAGTTATCTTCTATTTTTACAATAATAATCTTATGCAGTATTTTGTCCATAGGAGACTTAGTTCACTCAGCCGAATGCCCTCCAGTGTCTACCAAATTACGTAAAATTTTTTTAAATTGTTGCTCCTGAGTGCTGTGTAGTATTCCATCATGTGAATGTATCACAATTTTCCAATCTATTCAATTATGGTTGGACATTTGGCCTGTTTGCATGTTTTTGCAATTCTGAATAAAGGTGCTGTGAACATTAATGGACAAATCTCTGTGTTACTGACAGTTTCTGAGTAAATTTTATTAAAGCATCAAAAAAACATTAAATACTTAGAAACAAATTGAGCAAAGTATATGTAAGAAATCTACACTAAAAACAATGTTTAGAAAACAAAGTAAGTGGAGAGCCACTGTATGTTTTAGGACAAGAAGCTCAGATATTACTTAAATGGCAATTCTATTTAAATTGATAAAGAGTTTCAATAAAATCCAAATAAAGACCTCAAGACTTCTTTAATAAAATTGCCATGTTAAATCTAAGAGAAATGTAAAATACCTAGAATAACCAAAACATTAAAAATGAAAATAAATATAGAAGATTATAACAATATTCTATCACAAGTGTGATATTAGAGTGATGAAAGTATAGGGGAGAAGCATGAACTTCAAATTCTATTTGCTGGAGCACCTACAAAATTAGTATTTGATGAACTATAGACTTTAAGAATAAACCATGAAAGATTATCATCATGACACAGGCAAAGTTTTTTGAGGACATAGTGTGCTATCTACAAGATCTTGCTGAAGACTATTTAAAAATGACTAGACTATTAGGGGAGCTCTGGTGGCCTAGTGGCAAGAAGCTGCACTGCAATCACAGAGGCGCACGGTTCAAATCTACCAGATGCTCTGCCGGGGAAGGAGGGACAATCTCCTCCTGTACCAGTCAGATCTGATTTGATGGTACATGCACACATACAAATAATAAAAATAAAAAAAATTTAAAAAAATGACTAGACTATTACATTAACGTCAACTGCCAGAAATTTAAGCTGGATTCAGCGATGGAAAAGAATTATCATTGCTGGTGTCAGAAGGATCTTGACTGAAATGAGAATACCAGAAGGATGTCTTTCAGTGTCTTATTATGTAGATCATAACAAATTATCGATAACATTGAGAAGAACGGGAATCCTAGAACACTTAACTGCATTTATGCAAAATGTATACACAGATCAAGGAGGAGTAGTCTAAACAGAGTAAGGGAGCACTGCATGGTTAAAAATCAAGAAATGTGTGCCTCGTGGTTGCATCTTTTATCCATACCTATTTCATCTGCATACTGAGAAAAAGAATTCAAGAACAATATGGCATCAAGATTGAATTAAGACTCGCCAACAACCTGTCCTATGCACATGATACAAACTTGTTTGCTGAAAGTGAAGAGGATTCAAAATACTTGCTGCAGAAGATAAAAAACTACAACCTTTAATATGGATTACATCTCAACATCAAGAACCTCATCAGTGGAGAGGAAACATCATGATAGATGGAGGAAAAATTACAGTTATCAATAATCTTATTTCATTTGGATCCACAATCAACATCTATGGCAGCTGTTGTTAGGTGCTGAAGGAAGACTCAAAGTGACCCTATGAGCCCCAGCCTGCACTATCTTCACAATCTGTTATGCTCAAGCCCACTGTGGGAGTGACTCTGTTGAATCATCTTATTGAGGGTCATCTTCTCTTTTGCTGAACCTCTAACTTTCTTAGCAAAATGTCTCCTCCAAGAGACATTTCAGGACATTTGTCCTGAAAATATGCTCAAAGTGTTGTCAAAGCGTCAACCTCCTCACTTCTAAGGAGCACTCTGGCTGCCCTTCATTCAAGACAGGTTGGTTTGTTCTCCTGGCAGTACATACAGAAATCAAGAAATTATAGTGTGGCATTGGAAAAACCTGCTGTCAAGGACCTCTCCAAAGCATTAAAAAGCAAAGATGTCACTTTAAAGATTAAGGTGTGCCTGACTCAAATCAACTGCTTCCTCTCCATCTTCAAACTGGCAAATGAACAGAAGACTGCCAAAAGAAAAAGCAAATTAGTCTTGAGGAAATTCAGACAGGGTGCTCCTCAGAGGCAAGAAGGGTGAAACTTCATCTTACAAACTTGAAGCATGTTTTCAGGAGAGGGTAGTGCCTAGACAGACATCATGCTGGGAAAGAGAATTAGTGGGAGAGAAGATCTTCAAGGACAGGTTTGAGCATGGCAGAGATCATGAGATAGTGTAGAATAGGCTGGGTTCAAATCTGTAGCCCACAGAGTTGCCAGGAGTCATAATGGACTCACTAGAATCTAACAACAACTAGCTCATTGCTATTCAGTCAGTTTTGACTGACAGATAACCGTATTTGGGATTCCAGGCTGTAAAGTGCAAAGGAGCAGACTGCTTGTTTTTCTGTTGAGGAGCAGCTAGCTGGTGGTTTTGAACCAGAAGTATGCCAATTGGGTCAGCAGCACAACTAACTAGGGACTATGCCATCAGAGTTCCCGATTAAGTGGTATTTTGCTCTCTTTTGAGCTGCTGTTAGGTCAGAGCCAATTCATAGTTAACCCTTTCATTGGGTTTTTTCAGAGGCAGAGGCTGCAAATTGCGGGGGGGGGGGGGGCAGGAGAGACGGGCAGGTGTGTATCTCCCTATCTTTCTCCAGTGGAGCCACTGCTGGATTTAAACAGCAGGGAGGCTTTTTGCTTTTTGGGTTAGAAGCACAAGTACCACCATCTATGGACTCTACATTATACAAAAATAAAGCAGGAATAAAAACAACTATGAGATATCATCTCACCCAGTAAGAATAGCAAAATTCAGCAAAGCAGCAAACAATAAATGCTGGAGAAGTTGTGAAGAAACAGGAATCCTTAAGCACTGTTTGTGGTAGTGTAAAATGGTGCAACAACTATGGAAGATAGTATGATGCTTTCTCAAAAATTTGTAAATAGAAATACCATTTGGCCCAGCAATTCCACTACTGGGACCATATCCTAAGGAAACCAGAACTTCCACCCAAGCAGATACATGCATATCCATGTTTACAGCTGCATTGTTCACAATAGCAAAGAGACAACCCAACTGTCCATCAACAAACGAATGGATAGAGAAACTGCGGTATAGTCAAACAATGGAATAATATGCAGCACTGAAAAACAAGGAACTCAGGAAATATTATACAAAATGGATGACCCTGGAGGACATTATGCTGAGTCAAATATTTCAGTCACAAAAGGACAAATACTGCACAATGCCACTGCTATAAAACAAGATTTACATCGGGGTGGGGGGAGAATTAAGAAAAGAGGGGGTAAATAATGTACACTGCATTGAAACAGATGAGGGAAAGAACTGCTTAAAAGGAATATATTATTAGGTATTATTTGCAAGGTAACAGTCCAGAAAAAGCTGCATAGTAAAGTGGACTGGGGTGGGGGTGGGGAATTGTACAACAATGAAGTTTTTTTTTCCAAACAGAAAAGTGAACTGGGGGGTGGTGGGCAGGGAGGAAAATGTGCAATGATGAATGAATGGAAATCCAAGTTCTCTATAAATTTTCATTAAAATCTCAATAAAAAAATAAAGCAGGTCTGACATGGGGAGTTGGAAGAGAAATAAGAGTGGGCAGATAATGACCAATTGCACCAGAAAAGATGAAAGAACTGTCTAAAATTAATATATGATTAGGCATTAAATGTACAAAACAGCCCAGAGTAAGAGAAATATTGCAAAGAGGACTGGGAGGGAGGAAGTAATTGTGCAATAATGAATGAATTTTAAAAAAAATGGGGGAAGGGAAAGGGAGGACGAAGAGATAAAATGTGCAACGATGGATGCTCTGTTGGAGAAGGAGGGACAATCTCCTCCTGTACCAGTCAGATCCAGTTTGACAGTACACACACACACACACACACACACACACACACACACATAATAATATATAAAAAAGTGCCACAATGAATGAATGAAAATCTGACTTCTCTGTAAATGCTTGTTAAAATCACAAATTAAAATTTTATTAAAATAATACTTATTGAATGGATAATAAATAAATGACAACATCAACTCTACAAGAAGTGTGTGTGAAGTGTTGCACTGCTAACCCAAAGGTGTTAGAGCTGCTGGTGGAGTCATAACAACTGAGAGTGGGTACATTTGGATTAGCAGCAAAATTCCCTATGAACTATGCCACCAGGGCTTTCTTTTAAGTGGTAGGCCTAGTTAATAAAACATACTGATTGGGCGGATCTGGAGGAATTAATTCAGGAAAAAAATTTGTTTTCCTCTAAAATTACCTCCCTATATTGGGCCCTAGCCTTGAAATAAGTATAATCTACTAAGAGAACATTAAAAAATTTTAGGAAACTTCTTCCATGCCCATGAAACTTTACAAAAAGTAAGGCTATTATGTAGACTTTATTTTCTACAAAACTTATGTAAAAGAGATATATAATATTGTTTATCTTTTAAGAAAGTCTAATAGATCAGTAAACTAAAACTTGTCACAGTCCTCTGAATACTCTGGAAGAAAAAGGCCAAGTAAATTCACTAATTTACATTCAACATTTTACTATTATAAGACTTTTAGGTTGAAATCCATCTAGTCAGTATAATAGCCACAGGCAAGATAGGTTCTATTCCCACACAACGTTTGAAAAGGTAGCTTCACTGCTGAACCAGAGGCAGAGTTTCGCGTTGGAGTACTTTAATACGTTTTTTTATATTGCATATAAAGTATATAAGCATAAACCAGTAAGATGCCTTGCTGAAAACTACCTTCTTTGTGAAAGCAGGCTGTAATTCTGAACAAGTTTTCAATTTTCACACTGCTGCTAGGGTAAAACATTTTAAAGAGTTTAATTTTTTACAATGGATTCAATGACATAGGATTATCTAACAAAGTAATGGCTAATCAATAGAAGGTTTAGTTGTCAGGTGAAACATATAACACACTAAAAGGGATTGATTGCTAGACTTCTCCTTATTTACTAGAAGGTATATATTTAAAATGACACAAACTTGTTACCAGGCTGCATTCTTTTAACCTTGCAAAAAACTGTTTCAGAAATCTGTTCAGTAGCCCTATAGCAAAACAAGATATAGTATAATGAAAATGGCCAGAGATGAGAGGAGGGAAAGGGGAGGCTGGAGGTGGGACAGGAACCTTCAGATATATGGAAACATCAAAACATGTCCTGGACAAAAATATGGTATAGAAAAATCAAACTCACAAAGCAAAATCTAGGGATGTTGGAACTGATCTTTAAAAGTGCCACACAGATGCTACCGAATCTAATTCAATGGATGTAAAGCTGTATTTGATCTCATTCATGTTGTTAGGGCAGGTTTTTTAGGATTCATGCAGCTGGGAACAATAGGCTTTTTTCTTTCTTTTTAATGATACATCCAGATTAAGCACTCAAAACAAAGTGAATTGGGCCCATATGGACTTCGACCAGTATATAAACCGTTTCCTTTATAATTTTAATTTATGTACAGTATCTCACTTCTCTACATGAAAATAGACTTTTTATGGTCATTGCAACCCAAGAGTTCAATAATATTTATTTCTAGTAAGTCAGTGATTACACAATTTATCAAAGAATGATTACACTGAAATAAATACCAACCTCCCTATACAGTCTTCCTTCCTCAAACTACTTTTAAGAAAGCTAGCTATTATACTACATCATTTTTGAGGGACTTCTGTAGCTAGGTACAAATTACTAAACCATGTTTTTGGATGATTTTATTTTTATTATTATTAGGCTCTAAAGGATTCAAGAGAAGTGGGAAGTTATAGAAACAAATCACTTCATCAGACTTGGAAAGATCACTTTTGTCTTACTTAAGAGACCTACATTAATTACCTGTAAGGTCTTTTACACGGACTGTTTAAAATAAGTACAATTTATTTATTTATTTCAAATGAGGTGCTTCTTCCAAAGTATTAAATAATGTCTACAAATGCAAAAGCATTTTTATAAATAGGTAATTAAAACAGATGACTAAAATTAAGTCAAGCTGCAAAACATTACCCAGCATGCATTGTAATTTTTTTATTTTTTAATAAACATCTCAGGCAATTTTTTCCCATCTGAAGCCCAAAGCACTTCAGGGGGAAAAAAAAAAAGGTGGGAAATTTCACAGGGGAAAAACGCACATATATAATGAAATAACGCCAAACCCCAAACTAAAGTATTTACAAGACAGTCCCTTAAGCATAGTTTGTCATATTGCAATTACACCTTGTCTACTGCCAAGTCAAAGTGCTTACTATTGCCACTAGAGGGAGAAATGTCTTACACAAAGCAATGGCAGATAGGGAATGGGTTTTCTTGAGCAATTATCACAACAAAGCTCCCTTGGCTGTGTGTACCTTCTAATTACTCAATACAATTAAAATGACTAACCTAAAACAAATAGAAAAAACTGCCTGTCTGATATTAGGGACTTCATTAAACCTCTTCCTCTCATCAATCAAATCAGCAAGAAGCGCATGCTATAATATACAAATAATACAGGACTATTGAAGGAAATAAATACTGTCAGGGTTTTATTTGTGTGTGTTTTGGGGTTTGTGGTGGTGTTTTTGTTTGTTTGTTTGTTTTGTTTTTGAATTTTTAAGGAAGAAAAGAATAGCTCCCTTGGAAAAAAAAAAAGAGGAAATGTTGTGGTATTTACCCATCTGGATGCTGCTTGAAAATAGTCCTCCAAAGAGCAGAAATACAGTATGTTTTCTCGCAGTTCACTGACTTATGAATGACTGTGTTGTTGTTGTTTTGTTAACACACAGCATAATGTCATTTTCTGTGTCAGTGATGTGCTTTTTTCCTCCTACTCATTCAACTGCATAAAGGAGCAATGCCCACTGATCATCACTCTTTCATGCTGATACTGGGCTATATTAGCTTTAAGCTTTTCACTATAGTTTTGTTAAGCTACACTAAAGGCAACCTTTAGAACACCATAGGAATTTCTAGGAGGGAGGCAGGCATAGTAAGCAAGAAAAGCAGCTATTTATTCTTACTAAAAAGCTTATAGAGTTGCTTTTATAAGGCCCAGTCATTAACAGAAGATGACAACAGAGTAATTTTTCTTTTAGCTGACAACTGTGACATTTTTCCAGCTGCGTGCAAGGTGTTGAAAACCTGGCAGCTGTTACCTCCTGGGATGAAGACACTTTCTTGTCCTCCCTTGACAGTTTAACTCAGTGGGTCAGCACCTTTAAAGACTGCAAGTATCCTTGAAGAGGATGGAAGCTTGAATTACTGCTCCCTCTCTAATCAATGTAAACCCTCACTGCAGGTGAAGTCTCTATCTATAGAGGTGCATGGGGGAGGAAAATGTAATGCCTGGAGCCAGATGGTTTTATCTTGTTTTTGAAGAATAAAGGAACAAGCTAACAAGGGAGACAGCTACTTTGTTAGCTTCTTGGCCTCTCTCATGGCTTTGCATCCCCAGGGTTCCAGCTACACAAGAGAAAGAATACAGAAAAACGTAAACACTTAAAGAAATATAACTAGAAGGCTGGCATCATGCTGCTTTCAAAGAGTTGAGAGAGCGCTACTCAATGCTTTATTTATAGCTGCCCACGTTCTCAGGATGGTAAGTGGACACACACACAAAAGGAATGGGGGATGGGAGAAGGATTAGAAGGCGGTCACAATTTACTCAATTACTGAGAAAAGCAAAGCTGACAGATCCTATTAGCACCAATGTGAAGCAAGTTGTTAGGCTACTTTTTCTTAGGTAATGAGTACTTTCATGTATCCTCCCAGGACTTTGCCCTTGTTTGCAAATACGAAGAAAAGCTATGAAACAGTGCCAATGGTTTTATGGCCTCAAATTTTAGGAGTAAAATTAGGGAGAAAATTGTAGCTACTTTACATATGCCTTAAATAGAAACTCATATTTAATAAAATAAGAATTATTCTTTAAAAGAATATATTACTTTTCTTTCTTTCCTGTGTTCTGATGTTGGAAATGAAATTGAAAAGCAGGCCCACAAAACAGCTCAGTGTCTCAGGGAGTACTTGACTCCAGACTTTCTCATCAATACTTATTTCTGGTAATTTCTTCATCAGATGTTAAAGCTGTGGTTATGCTGGCCTCTGAGTACAAGTTAAAAATCATTCTTTCCTTCTGAGTATGTTTGTGTAAGATCAGTGTTATTTCTTCCTTAAATGTTTAGTATTATTCACCAGTGAAATCACTCGGACATTTTGATTTAAGACTTTAGACAGACATAAGGCCGTTCAGATTTGGTAAACTTTATTTTTCAAGAAAATTTCCCATTTCATCTAACTTGTCAAATTTTAGACATGAAGTTGTTCATATAATTCCAGTACTCTCCTTTAAATGTCTGTAGGAATTGTAGTGGTGAGTTTTAAGCTATTTTGATATTTAAATAGTTCTATAAATTAACATTCAGCAATTATTCCTACTAACAATGGTTAAAGTGTACTTTAGAATAATATATGTAAACGACAAGAATTAGTTTAAGATAATTTAAACTGGTTAGAATGTAACTGTGATTTTTATAATAAATGGTAAATGAGTATCTGAACTAGAAATACTAGACTCTCAAGGACTTCTGTAATATAAATTCTATTTACATTTAACAATAGAGATAAGATAAGGCAGCCACATAGAACATGATGGGGTCTGGGGAACACAAACCCAGCAAATACCACTTCCTTACTGTTATATGCAATAGAAAAAAGTGGGGACTTAAACAGCATATATATTATGTCCTTTCTTTAAAAAAAAGCAGCCATGGGGTAATCAAGTTCAGGGCAGAGCTGGACAGCTGCCCTGTGACCCGCCTCTGTTGACCCCTGTTATTCATCACTCTTTCCTAAGATTGAGAGGGCAAGCTCCTATGGAGTGACCACCACAATAGACAGACACAAGCCAAGAGTAATCTGGTTCGAGCAAAAAACCAGATGGCACTGTAATAAATTTACAAATCTGCATTCATGGGGCTGTTAAAACACCCAGAAGCTAAAAGACTCCTAGGGCCCCAAGAGGATCTCTTACTTTCCTGTTTCTAAAGGCCATTTCTCTTTCCAAGAACATTGAGTTCATGCTCTTCACAAAGAGAATGAAGATAAAACCCTTAACAAAGAAGGGAGGGGGGAAAAGCCTCATGACCTAATTAATCTCTAGAGCTTGGACCTCAACACTGAATGACAGATATTAAAAAAATCATTCTGAACCACAATAAGGAAAGGAAAAAAAACAAAATTAAAGTGGAGGGTGGTGGTTTAAGAGATTGAAACAACAACAGAAAAACATTAAATCTCTTTCAAATTCTGCGCACAACAGATCTTGCAAGTAGAAAATGATTCAATAATGTATGCATTTATTTTTAAAATGAATCAGATTAGTCCCATGTGTGACCTGCTGGTCCATCTGTATGTGCTGGACTTAATAGGCACGATTCTCTCTCTTGCTTCAGTTTGAAGTATGAGAGAGATAAATTTAGTTTAATTTTCAACAGATCAGCCTATCCATTTTCCAAATGGACCATCTGGATCAGCCTATTAAAATTAATTTATAACTTTGCAGAGTGAAAATTCGTTTGTTAGCTTAAATAAAGTTGCCAAAACTTTCTGTCGTGTCATTGTTTTCTGATAGTTGTTGTACAGTGGGCAGTGTGTCTAGTTCCAAATTGATCTTATTCTATATTGTTCTATATATTTATATTTACAGATCAATATTTAGTTAAAATGATTTCAATATCAATTACTGATCTTTTGCTTATTTACAAAACCTGAATTGACCAATTATATCTAATAAACCATGTTTATTACAGATGAGGGGAATACACCCACTCAACTGAGTTTAATATAAATAAACAAACAAACAAAAAATGAGCATACCAGTCTCTGGTACTTTCTCATCTGACATTGTATAAACTGGAGTCATAGTAAGAAACAGAAAAATTTTGACAACACTCAATTTTGAGTTTCAAAGCAATGACTACCCAGATGAGGCATCAAACTCATCTCCATTTTCTTCATTTATAAACTGAAAATCACCTCGTCACAGGATTATTATGAGGACTTAGGGTTATTAAGAGGTTATTAAAATGAAAGTATTGCCAGGTTTATGGTAAAGTGCTCAACACACATTATCGCTTCTCCCTCTTTCTACAGCAATGCTATAAAGGCAAATAACAGAAATTCTTTTTACTCCTGCTGATGCTCATCCTAATCTCATATTAAAAACGAATAGGTGATGTACATATTTGCTGGCACCACTATACAAACATGTTCTGCTTGCCAATGAAGGAAAAGTTAATACAAGCTCTTAAAGCAATCTCTGAGTTTTGTTACCAAGTTTGTGACCATTTTTAATTTTTAAAAGAAGGCACAAATGAACTTTTGCAAGTAAAATGAATTTTATTTTGAGGGTAGCAGCACAATAGTAACTTTTCTGAAAAACTTGACATCTAAAATGTCCTTTAGATAAAGCAAGCAAAGTACTGCTCAGAATAAAATAAATTAACTTCATTACAGGGATTTTAAAAATACTAACCTGCACTTAAAAATTGGATTAAAACCCCTCCAATTTTCTTTCCACTCAAAACAAAGTCAATCCCGTATGAAACATAATATAAATGGGACAGTGTATAAAGCAATGTATATGAATGAAATATATTGGTAAAGGTATTATGACATGAAAATAAATTTAAAAAAAAGTATTTTTTAAAAATCCCCAAAACAAAAAATACCTCACTGCCATCTCAACTGACACATAGCCAACCTTCCAGAGGATTTTTAGAGGCAGTAAACGACATGGGAGGAGACTGCCCATCTTTCCCACCAGTGATGGTGGGTTCCACAGACCCTGTAGGTTGGTAGCACAACTCTCTATGGAATATACGAATAGAGTTAGTAACGGATTGTCCTGACTTAAGGCATGCATGGTATAAATTGAGGGGAAATTACCTGGTTGAAATTTAACCATGGCCAAAACAACTTTTCATTTCAGTTCCTTTTCTTAAGAATGAAATTTAAGAGTTGCCTTTTGTTTTGTTGGTTGTGGCATTTTATTTCAAGTAAGACTAAATTTCATACCTGTCTAAGTGAATTCTTCTCTGGTATTATCTTCCTAGGAGGTTCGCCATTATTACAGTCTTCTCTCTCTGAGGAATTCTGTCAAAGAAAGTAAGCTTTAATTCAGTTCTCATTATCTTCAGTCTTATTCTGTGGGAGTAAAGTGAATTACATTTCTAATTCTGTAAGCTAGAACATCATACATATTTATACATTTATTCATGTGAAAATTTAGACACATACAGACATGCACATATAGAGAAAAAAAATACATGCCCATGTATACAAATAGATCTGGGAGGGATCTGAGCAGAAAGTATTTTAAGTAATGTCCAATAGAGTATATCTTTTAAAATGTCTAATTTATTACCCTCTGAAAATGCAGGTTGACACTGTACAGAAGGCAGCATGGGCTCATACTTAACTAATGACAGCTTGAACTATGATTATTACTTTTTCAAGAATTTGTTTTTTGGTTGTCAGGTGTGGTCAAGTCAACTATGATGCATGGCAACTCTATGAACAGCAGATCTGAACCCTGTCCTATCTTACACCAAAGTCAGGATCTTCAACAAACTAAAGCCCATCGATTTAGTCACTTTGTAAAGCCATCTTGTCTTCTTTTCTTTCTATGATCTTCTGCCTTTCCTAGCATGAGGTCTTTTCCCAAGACTTGGTCCGTCCTGATAATATGCATGAAGAAAAGAATGTGAGCTGAAGTTTTACCATCATTGCTTATAAGAAGCACTCTAGCTGCAATTCCTTCAAGACAGACTTGTATTATTCTTTTGGCAGCCTGTAGGATATTCCATATTCTTCTCCAACAACACACTTCAAAGGTATAAATTCCCTGTCATCCTTTGTCACTGTCCAACTTTATGTTTAGGAAGGAACTAAACAGATACACCGTAGTCACTGCTAATCAGACATACTGCTCTTTAGCGTGTTGGAAAAGTCCTATACAACAGATTTTCCCAATACAACATGTCTTTTGATTTCTTAACTGTGACCACTATGGGCACTGATTGTGGATCCACATAAAATGAAATCATTGATGATTTCAATCTTCTCTCCATCTATCATGATGCTGCCTATTTCTTAGTTCAGTAGTGAGGATTCTTGTTTTCTTGATGAGAAACAAATGCATATTGAAGCCTATAGTCTTTGATTTTCTTTAGTAATCACTTCAGGTCTTCATTCACATTCTATAAGCAAGGCTGTGTTATCTGCATGAACATCTGTTGACGAGATCTTCCTCAACTCCTGACACCACATTCTTCTTCATATAATCTAGATTCTTAAATTATTTGCTTAAAGATTAGCTAGGAGATCCTAAAATCTTGATAGGATTCTTATACACTTGGAGAGGGGGAACCAATCTGATTAAGTTCAGAGATGTTAAAAATCTGCTCTAGGAACAGCAAGCAACAAATGCTGGCAAGGTTGTGGAGA
>NW_006399756.1:29551467-29580585 GCF_000299155.1 Elephantulus edwardii
GGGGGGATGGGGGGGTGCAACAATGAATGAATGGAATCCCAAAATCTCTGTAGATGTTCATTGAAATGAAAAATAAACAACCTAAATTAAAAAAAAATCTGCTCTAGTAAATACATATAAATCACCATTTTAAAGGCAAACTATAGAAAATCCAAATTATATAATGATTTTCTCTCTATATTTATAACATTATCATTTAATAAATTGCAGTTATTTATTATCATTCATGAAATTCAAGGAGTTACTTTTGTTTTCAGATCCAGAAACTGTCTCTGTAGAAATGTACATGGTAATTAACATGCAAAGTATAAATCAACATGTGTCACTTTAAAAATTTTATATGATCATTCATATACATTTTTATAACATTAATCAAAATAGAGGAAGTTCTGGTGGTATGGTCTGTATGGATTTGCAGCGCCACCCCAAAAGCAATCCCTTTCTTCGAGTTCAACTCCACCAGTAGCTCCATGGAAGAAAGATAGGACAATGCCCTGTCATACAATGTATAGCCTCAGAAACTCAATGGAGGATCAGCTCTAAGTAATTTCTATCCCAATGAGTTTTTTAAAATACAATAGGCCTTTACACCTCAGTGGTGAATACCTTGCACATGACTTTTAGTTGACCGAGAGGCTGATTTTTGTAGTTTCATTAGAAAGTAATTCTTTGATCAATGCAGAATGACTAATTCAGGAAGTTCTGGTGACCTAGTGGTAAGAAGCTTCACTGCAATCTCAAAGGCACGAAGTCTGAAGCCAGCTGTTCCACAGGAAGATGAGCAATCTCCTCCCATGCGATTAAACTGCCTCTGAAAACTCAGTGCTGAAGAATCAGCTGTGGGTTGGCTCTGACTGAATGGCACACACCACCACCACCACCACTGATCAATTTAAAGGTTCCCTAACTAAAACATAGAGAGGGAAACAAACAAACCACACAAACAAGCTGGGGATTTCTTAGTACTATACAGTACTTTCTTTTTTTTTGGGGGGGGGAACCCACCAAAACCCAAAAAACAGAGATTGACTATCAACAAAGAGGAGAGAAATATAGTTGAATTAATGATCATAAAGTAAATGAGGAAAGTTGCATTGCATCATAGTAGAAACAAAGAAAGAACGAGAGGAAGGTCAACATTAGATCCATAATCAAATTTGAATAACTTAATTGGGAGCTCTGGTGGCCTAGTGGCAAGAAGCTGTGCTGCAATATTGAAGGCACATGGTTCAAGGCCACCAGCTACTCAGTGGGAGGATGGTGGGCAATCTCCTCCTGAGCAATTAACTGCCTCTGAAAACCTGCTGGAGGGTCAGCTATGGGTTGGTTCTGTCAACAACTTTTAATTTAAATTAAATGTCTTAGATAATCCACTTCCTAAACAACATGCCTTTGGAAACTCTATGAACTTTGACAAATGATTACAGTTGTAAAAAGGTTTCAGTCCTTCAGTTCATAGGCTCACTATGAGTTATGCTCGACTTGATGGCAATCAACAACAAAAACAGATAATACACCCCAGTAAGAACAGCAAAATTTAACAGAGCAGCAAACAACAAATGTCAGTGAGGCTGTGGAGAAACTGGAACCTTTATTCACTATCAGTGGGAGTGTATAATGGTGCAACCACTATGGAAGACAGATAGTATGGCGCTTTCTCAAAGAGTTACAAGTAGAAATACCATTTGACCCAGCAATTCTACTACTGGGAATATATCCTAAAGAAACCAGAACTGCCACCCAAACAGATATATGCCCACCCATGTTTATTGTTGCTTTGTTCACAATAGCAAAGAGTTGGAAACAACTCAAGAGCCCATCAACAAACAAATGGAGAGAGAAGCTGTGATATAGTCACACAATGGAGTATTATGCAGCACTGAAAAACAAAGTACTCAGGAAATATTGTATAAAATGGGTGACTATGGAGGACATTATGCTGAGTGAAGTAGCTCAGTCACAAAAAGAAATACTGCATAATGTCACTGTTATAGAACAGGTTGGGGAAAACAGAAAAGAGGGGATAAATAATGTACACAGCATTGAAAGAGATGAGGGCGAGAACTGTATAAAAGGAATATATGATCAGGTATACACAAGAGTCCAGAATAAGAGATGCATAGTAAAGTGGTTGGGGCAGGGGGTGAAGTGGGGGATTTTATAACAATGAAAGAACTTTTTTTCTAAAGGGAAAAAGCAAACTGGGGGGTAGGGGGGACAGGGAGGAAAATGTACAACAATGAATTAATGTAAATTCAAGTTCTTTATGAAGTTTCATTAAAATCTAGGGGGAAAACCTCCCAAAATCCCACTACCTTTAAAACAACATAAAAACTTAGGAAGCTGGTAGTCAATTATGATGTTGTTGTTATGGTGTACCAAGGAGTTGGAACCATCCCATCATAGCTGATCCTCTGATGGGTTTTCAGAGGCAGTTAATCACTCAGGAGGAGACTGCTTATCTTTCTCCCACAGAGCAGCAGATGGATTTGAACCACTTACCTTTGGATTGGAAGCCCAACTCCCTATGCTCTAAGCCACCATTGCTCCCTCTGCAATGAACTGTTATTGTTATGTGCCACTGAGTGTGAACCAACTCATAGCTGACACTCCAGTAGGTTTTCAAAGACCATAAATCTCACAAGAGAAGACTCTATATCTTTCTCCTGCAGACTAGCTTATGGATTCAACCTGCCTGCCTTTGGGTTGGAAGTGCAACTCCTTACTATGAAGTCCTAGTGCTTACCACTAAGCTACCAGAGCTCCCTACTTACTATACAACTACTGGTCTGTAACTAACGAAATCAAAGAACATGAAAAATACTAAGACAAGCGTTCAGACTAAAAGAAACCTGGGAGAAATGACATCTCAGCTTCCTCACCTCCCCCAAGCAGACATTACTAGAACAACTGGCTAAATCTGTAGATCTGTAGATGAGCTTGTAACACTGAATTAATGGTAACTTTCTGGGTTCTCCTAATTTCACAATTTATACTGTTGTTGTGTACTGTCTACTCAGAATCAACCTACAGCTGGTTCTGTAGTGGGTTTCAGAGGCAGTTAATTACACAGGAGGAAACTGCCCATCTTTCTACCATGGAGCAGCTGGTGTACCTATGCATTGGCAGTACAGTTCCTTACCATTAAGCCACCAGAGCTCCCACTTTATATTGTTGTTAAGCGTTACTGAGTCCTATGAACAACAGATCTGAACTCTGACCTATCCTACACCATTCTTATCATTCTCAATACATTTGGCTCCATTGCTGCAGATACTGTTATTAGTCCATCTCATTGAGGATCTTTCCTTCACGAACCCTACACTTTTCCAAACATGACGTCCCTTTTCAAGGAACCACTTCTCCTAAGAACACATCCAAAACATGTGAGACAAAGCTTCACTATCTTTGCATCCAAGGAACATTCTGATTTTACTTTCTCCAAGACCTATTTGTTTGTTCTTTCAGCAGCCCATGGGCTATTCAGTACTCTTCTCCAATAGTACAATCCAAATGCATTGGTTTTTCTTTTGTCATCCTTATTCATTGTCCAGTTCTCAAATGCATGGCAGGTGACTGGAAAAACCTTCATTTGAATCAGGTACACTTTAGTCTTTCAACTGACATCACTGTTCTCCGGGGCTTTGGAAAGATCCCTAACAGCAGACTTTCTTAATGTTATACATCTCCCAATCTCTTGACTGCTGGTACCAGGGGTATTGACTGTTGATCTAAGGACAACGAAATCGGTTACAATTTCAATCTTTTCTCCATCTATCATGATGTCGCCTTTTTGGCCCAGTGGTGAGAGGATTTTTTATTTTCTTGATGTTGAGACATAAACCATACTGAAAGCTGCAGTCCTTGATCTCTACAAGTGCTTCAGGTTCTCCTCACTTCAGCAAGCAAGGATGTATCATCTGCATAACACCAGGTGTTGATGAGCCTTCCTCAAGTCCTAATGCCCCACTCTTCTTCATAAAGCCTATCTTCTTGATGGAATTCATAAAATCCAGCACAGTATATAGATTGAATTGGTAGAGAGAGGATACAGCTCAGAAGCACACCTTTCCTGATTTTAAACCATGCAGTATTTCCTTGCTCTGTTTGGACAACTTCTTGGTCTATACATAGATTTTTGTATAAACAGTATTAAGTGTTTCGGAATTCCCATTCTTCTCAAAGTTAGCCATAGTTTGTTAAGGGGAGGAAAAAGACATCACTTTTTTCCTTATATAGAAAAAGCATGAGCTTTTTCAAAAGGATATAGTTGTGTACCAACATCATAAAAAAAATTCTATGAATCCTCAACCAACTTAAAAACCTGCTCTTTTGGCACAACTAATTTATAATACTCAGATTTTGCAATTATTATTATTATTATTTTAAAATGATCTTCAAGAATTAGTTCTGAATCTCTTTGCCCAGCAGTTACTAATTTACAATTAAGGAAGCAAAATGAAAGTCTCACTGCCAATTTTGAATCAAACTTCAAGCTGGAAGCAGTTGGGCGGTATGTAGACATACAGCAATTTGGCTAGTAGAAATGACTTGTAAATCAAGACAAGAGATTTGAGGGATGTATTTTAGATAATAAGTTTCCATAAGTAACATGAGGTGCTATTTCTGAATAAAAAAAAAAGGAAGAAAGTAGTTTTTTTAAGAAAGTAGTTTGGTTTTTTTTTTTTAAGTACTTACTTTGATATTTCATATTTCAACTAAGAGATGCTGCTCTAGACGTTCTCACCAAGTTGTGTCAAGAAATCTGGAGAACAACCACTTGTCCAACTGACTGGTAGATCTATATTTATTCCCATTTCAAAGGAAGGTGATCCTATAGAGTGTGGAAACTATAAAACAATATCACTACTATCACAAGTAATCAAGATTCTGCTTAAGATTATACAAAAATGACTGGAACAACACACCAACAGAGAACTTCCAGAAGTGCAGGTCGGGTTTAGAAGGGATTGTGGTACTAGGGATATTGTAGCTAATGTTAGATGGATCTTGGCTGAAAGTAGGGAGTACCACAGGAATGTCTATCTGTGTTTCATTGATTATGCAAAGGCGTTTGACTGTGTGGACCATAATAAACTCTGTCTAACTCTGAGAAGAATGGGAATCTCAGAACACTCCATTGTGCTAATGTGAAACCTATATTTGGACCAGGAGGCAGCTGTCAGAACAGAGCAAGGAAACACTGCAAGGTTCAAAATTGGGAAGGGTTTACACCAGGGATGTGTCCTATCTCTATACTTTTTCAATCTATACGCAGAACAGATTATCTGGGAGGCTGGGCTCTATAAGGAGAAATGAGGCATCAGGTTTGGAGGAAGATTCATCAACAACCTGTGTGCTATGCAGATGACACAACCCTGCTTGCTGTAACTGAGGAGGACCTGAAGCGCTTGCTGCAGAAGGTCAAGGACTGTAGCCTTCAATATGGATTGAGGCTCAAAATCAAGAAAACAAAGATTCTCACCACCGGGCCAAACGGCAACATCAAGATAGATGAGACTGAGATTGTTAATAGCTTTAATTTGTTTAGTTCCACAATCAACACTTTTGCCACCAGCAGCCAGGAAATTAAAACACGTATTAAGATGGGAAAGTCTGCTGTTCAGAGACCTCACCAAAGTATTTAACAGCAACGATGTTACTCTAGAGAATAAGGTGTGCCTGATACAGGCCATGGTCTTTGCAATTACTTGGTATGCGTCAGAGAGCTGGACAAGGACTAGAGATGATAGAAGGAGAAATTGATGCCTTTGAGCTGTGGTGTTGGAGAAGAGTTTTGAATATACCATGGGCTGCTATGAGAATGAACAGGTTCATCTGAGAGAGGGTTAAACCAGGCTGCTCCTTGGAGGCAAGGATTCTGAAACTTTGTCTGACATACTTTGGACATGTTGCAAGGAGGGACCAGTCCTTGGAGAGGGACGTCATGCTCGGGAGGGTGGAGGGACAGTGTAGGAGAGGAAGACACTCTGTGAGATGGACTGATTCAGTGACTGGGGTAATGAGGTTAGGAGTGTTGGGGACAGCGAGAATGGCTCAGGATAGAGCAGGGTTTAGGGCTGTTGTACATAGGGTCGCAGGTGACTCGACGGCACATAACAACAACAACATCTTTCTCTGAAATCTACTTTTATCCCCAAATCAATGTATTTAAGTTGAAGCCACTCTCTCTACATTCTGATCCATTGTAGGTTAGTGTTTCTCTCCAAACTTTTTCCTCCACATATAAATACTCAGAGTAAATTTTTACTCATTCCTCTTTAAAAAAAATACAATTTAATTGATTTGGCACTACACTTGTCCAGACTCCCAATAACTCTTTTGTAAGTGCTGTTGCTACTATGATAGTCTTCTGTAGAGCTGTTAGTGGATTTGAACCTCTAGAAAGAAGTAGCCTTTGAGTTAATATAACACCTCCTTGTACATTATGCCAACTAGTTCTGTGACAGTCTTTCCTAAATCTTTATCTGATACATTCTATACAGAACTGTCCAAATCCTCCCTGCAAAAGTTTCATTATGTTTTGTCCTGCTTCAAAACTTTCTAAGGAACTTTGAGGGCCTAGAGTTAAGAAGGTGTGCTGCCAACCCACAGGCAAGTGGTTCAAATCTACTATCTACTTCTGGGAAAAATAATACAAAGCCTATACCTAGACCATGAAGCTGTTGTATGGACAGAGCAAAGGAACACTGCATAGTTTAAAATCAGGATATGTATATGTCAGGATTGTATCCTTTCTCCCGTTCTACTTAATTTGCTCACTGAGCAAATCTTTCAAGCAGCTGGACTCTAAGAAGAAGAAGAATATGGCATAAGGATCTGAGTAAGACTTACCAATCTGCATTATGCAGATGATACAACCTTGCTTGCTCAAAGTGAGGTCTTGCAACACTGCAGAGGATCAAAGACAACAGCCTTCAATATGGATTACATCTCAATATCAAGAAGATAAACATCCTCACCACTGGGCCAGCAGGTAACATCATGCCAAATGGAGTAATGGGTAACAATGCCAATGATTTGATCTTATTTAGATACACAATTAACCCCTCTGGTACTAAATTAATGAAGGACAATGATACTTGTTTGAAAACTAAGGTGTGTGTGATTCAGAGCATTGTCCTTTCAATCAGTTGCTATACACCTGAGAGCTGGACAGGGAATAAGGACGGCAGAAGAAGAATTGATGTCTTTGAGCTGTGGTGCTGGAAAAGAGGATGAATATCCCATAGTCTGCCAAAAAAACAAAGATGCCTTGGAAAAGTGCAGTCAGAATACTCCTTAGAGAATGGTGAAACTTTGTCTCACATATTTTGGATATTTTGCTAGGAGAAGCTACTCCTTGGAAAGAAATACCATGCTTGGAAAGGGTCAGTGAATGAAAAGAAGACCCTCAATGGGACACACAAGGACTGCAGAACGTTCAAGTGGGTTCAAGTGTGTCAGAGATGAGGAAAGCACAGGGTTCAGATTGGTTGTTCATAGTTGGACTCAACTTGATGGCATTTAACAACAACAACAACAACACAATCACCTCCCATACAATTTACAGCCTCTGAAAATCTGCCAGTGGTCTCTTACTTATCTGCTGTGAAAGGGGAAAAACAAAACCCTACCTCCATGGCAGAAACTAGTCTACAGGGCTATCTACATGAACCACAGCCTCATTTCCCAGAACTAGATGTTGTGTGCCTACCATCACTGAATGTTCAGAGCAAGGCTAAAAGAGGAAGGACCCTCATACAAAAGAAAGGGGGGAAATGTGGGAAAGAAAAGTCCAAATTCTCCATCTTTTCAGGTCCCTACTGTATCTAACCTAATGCCCTTCACTCTTCCCTCTGCCTACCAAACTCTCTATGATTTCCGCCTCCTACCCACCCTAAGCCCCTCTTATCTTCCCCCTTTGGACTTTTATCTACATCTTACCAGTTATCTATTTTTACAATAATGGTTTTATGCAGTATTTGTCCTTATGAGACTAAATTGATTCACTCTGCATAATGCCTCTAACATGTTCTAGTTTACAAAACTGTTGCTGCTGAGTGCTCAATAGTAATTCCATTGCATTGGCACAGATAAATGATGATTAACTTTATAAAACACAGTGTATGGAAATGACTGTATGAAATATAATGTGAACCAAGGAATGTGTGAAACAAAATTTATATTAATGAAGCACAATATAGATGAATTCTGTATGTAAACCAATATACATATATATACATACACACATAAATACATACATATACCTATACATACATATCCATCCATCCATCCATCCATCCATCCATCCATCCATCCATCCAAATTCTCATAACATCTATTTCCTGAACCTCCTGAGAGTATTCTTTAAACCTTGAACAGAAACTATTCTTCTAAGATGCCTTTTGGCTAAATAGCAGATTACCTCATAAGGGAATCAATTTCATCCTTCCTTGAGTATTATGCTCATTTTTTTTTTTTAAAAAAAAAAAACCTCTATGAGACCAAATGGTCAACAATCTGTATAGAAATTGTGATAAAGAAATGTTTCTCACCATAAGTAATATATACTGCACTGAAACAGATGAGGGAGAGTACTGTTTAGGAAGAATCTATGATTAGGTATTATTGCTATGACAAGGGTCCAGAATGAAACCTGCATAGTGGAATGGACTGGGGGGGAGGGTGCTATATAACAACGGAAGAATTTTTTTTTACTTGTCAAAGAAAAAATCGAACCGGGGGTTGAGGGGTGGGCAGGGAGGAAAGTGTGCAAAAATGAGTGAACAGATAAGAAAAAAAGAAAAAGAAATGTGTCTCACCAAAACACCATAAAATATTTTTAAAAAAAATTAGTAAATCAGAACTTTTCATCCTTGAGTCAGCTTCTTAGTATTGTATCCATTATGTATCTGACTGTTTTACCTTTTCATCAACATCACTGCACAGTTTACATGTCATTTATCATTCTCAAAAACAAGAAAGACACTCTCACATCCATGACTTTTGTTAATCTAATTCATCAATATCAAACAGCCTATCTTATTTCTCTCTTCATTTACTAATATCCTGATTAAAAATTCAGTGAAATTACTACTTTCTCTAAGAAGCCTATTCTTATGTGCCATTCCACTAAGTCACAGGAGGAATTATTCTGAAATTAAGCACTTATTTGTATACCTTTTAACATGCCTTTCACCCTCACCTTAAACTGTTAAGTTCCTGCAGGGCAAGAGGGCACTTTTTCATCTCTGCAGTTCTGTGATTCACCATACAATTTGAAAATATAAGTTTAAAAAACATTTCTTAGATTAAATACTATTGCCAGATTAACTCTTCTTATCTTTTAATTCTAATTTTAATTTGGTGAAAATAATTACATTATTATTCCCATTCCAAAAAAAAAAGTGACCCAAGTGTGGAGATTATTGTACAATATCACTAATATCAAACACTAGCAAAATCCTGCTGAAGATTATCCAGAAAAGACTTGAACAGTACATTGATAGAGAACTACGAGAAATACAGGCTGGGTTTAGAAGAGGTTGTGGCACTAGGAACTTTATTGCCAATGTCAGATGGATCTTGGCAGAAAGCAGAGAGTACCAGAAGGATGTCTATCTGTGTTTCATTGACTGTGCAAAAGCACTTGACTATGTGGATCACAATAAATTGTGGCTAACCTTGAGGAAAATGGGAATCTCAGAGCACTTGATCATGCTTATAAGAAACCTATACTTGGACCAAGAAGCAGTCCTCGGAACAGAGCAAGGAAATACTGCACGGTTCAAAATCAGGAAAGGAGTGCATAAGGATGCAGTCTGTCCCCGTACCTTTTCAATCTGTATGCAGAACAGATCATTTGGGAAGCAGGGCTTTATGAGGAGGAGTGTGGCATCAAGATTGGAGGAAGACTCATTAACAATCTACAATATGCAAATGACACAACCTTGCTTGCTGAAACTGAGGACCTGAAGCACTTGCTGCAAAAGATCAAGGACTGTAGTCTTATATGGATTTTGTCAACATCAAGAAAACAAAGATTCTCATGACTGGGCCAAATGGCAGCACCATATTAGATGGAGAAGAGACTGAGGTTGTTAACAATTACAGCTCGCTTGGATCCACAATCAAAACTCCTTAATACCAGCAGTCAGGAAATCACAAGACGAATTGCACTGGGAAAATCTGCTTTCATGGACCTCTCCAGAGTGCTGAAGAGCAACAATGTCAATCTAGATACAAAGGTGTGCCTAATCCAGGCCATGTTCTTCTCAATTACTTGTTATGCTTCAGAGTTAGACAATGACTAAAGATGACAGAAGAAGAGATGCCTTCGAATTGTGGTATTAGAGAAGAGTCTTGAACATACCAGGACTGCCAAGAAAACAAATAGGTCTGTCTTGGAGAGGGTGAAGCCAAGTTTTTTCTTGGAGGCTAGGATTTTTAAGCTCCACCTCACTTACTTTGGGCAAGTGGCCAGAAGAGATCGGTCCTTGGAGAAAAACATCATGCTCAGAAAGGTGGATGGACAGTGCAGGAGAGGGAGACTCAGGAAGAGATGGATTGATATAGTAACCGGGGCAATGGGGGCTGGTGTGTCAGAGACACTGGCTCAGGACAGAGAAGGGTTCAGAGCTACTGTACATTAGGGTTGCCATACATTGCAAGTGACTCAATGGCACACAAAAACAATAACATACAGGTTTGGAAGCAGGGGTGGCATCCACTTCCTAAATAACATGCCTCCAGAACCTCTACAAATTTTGATAAATGTCAATAGTTGTAGAGGGGCTTCAAGCTTTTTGTTCATAGGGTTGCTATGAGTCGTGCTCGACTTGAAGGCAATCAACAACAACAACTGATATGGACATAGACCAAGAAGCAGCTGTATGAACAGAACAAAGGAACCCAGAATGGTTTAAAATTGGAAAAAGTATGCAAGAAGGTTGTATCCTTATCCATGCCTATTCAAGATGTATGATGAGCAAATCATCATTATCCTCATTTACTCTAAAAAAACTGAAGATTTCCTGGGTCTCTGCAGGTCTCTCTACTCACCAGTACATAATATACAGTTAATAAGAGTTCAATACAAAAATGATATTTTACACTCATACCTTACAGTTAGCTAAAGCTTTTTTGAGCAGCGAAACTTCAAAATGATACTCCAATCACAGTCTGATTATCTCACTACTTATGATCAGAGTTTGCCAACTCTGGCATACTGTTTTTGAAAATAGAGCTTTATAAGAATAGTGTCATCATGCCCATTCATTTGACTTTTGTCTCTGGCTGCTTTCCAACTAGTGGGATGGTCATGATAATGACTATATGGCCCTACCAAACATAAAATCTTTAATATATTGCCCTTTACAGAAAAGAGTGCTCTAGTGGCTAAAGAGTTGTGTTGCTATGCCAAAGGCAGATGGTTCAAATGCACAGGCTGCTCTCTGGGACAAAAATGAGCAACTGCCTCCCACGTGATTTACTAGCTATCAGTTGATTCTGACTCAAAGGTAATGAGTGAGTGAATGGATAAACAGTTTAATTACTGACTAAATAACATAAAATAGAAAGCTTTCTAGATACAGTATGTTGTTTTTACAGGAAAAGTTTGCCAATCCTTGATGAAAAGGAAAACCTTCAGCAAGTAAAGATACCTCTCCTAATAAATTTTCTGGTGCCCTACCCAATACATTGAAACTATTTTAATGATAGTGCAAGGCAGGTTCATAGCTGAGGTAATAGTCTTCACAACCTATAACTAACTGGAAAATTCACTACACTTTCTGCTGTCTATTTGAATACATGATTCTTGATGACATGGATAATTTAAGAAATGATTATGCAACCAAATTAAAAACTAAAACTAAATCTACACATTGATGAAAAGTTAAGCAATTGAGACAACAATTGTGAGTAAGCACCTTGCTCAAGGTTGGACAGTATAGCAACGCCTCAGTCAATCTGAACTGACACGTCACTAAATAAAGAATGAACCAGGTTCAAATAAAAAAAAAATAGCATTTTTTTTTATTTAGGCCACATTCTTTTTGGGGCAAAAGACTTCATAATGAGAACATTTAGCAAAAAAAGTAAACTGGTTTAGAAAGACAAGCCACTAGGGGTAGTAGGACTAATCATGAGAATGATTTCTTGTAACAACTTGCAAACATCCCATAGTTGGCTGCTGTTGTTAGGTGATGTTGAGTCAAGTAAGACTCACAGCGACCCTATGAACAACAGATCTGAACCCTGTCCTATCTGATGCCATCCTCACAATCTCCGACACACTTGAGTTTACAGCTGCAGTTATTGTCATCCACCTGGATGAAGGTCTTCCTCTCTTTTGCCATCCCTCTACCTTCCTAATAATGATGTCCCTTTCCAATGAATAGCCTCTCCTAGCAACATGCTCAAAGTATGTGAGACAAAGCTTCATCATCTTTGCCTCTAAGAAGCACTCTGTACCTTCTCCAAGACATATCTGTTTGTTCTTTTGGCAGGCCATGGATTCTCAGTACTCTCTTCCAACATCACTGTTCAAGGCATCACAGTGGGTTGGACTAGTAAATTTATAATTGGATTAATAATTTCTTCTGTGACTTGGCACAAATTATAATCCCCAAACATATATGATTTACAATTTACAAAAATAAAAACAATTATTCTACTACAAAGTTAGAAGGCAATTTAGCTAAATGAGTAACATCATTCAAACTCTTCAGTGAAAGGTGTCATAAACAAAACAGTGTGTGTGTACACAGTTTTTAATTAATCTTTCTAGGATATAATCAGTGAGGACAGCTAGGGCACTAGAGTTTAGAAGCTGACTGAATAATCCTATTTCTGGACCAATATTAGGGAGCAACTGAAGTGTCCTCATAAGATAACAGTTTCTGGCATGTTTTCATGCACACTGCTTCTCCAGCACGTTTATCATTTGACATACTCTACTAAACCACAACTACATCAAAGCCTCCCTATACTACTAAACTTCAACAAGATCCTCTAATTCTTTCAAGAAGTATTATTTTCTAGTTATACACCCAATTCCAGCTCAGTGCTAGGAACCACGTATAATGGAAAGCATTTTCTGGGATAGCCAAACAGATATCAGTAATGCCTGACTCCCTGTGGTGGAAGTAAAAAGAAAAAAAGAAAGAAAAAAAAGCAAACCCACCCCCAAAAAACCCCCCAAACCACCTAAAAAACAGCAAACCAAACTGCCAAGAAGGTCCCCTCACACACTGTCCAACACTAATTATAAAACATTACAGATGCAGCGTTTCTCAAAATGCAAAGGGACTGTGTATATTTGCAAAGAACAACTATTTTTTTTTATGCTTCCAAATTCTTAATCCTGTTTGGAGCTGTCAGTGGGGGTTAATGGAAGCCTTGGATAGGAGAATTCCAATCTGGTTGGCAGATGGATAGGTTGGTTATAGCTGCATAACTATGTCTTGCCTGCAGGCACAATTCAGAACACTGTTAAAGCAATATAAAGTCTCTGTCAAGCTGAACCATTTGGATCAGTAGCAAGGAGAAATAATAATAAAAAAGAAGTTCATTTCTGGGCCTTGTGCATTTATGCTAGTATGCAGAAACTGATTAATTGTCATAGTGTGCTGGTCTTCTATACCTCAGATTTCTACTTCTGGAGTAGATTTTGCATGCTAATATAATCATTCTCCCTCTTGAGACATTAGCAAATAATCAAATGAAAAACAGGATCATAATTTACTGAGATTCAAGCAATTCTCTATGCAAATTTGACTTGTTATTGCTGCTGCCTCGTTAATCTGAATGCCTTTGACAAACTCCTTTGATTTATGAACTCATGACAACTCCAATGTGTATATATTTTGCTAGATTGACATTATCATTAAGAGTGGGTGGACTGAGCTCACATGAATGGCTGATTTTATTCGCTGGTGTCTGCTGCTCAACAGCTGAGCATCTCCTCCTCACAAAGCCCCTGAGCGTCAGGCTCTTCCCATCTTCCCATCCATTCATCATCTCGATGTTAATTGGCCCAGGCTTTAAGCAAATTTTCAACACGATTTAAAGGCACGATGACACTGATTACTGACCCTCTGCCATACGGTGCCTATTGATTAACCTGACAGAGATGATGAGCTTGAGGGAAACTAGGTGTGTGGGGACCTCAGGGGGAAAAATATATTGTCTATGCAGGCAAACACTTGTCATTACCTCACAAGCCAGAATTTGCACAATACACATTCTTAAAACACACTACTGCTTTAACACCTACAGCTAATGCAGAAAGTGCTTTCTGTATTCAAAGATACTACAGATATGTCATGTCAAAACACATGACACATTCAGTATCTAGAAGAACTCCCCAGATAGATGGCTGCCTTTCAACCAATTATGCTTGTGCCGGTGATATATTTAAGTTAAATTCAAAGCAAGTGCTGGGCAGCTTTGCTGTATTAAAGCATATTTAAAAAAAAACACAAAACACCAAAAGCCACAGAATGGGAAAATAAGCTAGGTTCTTGAAAACAAAGATGCGCAAAGAAAGGACTAAAATAAACTGTCATTCTGCCACTATTAACAAAAGATGAGAAGAAAACATCAATTAATTTATAAATTTTATTTTCTATTCTTGAAATATTGCCACCTGATCCCAACAGTCAAACTATTTCTGGCACAGAAATGTTGAATAACAGAATACTTTTAAGCAAAAGAATATTTAATTATAACAAACATACCCTGTAAATCTTTGCTCACCCATTTTTAGAAATTGCTGTACAAACTGCTATACTTAAGGGAATTGTGAAAGATTTTTGAAGTTAAGCTTCATGACAAAACTATAAATGCTTATTATTAGAAAAGAAAAACAAAAGTTCATAATTAATACTTTCTGAGAACACATTAATAACAAAAAATATCCTTTAAGGTATTGTTAGGTCTCCAATTTTACACAAAGTCAACAAGCATAGTATTAGAAATTAGACAAAAGGAATCCTTAGATAGGGAAGGTTCTTATTTAAAAACAAAGCTAACCAAATTTTCCCTCTGGTCACACATATCACCTTGTTTACTTACGAGTCCTGGGGGGACAGCCAATGTACAATATTACACACGGAGATTTTGGAGCAGCACTAACAGTTATTTCAAAGCTAAAATAATAGAAAACTGAACAACAGCCCGGCTGTAGTCCCTATTACAGTGACATGGGCTGTTAATGCAAGAGATCAAATGTTTTTCAAGTCAAACAGCATTGGTGCCTGTTATACTGGAACATGTAGCTTACTCCCTAAAAGCCTGCCTCCTGCTCTTTTAAGATAAACAAGCTCAAGTGAGCTCTGAGATACTCTGATAAGAAGGATGGAAGAGACGAGTTGCACTAGGGAGTGACAAGGCAAGAAGGACATGAATGAGCAGTCTTGCTTTTGTTAACTTTCCAGTTGTAGAATATAACACAGTAACACATTTTCATATTTCACCATTAAAGTATAGTTATAGTGGAAGGACAAATCTGTAGTAATAAATACAGGAACAGATAAAAGTGAAAACAATTATCTCCGTTTTGTGAATAGCAGAGATATTACACAGCTGTCTGAACACATTCAGTTTTGTGACTTCTTAATCAAAGGTTTGAACATCAACATAGCAATGACTATGAGTATATAAAACTGTTTGTAATTATGTTAATATGCACCACATCAGAAGTAATAGTCCACTTAAATTCTAAATGTTTTGGATTTAAAAACAAATGCAAAAAAACTTCATACCTTACCCATTCAAGAGAATTTTTACATTTTATTATGCTTAGCATCCCAATGGAGTGACTAAACTATATACATTTTCAGGGAGTCCAATTTATGTGCAACCCATACTTATGGAAAAAACTCCTGTAAAGTCTATTATATGAAAATTTTGAGCCCTAGAAAATGTTTAATGATTCTAGCAAAGAAGTGGAAGATACTCAAGGAGATGGAATGACACAGTGCCTCTAATAATGGGCTCAAGTATAAGTAGAGAAGATGAGGATGGCAAAGGACAGGGGATGTTTCAGATCTGTTGTTCCCAGGGTCCTAAAAATCATAATTGACTCAATCAATGGCTCTTAACAACAATAAACCACCACCACCACCTTACAGTGCACATGAGAACATTATTCTGTTATTTAATGTTTTTATGTACTTAGAAATGTTTCCATTAATATTTTACACACAAAGAAAGATACACTGTATACAAACATTTGACTGATGTTAGATACAAATAATTTTTAACTGTTAAAATATACATATAAAAGACAGATGTAGGAACTCTGTAATCCAGGAATGCTTATGTAACAGTGTGGCTTAATATTTTTAAAATATCAATGGGCTTACAAAGGAGGCATTTAACCACTACTCCCAGTTTGGTTTTCTTGGGAAAAATGAAATGAGTAAAAATCTACTAGGGGTATTTGGGATAGAAGAACATATATAATAAAGGGCCAAGCTCACTCACCATAAGAGCAAAAATACAACAGGCTTAATTTACCTCATTCATGTTTAAATCTACATGGATAATAAGAATTTTTGTTTTCTTCCTTAAGGTATTATGCTATGACTATATGTTCAGGACTGATCTTTCCTTGCCATAATTTTCTTTTAAATATTTATGCAATATTTCATCTGACAATCTACTGCATATCACTGCGTGAATTAAGAATCAAACATTTGCTTCTACTAATAAGGACATCTGGTTATTTTTGTAACGCAAAGACATCTGCATTATGTGAACCTTTCTGATTTCTCAAAATAAGGTTGAAAACTATAGAACCCCTAGGACACGGGCCAAAATCTGTGCTACATGACTTTCATCACCTTAGTTATCTTATAATGTGGAAAGTACACTTCATTTGAATTAAGCAATACCTTAAAAGAAAGCTATTATTCCTTTAAAATTGGTAACAAATTTTTACCCATTTTGCAATGAAAATATCACACCAATTATAAATAGGTAAATACTGGAAAATCAGACTGGGCTCAATTAAGATTTGAGTTCAGGTGAGTCTATTATGAACTAGTCCTAATTTAAACATTCTCTTTTAGTTTGTTATTCTGATGACTTTCTCACTAATTATAAAGTCTTAATGACTTTCACTGATTTCTATAGATTTCTTTGGTTCCTAAGGTTGAAAAAACACAGCCCATGATAGGTCTTGGAGGGAGATGGCTTAGAGAACAGTGACATATCAGTAAGAAATAACATTTCACATTTAGCTTGATCTCCTCTTAAAACACACCCTATATTACTTATTTTTGATTCTTTAGTTTTATCTGTAACTTTTGCTTTCACTGTAAGGTTGTTGCTCTCATTTTCTGCTTCTCCACTACAACTAAATGTTTTGAAACTGCTAATATAATTTGACTGCATTCTCATAGGTCCCTAAGCAGCCAGGCACCAAGTCTCTATCTAAAAGATTTAAGTGAGAATTCTACTTCTGAGGGGTCAAAGATTCCAAATGGCAATTCATGTGTTTGATTTAATATCATCAAATGATAAAGTAAAGACCAAGTTCTACCAGGAATATCTTTATTAAAGTAGGGAAAACAGTTCATTTCACTGCCTCATAGGTTGCTTTTTTGTTGTTTGGTAATGCTCTTTGATGTGTAATATATTTCAGAAGACTTTTTCTCCCACCAGAAGCCTTTGTGTCTTTCAATGCTAATGCAAAAAGAGTTCTACTTGAATAAATGTGGACATGGGTTATTCTTACAAAATTAGTCCTATTAAGCCTGAAATGCTAAAGGATAGATGTATACCTTCAATCTTCAGAGGAGTTGGTTTGTTTGTATCCTTCTGACAAACTGGATTCTATTATCATCACTCCACACATTATTATCATATTGTTCACACAATGTTTGTACTCAAATTGAGGGAATCACAAGAAATGTCATTTCCTTTTGTCAAAAGTACCCTATAAATTAATACAACCATGAAAACCAAGTGTTGCTATGATTTGGCAGAAGAGGTATCTTAACCATCATTAGCCACCATTTGTTGGGTTGGTTTTTGTGGGATTTTTTCCTCTAATAAATGAGAAACAGTAATCCAAATAATTCCAGAAATATTTTGCCTTGGCTCAGCATCCCAATTTTAAAGTGATCTTTTAGTTTAATTAAATAATTATCTCAGCATTGAGATTTAAACTGAGTTAATTTTAACCAATCTTCTTTGGAAATATGCTACTAGCTGTTAGCAATAATGGTGTAAAATGATTAAAAATTGCTTAACAAACGTCAACATTTACTAACAGATGACTGATATGACAGCTATTAAACACTAATTTGAATACCATCTACATGTTCCTACAGTACAGGGTATATTTGAAAACTCAGTCATAAAGTCTATTCAGATTCACAGAGATCTTCCATAGTGTGTCTGAGGCTATAAATCTTCACCAGAAGAGACCGTCCATCTTCCTCCCTCAGAATCACTGGCGGCTCCAGAGACTCAGCTATTTGGTCAGCAGCTCAACTTCCTACAGACGAGGCTGCCAGAGCTCCAGAATGTATTAAATATCACCAAAACTGTTAATTTTGGTAAAGAAAGTTAGTTTAGCTACAACTCTTTCTTGTTGAATCCAAAGTATTCTCCCTCCATACTGCAGACAATGAAGGAATAGTGGACTTCAAAACCAGGTGCCTATCACTGACTGCAGTACAAACGACATACTGGGCAGTGGTTGGTAAAGAAAGCATAGCTATTTTTAAATGCCAGTGGTTCGCAACATCCTCTTCCTTTCCGAGTTGAATGAAGTCTGTGAGCACTGACTGGTGGGTCGTTTGACCCACGAGAGACTGCAAAGGTTTCAAGAATAACAGAGGTCATGTAATTGCCAAAAGAGCATTAGCCACTCAATCATAATGGATAATTAAATGACCTACATGATTCCTGAAATAGCTGCTCTATATTTGGTCTATTACTTGCGTCCCTCAAGATAAGCTACTCGTCTGGTCTGTCTTGACCTGCAAAAGTCCAACCTGCGTCTGAAGACTAACTGCATGCTTCTATTTCTTTGTAAATCCATCCCCTCCTCCCCAGTAGTCATGCCCCAGACTATGCTTTCAAGAGGACACACATTTCTTTTTTTTTTTAAATCAATCTTGTATCCTTCTCCCTATTGTGCTCTCTAGAATACAAATGACTAAAACAAAGGAAAAAAATTAGTAAATTCCTGGTTTTGATCTTTGGGAGAGAGAAGAAACAAAACATAGGCCCTACAAAGAAAAATCACAACAAAAAATTAACATTTTGCTTAATACACCTTAAAACAATTTTATATTCACTTATAAAGCTAGTTAAGGATTTTTGGGGGTGGGAGTGGGCTGTAAGTTTTAAGAACTCCAATTGCCTGTTCTGTATTTAAGATTGTGAAGGCTATTAGAATTCTAGTCTTGTTCTTTAGTCCATACAGAAGTGAAGGTAAATAGCCTCTCAACAAAATGAAATATTCTTGGATCTAATTATTTATATGTTAGTAACAGCAAGAAGAATCTATGTCTCAAATTTTAATTTTGATAGGCTAACAATCTCATTAAAATGATCAGAAACACAACTAAATATAAGCCAACTACAGGAAATGGCAAAATGTGTTGAAGAAAATTTGCTTCCTTAAGAGAAGCAAGTAACCTATAAGCATATCTAACAAACACTACAAAAATCAGCAACAGAGAAGTAGCCAAAGACAACTTCAATAATGGCAGGGGACACGGAATTTGAGGGACAAAAGAGCTCACATTCAGAATACCTTGGAGGCTAGTAGGATTTTTCTGTTTCCACAGGAAATTATGTAGCTTCAGGCTACCAACTATCCTGATCTTTTACTAGTACATGAATGGCTTATTAAACCTAGAACATATCTGTTTTAGTTAACTTCTGGGCAGGGAGGAAGATCAAGGGGGAGAAGAGAAACAAAATGTACTTAAATGCTGATTTTTTTCTCCAGGCTGAATGCCTTTCATCCAATAAGACATTCAAAGCAGTGACCCAGCAAATGGATTGAAAAAGCAATCTTCCATCCCAGTGCCACATTATCATTCCTATTCAGTATTCTCCATGAGATATCTCAATCAGCTGTGTGTAAGTGACAACGCAGCCCATTGCTGGGTTAATTAAACATTTGACTTTAACACCCTCCCCATCATTAAGCAAATAAAAACAGATAATTCAAACTGCACTTCATCCTCAGGGTACACAACACACATGTCAAAATTAAGAGAGTCCAAGGCCTCTGGGGAATTTTGGGGGGCCATAATCAGTTTAAATCTTATCTGGTTTATCAATTATTCTATTGATTAAAGCAAAGCGATTAAACACAACTCCTCTGCCACATGGGATTGATGTCAACAGAGCAAGAAAATAACTCCAGGAGGTTCCAAACTGATTTAAAAAGAGACCAACAGACAGACCAATAATAGTCGATTATTATATACCAGTGATCCATATAGTGAAGAGTTGATTCTTAGTTTCAGGCGGGTGAAGTGAACTGTTTCCAATCACTATGTCCCTTTGCTATACCTTACATTTGGTTTGAGTAAATTTATGTCTTGGAATAAAAACATATTTTCTACTGATTTAAACAGAAGCTAGTATGCTCAGTAGTTGAAATATATGTTATAGATACTGACACAATACTCTACCAGGGAGACTGCAGACAGGGAAAACACTTCCCCCTCCTAATCTTCTTAGCCTGTCTTCATACAACCAGGGATGGAAAAGGACATACTTGAGAGATAATTCACTTAAAGAAATATAGTCATTTAGCTATCCTAGTCTCCTAAAATACCATATTCCCAAAAATAAAATAGTAAACATCTTATGATAGATACAGAGTCATGACTTCTTTTATTAATTCCAAGGGCAAACCTCTTCAAAGCCATTCACAAAATTGAAAATATAGACCTGTGTCTTCAAATGAAATGTTGCTATCCAAATATATTTTCTATTGCCATTTAAAAAACACAATCCAAGATACTGCCCTGTCAAATTCACTGTGTAATATCCTTCAAATGTCCAGAACCCCCATCACCTCAAGGCCATGCCCTACTATGTATGAGAAAAGCACTAATAAAACCTACTAACAACAAAAGGGTAGGAAACCACTCCACATCTGAAATTTTTACACAGTCATGTTCTTCAAAAATGGAATTTGTTCACTGCTATGCTGGCACCACATGTTCATTCAACCATAATTTAACTTATCTCCTTCAGCTTTTTTGGTTTTGGGCAGACTAAGTAAGAAACCTGCATTAGCATGCTGTATTCTACATTCACCACTAGAAACACTGAGGGTGCTATTTGTAATTGTATTCTTTTTAAGAGGTTTGTTCTCTGCAGCTGTTTTCTGCTTGCAGTGTATTTTGTGTAATCAGCACATCATCATAAATACATTGGCTGTTCCCCTGAGGGTAGCTGTCAGTGTTTAATTTACAGAACAACCTGGCCAATGTGAATTTTAACACTACAGCACTATGGCAAGGAGTTGCCATACTCTGTGAAAAACAGGTTTCTATGAATTTTTATATCAAGAACTGGTCCCAGGACAATTTAAGTTCTAGAAATAGACTCTTTAAAGAAGCACTTTATACCCTGTATGCAATGGACTCTTTACCATTTAAAGCCTAACTACTAAACCACAAGTGGGCACCACCAACCCTGGAAACAAGACACACTGAAAATCTACGATACGCCAGCAGGAGACACTCTAACAAATGTTACTCATCTCTTTAAGCTGTAAGTTGTTAATTGAGTTTGAGTTGAGCACACAACTCATAGCGACCCTATGAACAAAAGGCCTGAAGCTCCTCTACAGCTATTAACATTTATCAAAGTTCATAGAGTTTCTGAAGGCATGTTGTTTAGGAAGCGGATACCACTCCTGCTTCCAAAAGCTATATGTAGAGCTTAAACAACACACATGCTCTCCTTAAAAAGTATATAAAGGCCAAGATAGACCAGCCGGAAACATGTATATCATTCCTTTTGTTGAGCTATTGCTGCTATGAATATAAAGCTTCCTGTGACTTATAAAGTCAGGCCTCTAGGTCACTCAATGTGAAAAAGACATGAAATTAATGGTTATTAACAGTAATAATAATAGGAAATCCATTGCCACCGTGTATATTCCAACTCATAGCAAGCCGGTAAGATAGAGCAGAATAGTCCCATAAGGCTTCCAAGGCTTTAATCTTTTATGGAAGCAAACTACCACATTTTTCTCCTCTGCTGTGGCTGGGGGATTCAGTACTCAACTACCCGAACTCCTTGTGCCACCAGGACTCCTTATTAACAATATCTCCAATGCATATAAATGCATAGGTTTGCAATAAATACCATACAAATACATATACTCTCCATGAAAACAGTATCAGCATCTTAACTTATATCCAATACTTTGAATTATATCAGGTACACAGAAGGTATTCTTTATATGAATTGAATATAATTGTAAATAGTAGTAAACAGTAATGCTATTTTGTAAAGCTATACATCTACACATTTTCTAAATCAGCAAATGTTTTTAAAAGCAAATACAAATAGTAAATATTATATAATTATTTTAATGAAAACAATACAAGAAATCAAAGTATTCAATTTTGCAATAAAAACCGAGCATACAAAACACTGTCCGTTCAGTTATATTTTATTGTAATACAAGTACAGAAGAGGTTCAGACTTTTCTGTGCTTTACATTTGCTAAATATGACAAATTAGAATGCAACTTCAGCTGAATAAAACAATATTTCAGTTACACAAAATTATACTTTTATAATTTTTAATAAGATCCTTAAATCATAGTCAAAATTTTTAAATTACCTACTTCACTTTTAAACTTGTACAAATTTATGATAAAATTGTATTCTAAAACAATTGTATTTTAAAACTGTTCTAATTAACAGAATTTTTAATGTTTTTATTTTGTGTAAGCATAATCATATATAATAAAATTAATAACACTCTTTAAACTGACTCAGAAAGAAATTTTTGAAAACCAGAAAGAAATTTTAAGTATTACAATCCTTATATCATGTATTCTTTAAAGACACCAAGACATTTAATATTTTATTTGTCTTTAAATTGTATTAGAAAAAGTGAGGAAAATCATGATCCATTGACTTCATACATACTACTTTTTTGTTTCCCACCAATTATTCACTATTTGTACCATACTACTTACTAAAAAGCCAAAGCTTTATTACACCTAATACAACCTAATATCTTAGTTTTTAATACAGAAATGAACACATTCTTACATCTCAGATTTATAAGTACAAAAATACATCCTAGGACCTTTTGAACTAAACAGGAAGGGGTTAGACTGAGGTCACAGTAGATCAGATGACTATATTCTCTCTTCCCTGGAGACCATGTAGTAGTTCCGTAGGCTGCCATTAGATAGCAGCACAGTACACACCATCAGTCATGTATCCCATATTCTCTTCTCTTTAAGGTTGGAATATTTTTTCTCTCTTACACACACACACACACACACACACACACCCTCTCTCTCTAATTCAATTAGTGCAACTCTAGAATGGAGTAATTCAATTAGTACATTGTGAAGTGCTACAATATCTCTAAGCAGATGTTCACCATCTTCAAAAAGTAGAGCTAGTTTAAAAATACCTGTACACTCAGATATGCCACTACATTATATCATTTGTCAAAGTGTTTACATATGCTTTTTCTGGCTTCAAAGAAAAGGTGAGGAAACAAACTCAGAACTTCTGAGATTTTTCCATACCTACACCAAAGTGTATGCAATTTCAGGCTGAGGTAATTATATTATTTAATTCAAAATCTGTTCAAAACCAAATATGCCACCATATTCTACATAATTACACACTTTTGTAACACTGCCTCTAGTTATGCAAACCATATTGTAATAAGGACAGTCAAAGTGGAATACATTCGTAGGAAAGGGCAACCAGAATACCATCCAACAAAATAGTAGGATTATTGCTTATATTAAATCCTATTAATAGATCCAGAATCATTCCATTTAGTGAGTATTAAGTATAAACAGCATGAAAGCTATCATTAAACATGTGTAAATACTTGGAAAAAAAATAATTATTATTCCTACAAAAGACAGAATTAGAATCCGTTCAGCTCATTCTGAAGAGAAAATTTGCTAACAGAAGAATAAAGGGAAGCAACAGCCTGAAAAAACTTACTCCCAGTGAACGGACTTCTAGTTGCACTTGAGTTTCCAAAACTAACTCACAGGCGAGGAGACTGCCCATATTTCTTCCCAGGACCGGAACCACCATAGAGGCATCGCCTTTGATTTAGATTTGTAAATGGTATTGATAAAGCTGATTAGATGACCTTCTGCCAAAAACCATTCATAGATGATTCCTATATTATGAAAGATATGTAACAAGGTTGTTTTCTAATATCTCTTTCAATGCTGAAATTCAAAACTTCTACGAATAAACTAATTTTTTGCTCATGAGAGAAGCCTGGAGTTCACAGAATAAAGCTAATAATCATTACTAGGGCACCAAATAAAAAACAGCGAATTCTCATTGCCTAAATGCAAATTGCCAAATGCAGGTGGTCTGAATGCACCAGCTGCTCTGCAGAAGAAATAAGGGAAGTCTCCTCCTTTGGGATTTGTTTTGAGTACCACTGAGTCAAAAATGACCCATGGCTGACCCTCCAGAGGGTTTTCAGAGGCAGTAAATTGTTCCTGGGTGATAGACTAACTCTGAAAACTTGCAGAGTCGGCTATGTGTTGATTGCAATTAAAAGGTAAATAACAGCAACAAATGCAAATCTAAGTGGCCTAGTGATAAGGAGTTGCACTGCCAACCCAAAGGTATGTGGTTTGAATTCACCAGTTGCTCTGTGGGAAAAAGATGGGCAATTTCAGCTAGGAGTCGGTTCCCACTCAACAGTATACAACAACAACAACAAATTAACACAACATTTACAACATTAATGCCTTTAAAAGTACAGAGAAATAAATAACAGTAACAGTGCTCATGAGGGTAGAGAGGAAAATGTGCAAAAATGAATGAATGAAAATCCAAGTTTTCTGTAAACTTTTCCTTAAAATCACAATGTTGTTGCTGATGTACCATAAAGGCAGAACCGACCCTATGATGGGTTTTCAGAGGCAGTTAATCGCCTGGGAAGAGACTGCCCATCTTTCTCCCATAACAGGGGTCTCAATATTCTTCCCTTTGCTCTTACTTTTTGAGCAGGCTTTGTCAGTGAAGACCAAATGCAGAGTACAAGACAACAGGGCATTATTTTGCAAATACCATCTTTCTCTCTTTCCAGCATGCCCTCAAGAGCAGGGAATTAGGAAATGTCAAGAATGATTATCCACCATTTTTCCAAAGCACTTCACTATGTATTCAGGATAGAGAGTAGCTCTTGCCTTTTACATCTGCAGGAGAGGGCTGTGCTAAATAGTCGTCCTTTAAAAGCATCAGGTTTCATTCAAGTACTTTCATCATAAATGCTTACTTTTTTATACAACAGATTTTCAAAAGGTCATTCTCAGTTAAAACTTTATTTGCAGGATCTATGATGAAACAATGGATTTAAGACAGTAGTGTTACTGTCATAGCAGCTCCTCCAGCAGGATTTCAGAAGCAGTAAATCTCACAGGAGTAGATTATCCCCTCTATCTCCCATGGAGCAGCAGGTGGGTTTGAACTGCTGTGCCTTTAGTTGGCAGTGCAACTCCTTACCACTGAGTCACCAGCGTTCCCTAAGACAGAAGTACACACAGTATTTTCTTGGAAAGGAAAAAAAAAATAGGATACTAATTTTATTACTAAAAAATGTTTTCCACGAAATACATGGTTTGGCTTTTCCAACAAGATCTCTTATTCATGTGCCAATAAGTTGGCTCAATACAACCATAATAATTCTTTTTATGTTACCTACTCACCAACCTTATTATAGTTACACATATTTACATTTATTAAAAATATTTTCTTGCCAAATTCTTAAAATTAGAATATCAGGATGGATGATGAAGAGATTGAGATTGTCAACAGCTTTAGTTTGCTTGGCTCCACAGTCAACACTTTTGGCACCAGCAGCCAGGAAATTAAAAGACATATTGTGATGAGAAAGTCTGCTATTAGGGACCTCTCCAAAGTACTGAAGAGCAATGGTGGTACTCTGGAGACTAAGGTGTGCCTGATAAGGTGCGTCTTTGCAATCACTTGCTATGTGTCAGAGAACTGGACAAGGACTAGGGGGGACAGAAGCTGAATTGGTATCTTTGAGCTGTGGTGTTGGAGAAGAGTATTGAATATACCACGGACTGCTAAGAAAACAAACAGGTTCGTCTTGGAGAGGGTTAAACTGGGCTCTTCCTTGGAGGCAAGGACTCTGATTCATCTGATAGACTTTAGACATGTTGCAAGGAGGGACCAATCCTTGGAGAAGGACATCATGCTTGTGAGGGTGAAGGACAACATAGGAGAGGAAGACCCTCTATGGGATGGATTGATTCAGTGACTGGGGGTAATAGGGGTAGGTGTGTCAGAGACAGTGAGATTGGCACAGGATAGAACAGGGTTTAGGGCTGTTGTCCATAGGGTCGCTATGAGTCGCAGGTGACTCAACGGCTCTTAACAGCAACAACAACAAATAAAAATACCATAGTTCATTTTTATTTGAGTGGTAATACTGTCATATAGTCATATATTACATATATCTGTTACAGACATAGCAAAGCATGTCACTGTATGTATCACTTATTTACCCCCTCCTCTGCCTTCCCAACTCCCTGATTTCATAAAAAAAAAACCAGACACAGCTGATTATTCGTTATAACAATGTTCTAAAACTCCTCAATATTAGTGTACCAAATGATCTGATTCTCTTTTAGCCCCACTCACAAACTATATGTGCCTGTGTTAAGTTTTTTTTACTACATTGGCACAACTTCCCTTTAACATTGTCCCTTTTCATGCATTTAAGGTAACTACTTTCAACCCTATCAATGAAAGCAGACATATATGGGGGTGAGAAGGAGAGGAATGAACTACACACACCTCAAACAAGAAAGGTTGCTTTGAAAACCAAGTGTCACATTCTGACAGTTCAATATTTCATAGCCAATACAAGGAATGTACGACGACACTGCAACTTTAAATCTTTTCCTCCTATGTCAGTCTCTCTTTCTCTCATTGTAATGCCAAAGGGAACAGCAATCAGAGTGGAGATGTTCAACGTGATAGAGGTCAGGACACCATCGGATCAACGTACCAGAAACACGACCTTGTTTATTTTTTCCCCCCACAGTATTATTGTTTACAGGGTGCTTTGCTCGTGTACCTTGTGGTTCTTAGCTAAAAGATGAAATTACAGCCCAGGATGAAGCGCTCAGGCACACATCCAATTTGTGTTTCCATCTCAGAAAACAAAAAGCTTCTAAGGCCCTCAGGCTGCCATTCAAACTTGGAGGCTGACATTTTTAACAGCATGAACCAGAGACTGGCAGAGAGAATGATCTAATGCATTTCTGACTTGTCAATCAAAGATCTCACCTCTGCTGTCTTGTAAACAGTTGGGGGCCATCTAACTACATTCATAAACCTAGGGAGAGCACTGCCAGCTGGGGTGCTCTGGCTTCTAGTCACCAAAACCATGATTCAGTTTTATAATCTCACTGTAAATAGTCCACAGGCACATTTCCAGGACTACTGGAATAGAACCAGAGTAGGGAACACAAAAGAGATTTTGGTCAAATACTGTGCTATTTTCAAGCTGCTGGAATCCTGTATCCATTTTATCCATTCTCCCGAACGGGCTGTACTAGGCTGCAATTAAAATGCAAGAAATAATTAAATAAATGACCTGCCAATTAAAAACAGTAAGAAAAATACATTAAAAAAATGTTAAAGATTTTTTTATTACCAGTAAAGAAAAAGATACTGTGCATCATATAAAATGTAGAAATAGCAATGATATTTAAGTAAAATTAATGTTCTGTCTTTGAAATATGGCATTTCTAACACTATACACAAATGCTTTAAGAAGTCTGGTGACCAAGGGGTAGAGAGTTTTCCAACTAACCCAATGGGGGTGCGCCTCTGGCAGTCTGGATCCACCTCTGACTCACAGTAGAAAAACAGGCAATCTCTTCCAGTGCAATTTACAATCTCTGAAAACTGACTAAAGGGTTAGCTTTGAGTTGCTTCCAACTCAACAGTAGTGAGTGAGTGATATAAAAGCTTTATATTTCTTAGTGTAATATTGCAGGGGTGTTAGAAACATGAAAGTACAAAATTAAGAGTGTTTATTCTTCTTTCCTGTTTTATGATCTTCTAATTAAATACTTAACAACAATAACAAAAAGCCCAAAACTAAGTTAGGCTAAGATCTGAACTTTTTGCTAAAAGATTATGCAAATAGTATTTTTTTTTACTCATGTCAATTTACACAGCTCAGAATTCCAATTTAAATCAAACTAAGCCACAGACAGGTTTGCAACAAAGGTCTCAAGGATGTGAATGGTCCACCTGAGAATGTTAAAAGGCAGATGACAGATAACTCAGCAGAGGAAGGTATACTGTGAAATCCTGTTTCATGATGATGTACTACAGCCAAGGCCCAAATAGTTATTTCAAAATATAATAGACTTGGCCTCCAGGGAACTGGGCAAGAGAATATTAAAAAAACTCAAAGCTACTCAGTATCCCTTCCAGGGGGGGAAAAAATCCCAGAACTAATGTGCATCATTTTCCAAGAAATAGGTGTTACAATTCTGAGAGGCCTATGCAGCTAAATAAATTATCAGGAAGTTAATTTCATCCCCCAAAAGCTTTTTAAAAAAAAAAAATTAATGAAAGTTTACAGAGACTTTGAATTTCCATTCATTCAAGTGTTGCACACTTTCCTCCCTACCCACCCCTCCTCTCAGTTGCTCTTCTCCTTGAAAAGGAAAAAAGAATTTTGACGCCAAAAGCCCGCGACATCCGTTCCGGCAGGAAGGTCAAAGGAGGGGCTAGGCATCTGACTAGCTGAAGTTGGGCACCCCAGAGGACCGCCATCAGACCCCGCAGACCCATCCCATCTTTCCAGGTAATCGAAGACGCCAAAAGCCCG
>NW_006399756.1:29583780-29598393 GCF_000299155.1 Elephantulus edwardii
AGTGACTGGGATAATTGGGATGGGAGTGTCAGACAGTGCGATTGGCACAGGACAGAGCGGAGTTTAGGGCTGTTGTACATAGGGTTGCTATGAGTCACAGGCGACTCGACGGCACATAACAACAACAACAACAACAACATTACACAATCCCCCCAACCCCAAGTCCACTTTACTATGCAGCTCTTATTTTGGACTCTTGTCATGAAAAGAATACCTAACCATATATTTCTTTTAAACAGTTCTCTCCCTCATCTGTTTCAATGCAGTATATGTTATCCCCTGTTTTCTTAAGTTTCCCCCATCCTCAATGTCAGTCCAGTTTTACAACATTGGCATTATGCAGTATTTGTCCTTTTGTGACTGAGATATTTCACGCAGCATAATGACCTCCAGGGTCACACATTTTAGATAATATTTCATGAGTTCCTTGTTGTTCAAGGCAGTACAGTATTCCATTGTGTGACTATATGACAGTTTCTGTGTCCATTTGTTTCTTGACAGGCACTCTTTGCTATTGTGAATAAAGCAGCAATAAACATGGGTGTGCATATATCTGCTTGAGTGGAAGTTATGGTTTCTTTTGGGTATATTCCCAGTAGTGGAAATGCTGGGTCAAATGGTATTTCTATTTCCAACTTTTTGAGAAAGTGCCATACTGCCTTCCATAGTGGTTGCACCATTTTACACTCCTACCAACAGTGAATAAGGGTTCCAGTTTCTCAACAACCTCACCAGCATTTGTTGTTTGCTGCTCGTTGAATTTTGCTATTCTAACTGGTGCGAGATGATATCTCATAGTTGTTTTGATTTGCATCTCTCTTAGAGCTAGTGATTTTGAGCACTTCTTCATATGTTTGTTCGCCATCTGAATGTCTTCTTTGGTGGAGTGTCTGTTCATATCTTGTGCCCATTTTGCAGTTGGGTTGTTTACCTTTATCTTGTTGTGGTGCTCAAGAATTCTATAAATTCTAGATAGAAGTCCTTTAACAAACATGTCTTTACCAAATATTTTTTCTACATCTGTGGCTTTTCTTTTTACTCTGCTGGAAAAGTTTTTGGATGTGCATAGGGATTTGATTCTTAGCAAGTCCCATTCATCTATTTTATCCTCTCCTGGTTGGCTGTAGGTCCCCCAAAAGCTTTCAATAACAACTTGGGTTTCATTCTTCAGGAAAAATTACAATGAAAAGAATTTCCTAATGAACCCTATGTACTAAGAGTCCACATATTCACAGTCCACATAAAATGCAAAAGTTTTAACATGAGGAAGGACAGCAAAACAATAAAACATTATTACACAAAACAGAAAAGTAAAAGAAGGTACAGATGGTTTTGGCAGTCACAATACAACCAACAATGATTCTAGAATAACACAGAAAGAACTGGTATTCTGGCCTCTCAGCAACACAGCATAAAGAAAGATGGAATCTCAGAATTAATATAGAAATATATATGTATCGAGGTGTTCTGGTGGCCTAGTGCTAAGAAGCTACTCTGCAATCTGAAAGGCACTGGATTAAAATCCAACAGATGCTCTGCAGAAGAAAGACGGGCAGTCTCCTCCTGTGCCATCTACTGCCTCTAACAAAACCACTGGAGGGACTGCTATGGGTAGGTTCCAAGCGATGGCAAACAAAACATCTATCTCCCAAAAGGATGCATGTATCTTAACTGCCTATAAGAAGAATTTTAAGGAAGACAGAGCATTCCTAAAATGTTCTCATCACCCTTAAACTTTCATAATTTATGTTTCTCACATGGGAGCAACTCCGAGTAACATGTAGTCTTCTCTCTTAAATTAGGAGTATTGATGAAGTTTTAGAACAAGTAGATAAAATTCAACACTGTTCAACATAAAAAATATCAGTAACCATCTCTATGAGGATTTTCAATTTTAGTTCAATTGGGAAAGGAGGGTGCACACATAGCCACAAATTGAACAGAGATGAGTCATAAGGAAAAACTCAAAAGCCACAATGAGACGCCATTTCACACCTAAAAGAGTACGGAAACAAAATGTGGAGGCAAAGATATGGACAAATGAAAACATCATCATTTCTGAGGGGATCAAACAATGGTACACTCACTACAGAAATTAGGTGTCAATTCCTAAAAAAAAAAATTAAAAAAATAAATAAATGGACATAAGTAGGCATTAGTGGATGAGATGGACTAGTTTTGACCACTGTGATTCAGATAATCATAAGGTCTACTATACTGGGAGTGAAAAACAGAAGAAGAATGGTGTTGCATCCATAGTAAAAAAGTAAATTTCAAGTTCTATCCTAAAATAAAATGTTTTGAGTGATAGGATACTATCCATACGTATACAAGAATGGCGGTCCTGATGGGCACATAAAGGGAAGTTTTTGGGGTCATGTTTGATGTGTATTTCTGCTCTATTCCCTCCAAGAGCGGGTGTCCTAGAGCTTTTGCCTAGAGTGGAAGTCTGCTCAAAGGTGTGGCTTTAAAACCCTGCAGGGCCTGAGGGCCCTAATTTTCGAATTAATATCTCTGAATAACACAGCAATTTTTGTCTATTTGCTGAACTGAACAACTTGATGTTGCTGTGATGTTTCACACTGTTCCACAGTCTTGTCAAATACCATAATGGTTACCCATTATGTACAATGTTTGGATGAGCTCCCAGATTGCTTTATGCTGGGAAGCAGGAGTGGCATCCACTTCCTAAACTAGATGCTTCTGGAAACTACAAACTCTACAAACTCTATAAATGCACAGAAATTATGGCAGTTATAGAACAGAGTTTTTTATAGAAAGGATGTTAATTATAGAACAGAGTTTAGGTCTTTTGTACAAAACTTACTCTCAATCATATTCGACTTCACAACACTTAACCAATGGCTAAATGAAACCAGTGCTGTTATATCTGGAGGAACACTCTTCCACTCTGAACATCACTCATTGTCAATGTGCAGTATGAAGTAAACCTGGGTTGCTGTGATGCTGAACCTTGTGCCACTGGGATATCAAATACCAGAATGGTTTCCCATTGTGGACAGTGTTTGGTGGAGCTCCCAGTTGTAAAACAGGTTTGGAAGCAGGAGTGACATCCACTTCCTAACCCACATGTCTCTGGAAACTCTATGAACTTGGAGAAATAATGATAGGTATGGAAAGGCATTAGGTCTTTTGTCCATAGCGTCACTATGAGTCATCCTCGACTTGATGGCAAATAACAACAACATACAAGAAAAACCCATTAACATAACTATTATTCAAATATATGCTATACCTCTTGAACCAAAGAGGAAGAAATTGAAACTTGCAGTCCAAAATTGACTGAATATGCAATAAAGATGCATTAATGACAAATGGTGACTAGAATGAAAAAGTTGGAAACAGTGAAGGAATAGTATTTGGAAAATAAGAGCTTTATTCCAGAAATGAGGCTAGAAATAGAAGGATCAAATTTTCTATTTTCAATGACTTATTCACTGCAAATACATTTTTTAAAAGAAAGAAACAAAGACTGTAGACATGGACCCCACCTGATGGGGTGTATAGGAATCATATAGACTACATCTGTGGAAGGAAGCATTGGAGAAACTCAATATCAGCAATCAAAACTAGGCCAGGGGTGGGCTGTTGGTCAGACCCTCAATTACTCATGTGAAAGTTCAAATTGAAGACAACAAAAATTAAAATAAGTCCACAAGAACCAAAATATGATTTTAAATCTATTTCATCTGAATTTCAAGATCATCTTCAGAAAAAATCTGAACACCAATAAAACACTGAACACCAATGGTCAAAGACTAGATGAGTTATGAAATGGTATAAAGGATATCATCCATAAAGCAAGCAAAAGGTCATTATAAAGACAGAAGAGAAACAAAAAACCAAAACGATTATCAGAAGAGACTCTAAAAAGTGCACTACAGCATCGAGAAGCCAAGACAAAGGAAAAAGATGTCAAAGTAAAAGGGGTGAACAGAAGATTTCAAAGGGCAGCTTGAGAAGACAAAGTATTATAATGAAGTGTGCGGAGAACTGGAATTGGAGAATAAAAAGGGAAGAACTCATTCTGCATTTCTCAAACTCAGAGAACTAAAAAATTTAAACCTTGAGACTCAGTACTGAAAGACTAGATGATCCAGAAAACATCAAAAGAAGATGGAGGGAACACAAACAATCACTGTACCAAAAAGAACTGACCGACAATGAAAAACTTGAGGAAGTATATGAGCAGGAGCCAATGGTAATTAAAGAAGTGAAAGTTGCATTCATGGCACTGACCAAAAAATAAGGCCCTAGGAATCGACAGCATACCAACTGACTTGTTTCAACTAACAAATGCAGCCCGGGATGCACTCACCAGTCTATGCCAGGAAATTTGGAGGACAGCTATCTGGCCAAATGGATTGGAAGAGATCCCTATTTGTTCTCATTCCTAAGAAAGGTAATCCAACAGAATGTGGAAGCTATTGAACAATGTCATTAATATCACATGCCAAGCAAAAACTGCTGCAGATGATTCAAAGGCAGCTAAAACAGTACACAGAGAACTGCCAACAGTTAAAGCAGGACTGAGAAGAGGCAATGGCACCAGGGATATCACTGCTGATGGATTCTGGCTGAAAGTAAAGAATACCAGAAGACTTGTCTATTTAAGCTTTATTGAGCATGCAAAGACATTTGACTGTATGGATCATAACAAGTTATGGCTAACAGAAGGGAAGAATGGGAATCCCAGAGCACTTAATTGTGTTCATGCAAAACCTAGACCAAGAGGCTGTTGTGCAAACAGAGCAAGGGCACACTACTTGGTTTAAAATTAAGAAGGATTCTAGTTTCTCTCCATACCAATTTAATTGGTGTACTGAACAAATTATTCGAGAAATTGGGCTTTATGAAGAGGAATGTGACATCAGGATCAGAGGAAGACTCATTAGTAATCTGTTTTATATAGGTGACAAAACCTTGATTGTTAAAAGTGAAGAGGACTTGAAGCACTCATTGCACAAGATCAAAGAATACAGCCTTCAGTTTGGATTACATTTTAATGTCAAGAACACAAAAATTCTTACGACTGGATTGATAGGCAACATCATGATGGAAAAAAGATTGAAACTGTCAATCTAAACTGTCAAGTGAAGCTTCATCTCACTTGGATCCACAATTAACACCCTTGGTATGAGCAGTCAGGAAATCATGAGACGTACTGTACTGAAAAAGTCTCCAGTTAGGTACCTCTCCAAATTATTGAGGAGCAATGATGTCCTTTGAGAACTAAGGTGTGTCTGATTCAGGCCACAAGCTTTCCAATCACTTGCCATGCTTCTGAGAGCTAGATAATAAATAAAGATGACAGAAGAAGAATTGATGCCTTTGAGCTGTGGTGTTGGAGCAGAGCGCTGAATATCCCATGGACTACCAAAAGAACACACAAATACGTCCTGGAGAGGGTGCACCCAGAGTGCTATTTGGACACAAAGATGATGAGACTTCATGTCACATACTTTGGGCATGTTACTAAGAGGGGCTATTTGATAGAGAGAGAGACATGATGCTCAGAAAGGTAGAGGGTAGACAAAGGAGAGAAAGTCCCTCAACCAGGTGGATTGACCTGGTGACTACTGCAGTGGCTCTACTGTGTCAGAAAGTGTAAGGATGACACAGGATAGGACGCATCTGTTGTTCATAGGGTCACTATGGCTTGTACTTGACTCGATGGCACCCAAAAACAACAAAAAAATTAAAGGTAAAGAGAAAGCTTTAATCCTCAGTCATTGATGCCTCCAATTTTAGTTTCTCAAAAAGTTTTCTTGTTTTGTTTCAGGGATATGTGACAGAAATGTTTTAAATGTCACTCATCATATTTTTGATGAGTGCAATTGAATATAAAGTTTATTTTTTAATGGTAAGGAAGATGAGATACATTGAAAGTCCCTAACAATTTAAACTAAAACATCAGATTTTAAAAACAACAACAAAAATAACAGAATTACCCTGTGATAAGGCAATTCTACTACTGTGAAGTACACCCAAAAGAACTAAAAGTAGGAATATAAACAGATACCTGTTCACTGCAGTGCTATTCACAATAGTCAAATACTGGAAACCATTTAAATGTCCATCAAGAGATGAATGGAAAATAAACTAGTATAAGAAATGATAAAGTATAAAAAAAGAGATGAATGGATAAATAAATGTGATGCATAAATACAATGGGATACGACCCAACCATAGAGAATGAAGTGCTGACACATACTACAACAAATATATACTGAGTAAAAAAAGTAAAAAAGACAAATACTCACTTATAAAACATCCAAAATAGGCAAGTATGTAGAGAATAAAGAAATTTTCTGTAGTTACCAGGACAGATGAGCCCAACACTTATTACTAGTCAGAATCTATTTACGCTGATCCTCCATTGGGTTTCCAAGGCTCTAATTTCCACAGGAGATTGCCCAGATTTCTCCGGCAGAACAGCTGGTGGATTCAACCTCACCAGAGTGGAGGACTCCCTATGCAACAGCACCAAGTAGGCAGGAGGGAAGGAGGAGGAGAGAACTCAACGTTTAGGAGCAGCAAAGGATTCACTGAGATTCTCTTAAGGAAGATCTAGTGGCAAATGCCATAGGGAATTGGTCTGCTAACAACAGCAAAGCATCTATAATCCACCAATGGCTCCTCCACAAGAGGATGGGTAATTTCCTCCTGTGTAATTCACAGCCTCCCCAAAACCCTATTGGAGGGTCAACTATAAGTTGATTCTAACTCAATGGCAATAAATTTTTTAGCTTGAGCTTCACTTAAGGGTGAGGATATAATTTGGGGGGAAATGTCAAAATGATCGTTATAATTAATGTCTCTGTTCAAAATCAAGAAGGGGGTCTGTCAGGGATGTATTTTGTCTCCATACCTTTTCAATCTGTATGCAGAACAGATCATCTGTGACTCTGGGCTATACGAGGAGGAATGTGGCATTAGGATTGGTGGAAGAGTCATCAACAACCTTCATTATGCAGATGACACAACCCTGCTTGCTGAAACTGAGGAGGACCTGAAGCGCTTGCTGCAGAAGGTCAAGGACTGCAGCCTTCAATATGGATTGAAGCTCAACATCAAGAAAACAAAGATTCTCACCACTGGGCCAATTGGCAGCATCAGTATGGACGGTGAAGAGATTGAGATAGTTAACAGTTTTAATTTACTTGGCTCCACAGTCAACACTCTTGGTAACAGCAGCCAGGAAATCAAGAGACAAATTGCATTAGGAAAGTCAGCTGTGAGGGATCTCTCCAGAATACTGAAGAGCAACGATGCCAGACTGGAGACTAAGGTACGCCTGATCCAGGCTATACAGTCTCTGCAATTATGTGCTATGTATCAGAGAGTTAGACAGTGACTAGGGATGACAGAAAGAGAATTGATGCTTTTGAGCTGTGCTGTGGGAGAAGTGTTGAATATACCATGGACTGCTAGGAGAACAAACCAGTTTGTACTAGAGAGGGTGAAGTCAGAGTGCTCCTTGGAGTCAAGGGTTCTGAAGCTTCGTCTGAGATACTTTGGGCGTGTTGTAAGAAAGGGACTGGTCCTTGGAGAGGGACATCATGTTTGGGAGAGTGGAGGGACGGCGCAGGAGATGAAGACCCTCGATTAAGTGGATCGATTCTGTGATTGGGGTGGTGGGAATGAGTGTGTTTGAGATGGCGAGGTTGGCAGAGGATAGAATGGCATTTAGGGCTCTTGTACATAGGGTCGCTATGAGTTGCAAGCAACTCGATGGCACATAACAACAACAACAACAACAACAAATTGTGCAAAGGGAGCTCTGGTAGCCTAGTGGTAAGAAGGTGTACTACAATCCAGTTCAAATTCACAAAACTGCTCTGAAGAAAACGGATGAGCAATCTCCTCCTATTGGATTTACCTCAAAACACTGGCTGGAAGATCAGCTGTGAGGTGGTTCTGAATTGGTGGCATAAAACAACAAGAAACTGTATATATGAATATTGATGAAATGCCAAATGTTAACTTATTGAGTTATCACAATTTTGTTTAAAAAAGGAAATCTGAACCATGCTCTATCTTGAGCCAACGTCAATGTTTCTGACATACTTGCCTCCATTACCCCAGTTTCTGAATCTATCCATCTCATCCAGGGTCTTCCTCTTTTGTGCTGTCCCTTCACCCTTCCAAAGACGATTTCTCTCACCAAGGACTAGTCTCTCCTTGCAACATGTCCAAAGTATTCAGATGGAGCTTCAGAATCCTTGCCTCCAAGGAGCAGCCTGGTTTTACCCCCTCTAAGACAAACTTGGAGAAATGACAATAGTTATAGAAAGGCTTCAGGCCGTGTGTGTGTGTGTGTGTGTGTGTGTGTGTGTGTGTGTGTGTGTGTGTGTGTTTCTCCTTGTATTTAAAAGTTGGTTGGGCCAAGAGTCTAGTGTTATTTTTGGAGGAACATTATTTTGGAGGAACATTATTCTAAGCTGTACAGCATTCCTCTGTCAATTTGCTGCACTGAAGTAATCTGGGTTTGCTGTGATGCTGAACCTTGTGCCACTGGGGGGTTAAATGTCATAATGGCTACCCATGATGGACAGCGTTTGGTGGAGCCCCCAGTTTAAGACAGGTTTCGAAGCAGGAGTGGCATCCACTTCCTAGACCACATGCCTATGGAAACTTTATGAACTTGGAGAAATGACAAAAATTATAGAAGGCTTCAGGCTTTTTTGTTCATAGGGTTGCTATGAGTCTTGCTCTACTCGATGGCAATAAACAACAACAACATTTGAATTTATTATAAAAGCAAAAGACAAGAGTCTGGCTGAGCCTCAGATTATCAAGTGTATACTCTCACTTTTGTAGATGATGTAAACTTGTTTGTACTCTTTGCAGTCCATGGTATATTCAAAGTCATCTCCAGCACCACAACTCAAAGGCATCCTAGGTATCTAAATTATGACATATGATGCAATGAATTAAGAATGTTTATACTCTTTTACTGGAAATATATGTGAGAGCTGAAATAGTAGAGGACGAGCAACAGATTTCAATGTTTTACAAAGATTATTTCAAAATCTGTACTTGTCCTTGGCCTTTAGAATGTAATTAATCTTCAATAATTACGTCCAACATTTTGCACATGTGTTTTATTCTACACTTAATCAAAATTCAAAGGTCACTTTCAATACCCATAATGAATTATATCTTTGTCTCTAAACTGCTATGAACAATAATTTCCCACTTTCTATTTTTTTAAACAGGATAAAGGTAAAAATACAACAAAATAGTTCAAGAACTATGTAAACATACAGTAAAAAAAATAGTGGTTTTTTTGTTTGTTTTATACACATCACTGAAACTAAACAGCTGGCTGGCAGCCCCAATTTAGTATTTCAAAATGTTTGTTCATCAGGAGTCCAAATTCAGCATATAAAATCTAAATCTGAGGAGATTATAGTGGGAGTTGTAGGAAATCAAATGTATAAAACAGAACTATCATAAATCTAAATTGGCTGGTTTTCTTTTCTCCCCCATGTAAATTTATAGACTTTGGAATGGCTGCTTATTACCATAAACTTTCTAAATACTTTTGTGTATGTACACTATGGTACCAGTAATAATTCAATGCCTTTTATCTTTTTATCCTATATATAGTATTTAATAGCTTTCTTCAAATTATCTACATCTATCCTTTCACAGCTGAGCAGATAATTCAAGAAGATGGACTAGATGAAGACAACTGTGGTATCAAGATTGAAGGAAGAAAATTCATCAACAATCTGCATTATGTAGATGACACAAATTTGCTTGCAAAAAGTGAAGACCTGAAGTACTTACTGAAGAGGAGCAAAGACCACAATATTCAGTATAGATTACCTCACAACAGCAAGAAAACAAAAATCCTCACCACTGGACCAATAATCAGTATGTTGTTCTTGTTGTTATGTGCCATCAAGTCGCTTGCGACTCATAGCGACCCTATGTACAAGAGCTCTAAATGCTCTTCTATCCTGTGCCAACCTAGCCATCTCAAACACACTTATTCCCACCGCTCTAGTCACAGAATTGATCCATCTCATCGAAGGTCTTCCTCTCTTTCGCCGCCCCCCACTATGCCAAACATGATGTCCCTCTCCAAGGACCAGTACCTCCTTGCAACATGCCCAAAATACGTCAGACGAAGCTTCAGAATCCTTGACTCCTGCTTCACCCTCTCCAGGACAAACCTGTTTGTTCTCCTAGCAGTCCATGGTATATTCAATACTCTTCTCCAGCACCACAGCTCAAAGGCATAAATTCTTTCAATCAACCCTATTCACTGTCCAACTCTCTGATGCATAGCACATAACTGCAAAGACTATAGCCTGGGTCAGGCGCACCTTAGTCTCCAGTCTGACATCGTTGCTCTTCAGTACTCTTGAGAGGTCCCTCACAGCAGACTTTCGCAATGCAATTCGTCTCTTGATTTCCTGGCTGCTGTTACCAAGAGTGTTGACTGTGGAGCCAAGTAAATTAAAACTGTTAACTATCTCAATCTCTTCACCATCCACACTGAAGCTGCCAATTGGTCCAGTGGTGAGAATCTTCATTTTTTTGATGTTGAGTTTCAGTCCATATAGGAGGCTGTAGTCCTTGATCTTCTGCAGCAAGCGCTTCAGGTCCTCCTCAGTTTCAGCAAGCAGGGTTGTGTCATCTGCATAACACAGGTTGTTGATGATTCTTCCACCAATCCTGATGCCACATTCCTCTTCGTACAGCCCAGCACCTCGGATGATCTGTTCTGCATACAGATTGAAAAGGTATGGAGGCAGAATACATCCCTGATGAACCCCCTTCTTGATTTTGAACCATGTAGTGTCTCTTTGCTCTGTTCTGACAACTGCCTCTTGGTCCAAGTATAAGTTTCGCATTAGCACAATCAAATGTTCTGGGATTCCCATTCTTCTCAGAGTCAACCACAGCTTGTTGTGATCCACACAGTCAAAAGCCTTTGCATAGTCAATGAAGTACAAACAGATCTTCTTCTGGTATTCGGTATAATGATAGCAAAAAGATTGAGGTTCTCCACAACCTCAACCCCCATGGTAGCAGGAGTGAAGAAATCAAGACATGCTGAACTGAGAAAATCTCCTGATGAGGACCTCTCAAAGTACTAACAAGTAAGGATGTCTATTTAAAGAATAAGGTGTGCCTCTACCAAGCCATGGCATTTTCAATTGCTTCCTATGTGTCTGAAAATTGGACAATGACTAAGTGTGACTGAAGAAAAATCAATGCCTTTGAAATGTGGTACTGGAGAAGACTTAAAAATATCTCAAGAGACTGACAAAAGAACAAGCAAGTCTGTCTTGGAGGAATTACAACTAGGGTGACTCTTGATGGAAAGAATGGTGGAGCTATGTGTCACATAATTTGGCATGTTATCAGGAGGGACCAGTTTGTGGAAAGGTGTTGGGTCAAAGAAAGAGAGGAAGTTTCTCAAGGCGAGAGATTAACACAGTGACTGAGCACACGGGCTCAAGCATGCTGAACATAATGAGAAAGAAGCAGGATGGATATGGTTCAGATCTGTTATTCACAGGGTCGTGTGTGAGTTGTAATTGATAGAACAGCAATACAACAAACCTTTCCTTTAGCAAAAGTTTATAAATAACTTACTTTCCATTATGCCTTCACTGGATACTGGGAATATAAATGGAACAAAGCATGATCCATGACTCAAGGAACTCACACTCTAATGAGTGAGAGGACAAATATACAATGACAAGAGCATATAAGTGCTCTGACAGAGTTATGAGCTGGATACAGGTCTTTATGGGATAGAAGATGTTCAGGAAGGGTTTTTGTCCTAAAGTCAAAGAAAGAAGCTTGAGCTGAATCTTATAGAAAGATTGTGGTGGTGTTGTTGTTAGGTCCCATCAAACTGACCTTAACTCACAGTGACCCTATGAGCATTAGTTTTGGTTTCGTTGTAGGAGAAACAAAACAGAATACTTGGAGAGAGGAACTGATGTCTCAGTCAATGAAAATAGTGTATGTGCTGGAAGAAATGAAGGAGAGAATATAGCAGGTAGGAAATACAAAATTTGAAATGGCTGAGAATTTTATGTGGGAAGCAATGGTGGACATAAGTAAAATCCAAACCTGGTGCAACTGGAAATGACAATCTCTTCAACAAATGGTGCTTGGGAAAACTGGACTGCTACCTGCAGAAAGCTGAAACAGGATCCACATCTCACATCATATACAAAAATCAACTCAAGGTGGATCAGAGACCTGGGAGTAAAGCCCCAAACCATAAACCTCATCAGAGACAAGTTGGGATCAAGCTCAGAAAGCCTAATCGATGGCATAAAGTGACTGCCAAATACAACCAGAAATGCTAAAATCTAGAGAGGAAAAAAAAATTGATGAATGGGACCTTCTAGGTTAAATCTGTGTGTACATCAAAACCATTTTCCAACAGAGTGAAAAAATAATACCATTTCAGACAAGGGTTTCATATCAAAAGTTTACAGAATTCTACTGGGTCTCCACAAAAAAAGACTGATAACACAATTACAAAATGGGCAAAAGACATGGCAAGAGTTTTCACAAAGGAAGATATTCAAATGGCCAACAGACACATGAAGAAATGCTAAAAATCACTGGCAGTAAGAGAGATGCAAATGAAAACCACAATGAGATACCTTCTCACCCCAGCAGCAGTGGCAAAGTTTAACACGACAGGAAGTAATAATGTTGGAAAGGATGTGGAAAGATAGGCATTCTTATATATTGTTGGTGGGACTGTAAAACAGTACAACCAATCAGGAAAATAATATGGCATTTCCCAAAAAGCTGAACATAGAAATTCCTATGACTCAGCTATTCCACTGCTTGAAATATACCCCAAGAGAATGAGAATTGAGGCACAAATGGAGACTTATGTTCATAGCAGCATTATTCCCCATCATACGAAGATGAAAACAGCCCAAAATATCCAACCACATTCGAATGGATGGAGATATTATGGTACATTCACACAATGGAGTACTACGCAGCATACAGTAACAATGATTTTGTAAATTACTACCTAACTTGGGAGGGAACGGAGAGCATTATGCTATGTGATCTAACTCGATCCTATAAGGTCAAATACTGTATAACACCATTATTGTAGAACTTGTATGAGGCTCCAATGGGAAGGGGAGCAGCAGGGTGAGGATGGGGCAAGAGGAGGGCGGGCAGTGGTTAATCATAGGGTCACACAATTTCATGAGTGGAGAGAGAGGTGTTAATAAACCTTTTTCCTTTATAGGAAAAGGGGAAAGATCCAATATGAAAAACAATGTTTATGAACTTTGTAAGTAAACCAGAACAAAATAAAAATTTATTAAATAAAGAATAAAAGTATAAATATTCTCATAAAGATGAATAAAAGTACTAAATCCTTTCCCCACAAAGTTTAATTTAAATATTTCATATAAGTATGCGAAATGTGTGTCCCACAAACACGCATATATGTGACTAACTCACACATACAGTTTCCATAATTTATCATAAAAATTGAATTACTGAAAAGGGTTAGAATCATTTGGAGTTTTCTTAAAACTTTCTAAATTAAAAAGTTAAAACAGAGGAAAAAAGAGCAGAATCAAAAGTCTACTTCCCAAAATAAAATAGCCAACTGAAAAGTTAGTAAGAGAAAAACTTCCATCCATTGTCCCCAACAAATGTTATCAGTCTTGAAATTTTATTTTAAATAAAAACAAACAAAAACAAAAAGTACTGATTATCAAGGAAATTCTAGTATATGGCAGAGAACAGCACTTGTCTCTACTTTCTATGATTTATTTTTATTGTTTTGCTCACAAAGGTCAAATGCTCACATTGTGTTTCACACTATTGTTCATTCACACTGTGTTTCACACAATCATTCTCATGCATTGTTTTACAAAATTAATCATTATTGGACCATGCCCATAATTAACCTGTCTTTTCGCCCAGTCCTTCCCATTTACACCCCCCCCCAAACTGTATTTTTATCTTTTTACCAAAATGGTGATAAAAATACTGACAACTTTGTATCTATTTGCACCTGTATGCATTTCTGTGTGTCTGAGCAAGTATAAATCCAAAGAAATTATGACATTAATAATTATTGCCTTAATATGGACAGATTAGTGATACTTTCAAGTCTATGTATTTGTAAAATATTTTACATATTTGACCGTACAAGTTTTATAAGCTGAAAAAGAAAACAACCAAAAAAAAACCTCAAAACAAACCACTCACCTTTCCGCCCCCCAACCAAAAAACACTGTTGATGTTACTATTATTTATCTCTAATGGGAAGATTTTAATTGGAATAAACACAGGTCAAATCTCAACAAATGCACAGAAAAAAGAACTATTGTATTATTCAGAAACTGTGTTGTATTAAATTATTCCTCAAATAGGAGCACCACTGGGCTTTTTTTGTCAAGAGATAATGGACTTAAATCTTTTATTTAATGTGATAATACGTATTTCCCTAAAATACAACAAAATTAACTCACCCATTCATACACATATCTTCTTTTTCCTTTGTGTTGAATATTTTTTCAATAACGTTTAATTTTCCTAGTATGTTGTTGTTGTTGTTATGTG
>NW_006399756.1:29599058-29600920 GCF_000299155.1 Elephantulus edwardii
GCTGCAGTCCTTGACCCTTCGCAGCAAGTGCATGAGGTCCTCCTCAGTTTCAGCAAGCAGGGTTGTGTCATCCGCATAACGCAGATTGTTGATAAGGAGGAAAAATCATGCCTTCAGATTGCAGGACAGTTTCTTGCCACTAGGTCACCAGAGCTTCCTCCACATTGTTGCTGGGTGCCTTCAATTCAGCTCTAATTCCTATAGAGACAAACGTACGACTCTGCCTGCTCCTACACCACTCCTAACAATCTCTGCTGTGCATAAGCCCAATGTTGCATTAGCCATGACTGCCATATTCAAATGCCAATAATCATCCAGTTCACCTTACTAATGCTAAGATAATAATCTTTATGAGTTCCCTTACATTTCTGACAACTTCCAACGGGCTAGTAAAAAACATCATATGGTTCACTTAGCTCATGATTTGCTAATATTTTAAAGAAAATAAACCTTTTTATATTCTTATTGTGAGAATTTTGTTCCTTCTATTTCAATGTTTAGAGAAAAGATCTTAATTACTCAGCTACTTTTAAGTACTTTATAACTCATTCTCATGTAATATTAACAAAGATGTTGTTTCTCCAGAGTAGTGAGAAGCAATGATGTCAGTCTAGTAACTAAAGTGTGCCTGATCCAGGCCACTGTCTTCACAATTATTTGCTATGCATAGAGAGCTGGGAAATGACTAAGGATGACAGAAGAAGAACTGATGCCTTTTGAGTTGTGGTGTTGGAGAAGAATCTTGACCATACCATGGACTGCCAAGAAACAAATAGGTCTTTCCTGGAGAGAGTGAAATCAAGATTATCCTTAGAGGCTAGGATTTTGAAACTCTGTCTCACATACTTTGGGCACGTGGCCAGGAGGGACTGGTTCTTAGAGAAGGACATTATGCTCAGAAGAGCAGAGGGACAGCGCAGGAGAGGAAGACCCTAGATAAGATGGATTGATACAGTAACTGGGGCAATGGGGGTAGGTGTGTCGGGAGTCAATGAAACTGGCTCAGGGACAGGGCAAGCTTTGGAGCTGTTGTACAGAGTCAACATAGAAGGAGACTCGACAGCACATAACAGCAACAACAACTATAATGTTACCCCAGTGCAGGCTGAGTCAGAATCAACTCAGAGCTGACCCTCCAGTTTTTTTCTGAGGCTCTGAATCACACGGACAGAGACTGTCCACTTCCGTGGAGGTGCTAATGAATTTGAACCATCAGAGAGGGGCTGCTTTTGGGTTATGAGCCCAACTCTGAATGGACTATGCCACCAAAGCTCTCTCAATTATAATTAAAATTATCAAAATATGTATGAATGATCAACTCAAATTGTCACAAAAATGCCAAAAAAGAACCAAAACAAAGGTTCACAATTTGCTAGGGATATCTAAATGATTCTATAAAATATATCCACTGGTAAACATGGAAATTCTTTTAATCATACGTACATTTTCCAGAACAAAGCAATAGGATGATACAAATATGCCCAAACTAAACATATCCTTGTAGAATCTAGGCAGACAGTTGATATTTTTCAAGATCTTTTCTATGAATAACTTTAGATGGTTGGTTTGAAAGAAATATCAGTAATAATTCTAATGTTGTCATTTTAATATAAATTACTGAGGATAATCTGACAAATCAGTAGACGTCATGTTGTTGTTGTTATGTGCCGTTGAGTACTAAACTCCGCTCTGTCCTGTGCCAATTGCACTGACTCCGACACTCCCATCCCAATTATCCCAGTCACTGAATCAATCCACCTCATAGAAGGCCTTCCTCTCCTGCGCCGTCCCTCCACCCTCCCAAGCATGATGTCCCTCTCTAAGGACCAGTCTCTCCTCACAACATGTCCAAAGTATGTTAG
>NW_006399756.1:29602278-29626578 GCF_000299155.1 Elephantulus edwardii
GAAAGCATCCTTGATTATAGCAACTCGAGGTTTGAATTTGTTCTTCAGTTCCTTGAGCTTAAGATATGCTGAGCGACGTCACAGCTCCTAAAATTTATCCTACTGTCTTAAGAACTTTAACTTCTTAAGATGTTTAAAGCTTAAATGAAGAATGTAACGACTTCAAGCAGGGATGGGAAGCTATAGAACTATTCTAAAGATATTTCCCTCGTCTCCTGTGGCCATTGTTGAAGCGGCAGCAGCCAAAATGAAGTCCAATCCTTTTGTGACTTCTGACCGGAGCAAAAACCGTAAAAGGCACTTCAATGCACCCTCTCACGTTCGAAGGAAGATTATGTCTTCTCCTCTGTCCAAGGAGCTGAGGCAGAAATACAACGTGCGGTCCATGCCCATCCGAAAGAATGATGAAGTTCAGGTTGTACGAGGGCACTATAAAGGTCAGCAAATTGGCAAAGTAGTTCAGGTTTACAGGAAGAAATATGTCATCTACATGGAACGAGTGCAGCAAGAAAAAGCTAATGGCACAACGGTCCATGTGGGCATTCACCCTAGCAAGGTGGTTATCACTAAGCTAAAACTGGATAAAGACAGAAAAAAGATCCTTGAACGTAAAGCTAAATCTCACCAAGTTGGAAAAGAAAAGGGCAAATATAAGGAAGAAACAATTGAGAAGATGCAGGAGTAAAATACTAACACAACTTCATTAAAAACTGAAAATGTAAAAAAAAAAAAAGATATTTCCCTTGGAATTTAGGATTAGGTATTAGTTTAATGACAAGATTACAGAAAAAGAAATGCATATTAAAGTGGACTGTAGACTCAGGGGTTGGGATTATATAATAATGAAAGAATTTATTTTCTTCAAAGAGAAAACCAAACTGGGGGGAAAGGGTGGGCAGGGAGGAAAATGTGCAATAATGAATGAGTGGCGAAAAAAATTAAAAGAATATGCTGTAAAAAAAAGATATTTCCATTAAGCACATTTGGCAATGTTTTTAAAAGCAAGAATTACTACTGGAATAACCACTTTGAAGAATTATTTGACTGGGTTGGGTTTTTAGAAAAAGGTTAAAAATACACTTACTTTATGACTCAGCAATTCTACTTAGATATTTACTCAAGAAATATGAAAACAGAAAAGGCTTATCTAAAACTGTCTATATAAAGTAGCTTTATGTAGACAAAAACTGGAAATAATCCAAATGTTCATCCACAGGCAAGTGGATAAATATACTATGGCATATTTAATACAATGAAGTATTTCAACAATAAGAAAACTAATGACACACAGTACATAGCTAAATCTCAAAAATATGAAAAGAAAATACCCAAAAGAAAGTAATATATACTGTCTGATTACTTTTATTAAGTTAACTAACAATCAAAACTATCATTTGATGTCACTACTTGTATGTCAGTACTGTGATGGCTTGCATATTGCTGTGATGCTGAAATCTATGCCACCAGTATTCCAAATATAAGCAGGGTTCAGCAGGGCTGGTCATCCACTTCTGGAATAACAGGGCTTCAAAAACCTTATGGATAATGAATGAGCCTTGTTGGATATATTACTGGAAGATTAGGCCCTCAAGTTGCAAGGTCCTAAAATTCCAACTAGGAAAAAGCTCCTTTCTCCAAGTAAGAGTCTACAATAAGGAATTTAAAAAAAAAAAGGGAGCTCTGGTGGCCTACTGGTAAGGAGCTACAACTACAATCCCAGAGGCGCACGGTTCGAATCCACCAGATGCTCTGCAGGGGAAGGAGGGACAATCTCCTCCTGCACAAATCAGATCTGATTTGATGGTACACTCACACAAAAATAAAATAAAAACTTTAAAAAAAAATAAAAATAAGGAATTTCATTTGCTGATGTGGCAATACTCAGAATCAGGTGAAACAGCTGCAATCATCCATTAATAGTTAGAACACTGAATACACAAAGTATGAATCTAGGAAAATTGTAAGTTGTCAAAACTAAATGACAAGCATAAAAACTGACATATCAGGCATTAACTAATTGAGACAGACTGGTACAGGCCATATTGAATCAATCACATGATCTACTATGCGAGAAATGACATACTGAAGAGAAATGATGTGGCATTCATACTCAAAAAGAGAACATTTTAAGAACTACCCTGAAGTACAAAACTGTGAGTGCTAAGATACTATCCATATGCGCATGGAAGACCTGGTAATATAACCATTATTCAAATATACACACCAACCACAAAGCCAAAGATGAAGAAATTGAGTACTTCTACTTAACAATTTCAGGAAGAGCCAATAAATAGTGTTGAAGGAAGAATTCCAATCTGCATGAAGGCAATTGGGGGATGGGGGGAAGAGAAGTCCCAGAAATTAAAGGATCACCAAACTGAGGTGTTTTCAGAAACAGGAGCAGCCCTAGATGTGCTCACCAATCTGTACCAACAAATTTGGAAGACAGTTATCTGGTCAACTGACTGGAAAAGATCTATATTTAAAAAAAAGGAGATTCAATAGTGTGGAAATTATTAAACAGTATCATTAATATCACATGCAAGTAAAACTGTGCTGAAGATTATTTATTCAAAATCAACTGGAATATCACATGACAAGGAACTGCCAGAAATTCAAGCTAGGTTGAGAAGAGTTCGTGGAACAAGGGATATCATTGCTGATGTCAGATGGATCTTGGCTGAAAGTAGAGAATACCAGAAAAGATGTTTATTTATGTTTTATTGACTATGCAAAGGCATGTGACTGGGTGGATCATAACAAATTAAGGTTGACATTAAGGATGGGAATTCCAGAACACTTAATTATGCTCAAGTGAAACCTATACATAGACTAAGAAGCAGTTATCTGAACAGAACAAAGAAACACTGCTCAAAAGTTAGGAAAGGTATGTTTTCAAGGCTGAATCTTTTCTCCATATTATTTCTTTTGTTTTTTTTAAAAAGGAAAACCAGTTTAATCGATAAACTTTCACTAAAATCACAAAAAATGTTAAAAAGAATAAGTAAGAGTAAAAAGAAAATCACATGAATAGAATTTTATTCCAAGAATCAGATACATCTTGGGACTCGTCCAGCCTCATCTCTATAGTTGGAAAAATAGCTATTACTCATCAGGCTGCTGAACCGTTCCTTTTTTGGAGAAACAGATACCATCCAAAAATTTTGATATATTCTTGTGTTTAACTGCTGTAGCTTGCTGAATCAAAGCAGCTCAATTAGATACAAGTTCAATGTCATTTCCTTCAAGAATCAACTCATCTTCCTGGGCTTGTGATAGTGAAAGCTATCTCATTCAAACTCTCCAAATGTATTTTTCACCTAAAATGTTTTAAATTTCAACCAAAGATCCTCTCCTGAATCACAATGTTGATGGAGAAATGAGCATACACAGACCTCATTTTGTAACAAAAGTCCAGTGTAATACCCTTGATTATGTTCTGTACTTGGCCAGTTCCTTCCTGTTCCCTCAGCATTTATCAATGTGAAGCCTCTTCATTTTCTTTCCGAGGAGACTGAGCTCTACATTGATGTGCTTAAAGTCCCTCCACAAGGTTCCCCATGGGCCTTTCATGATAACTGTGTGGCCCTTCAGAGTATGTCAACATTCTCTGGAATGTCAACAGTCTGGTTGCTGAGGTTGGTCTTCATTCTTGCAGTATATGTGGCAAAGAGTTCTCCATGTTCATTTCAGTCTGTTGTTGATTGCCTTCGAGTCGAGCATGACTCATAGCAACTCCATGACTTCCATGGTTTAGAAGCTGGAGTGGCATCCACTTCCTAAATAACATGGCTCTGGAAACCCTATGAACTTTTATTTCAGTCTGTATGCTGTGCAAATAATTTTGAGAAGCTTTACTACATGAAGAATGTAACATCAAGATTATTAGAGGAACACCCTTCCACCACTGTGCTTGCTGAAAGTGAAGAGAACTCAAGGCAATTATATAAGGTAAAAGACTACAGTCTTCAAAATTAGTTATATTTCAACATTATGAAAACAAAAATCCTCATCAGTGGGTCCAGTCAACTTCACAATAGATGGAGAAGAGAGTGAAGTTGTCAAGAATTTAATTTTGCTTAAATATACAATCAACACCCATGGTGGCAGAAGTCAAGAAATAAATTGTGAAAAATCTATTGTGAAGAACATCTCCAAAATGCTTAATAAAGATGCCCATTTAAAGACAAAGGTGCACCTCACCCAAGTCAAAGTATTCTGATCTACTTAATATGCATCAGAAAGTTGAACAGTAAGGAAGGAAGACCCAAGAAGAATCAATGCCTTTGAACTGTAGTGTTTAAGAGTGCTGAACATTCCATAGATGGATCGACACAGTGAGTCACCAAAGAGTTTGAGCATCACAGAGATCGTGAAGATGGTGTAGAATAGGCTAAGGCTTAGATCTACTCTTCTTAGGGTTACTATGAGTGGTAGTTGACTTGATGACACCAAAAAGAACTACAACAATAATCTCTGATGACAAAAGAACAGTTACTGTATATGAGAAATGGATTGAAAGTGAGCATTAGAAAACATTACTGAATTCAGAATATGATAGTTTGATTAAATGAACATATGTCTTTGTCAACCCTCATCTAATAGCACACTTAAGATCTGTGCATTTCACTATACATAAATGGCATATAGACAAAAATTCAAGTGAGTAAAGAAACCCATACCAGAACAAAGTCCTCAATCTGCCAGTTGGTCAATAGCAATATAGAGCACTTATTTGTGCCTACTCTGGGACAGAACAAGTCATACAGCCCCCTATCTCTGAATTCCCAATGCAAAACCCTGTAAATTAGCCCATTACCAAATATACTTTACAAGTCGTAATTCATGAGTCAAAAAAATAAGACCCACTGCCAGAGTCAATTCTGATTCATAAAGATCCTCTATGGAGTTTCTAAAGCTATAATTGCCCATCTATCTCCCCAAGAATCACGTGATAGATTTAAACTGCACAATAAGGCTCTACCCATTCACATTTTTTTTACTTTCCAAATTAAGACTAAAGATCCTTACAGTGATAATGAGTGGTGAATTTGTTCAGAGTTCCTGCCTGCTAACCTTACATTCAAGATCAATTTAGGCCAAATGAAGTATAACTTGGTCATAGTATATTGATGTCCACATGATAATTAAGTTGCAGAATTACTAAGTGGGTATGACTCTCTTCATTACTTATCTATTGCAGTAAATATCATCAGTATTTATTGAATGCCAACTACTAAAACTCACAGCATTTCTCAAATCTAGCTACTGAATACCCATTCTCAAGACTCAAGGTGGAAAGGGATGTGTGGGTGTTAATAGTACCTGTCTATCGTTTTAATTTATACTTTCCTGATGGCTAAAGAGAGTGAATCTTTTCACATGGTTATTTACATTTACATATCGTCTTTAATGGGTTCTTTTTTGTTATTGTTAGGTGCTGTTTAGTCACTTCCAACATCTATCAACTCTATGTAGAAGAGAATAAAACAGTGCCCCGTCCGGTGCTATTCTCAAAACTTGTATGTTTAAGCCCACTATATCAATCTATCTCATTAAGGATCATCCATGTTCCCTCAAACTCGCTCTACTTCACCAAGCATGCTATCTTTTTGTAGAGATTGATCTCTCTTGATAACATGTCCCCCCCCACCCCCGGCATACTTTTATATTCTACCCCATTACCAAAGTCCAAATGCATCAATCCTTTCTTGATCATACCTTTATTCACTGTTCATCTCTCACAAGCATTTCAGGAAACTGAAAAGACCATGGCCTGGGACAGGCATACATACACCTTAGTCCTCAAGCTGACATCTTTATTTTTTAAAAAAATTCCTGTTTATATTGGTTTGCACACAAAATTTGTATACATTGTGTTTCATTTATTTACATTGTTTCACACATTCCTTCATTTACAATGTGTTTCATAGAACCACCCCTAAACATGATGTTTTATAAAATTAGTCACTATTGATCTATGCCCACTATTATCTTATCTTTTCAGGTCCTCACTGGATCTTTGCTAATTCCTTCATCCCCTCCCTCTGCTCACCAAACTGTCACTCTGTAATCTGTTATACTATCCTTTATTATATTATCCATAATTTGTTATAATCAACATCACGTAATGCTTTTGCAAAGTCAATAAAACACAGGTAAATATCTTTCTGAAAATCTCAGCATTAAGTAGTGATCAGCAATGACATTCCTCACTTGATGTCCTCTTCTGAATCCAACTTCCTTGCTGATGCACTTCCAAGACAAAAAGGTAATTGGATTTGCATTTGTTATTAATGATATTGTTTGACATTTTCTGCACTTTGTGGATCACCTTTCTTTGGAAGAGGCAGGAATACAGATCTTCTCCAGAAGGTATGCCAGCTGATATCCAAATATTTTGGCATATATGAGTGAGCATGTCCAGTATTACATTCATTTACTGAAATATCCCAACTGGAAAAGTGTCAATTCTTGGCATTTTTTATTTTTGTCAATGCTTTCAGTGCATTTTTAACTTCTTTCATTTCATTAGCTCTACATCATATCCATCCTCCTGAAATGGCTGAATGTTGACCACTTTTTCTGGTATAATGATTCTGGTATTTCTTTCATCTTCTTTTGATTCATTCTGGGTTATTCATTATTTCTAATATTCATAGCTCTTACCAGATCCTCAAAGGAGTCTAAGTTCCCAAAAAGGTTAGAAACTCATTAAACTAAGAATTCCTATAGGAATCCTACATAGTACAAATAGCCAAGGACTGAACTATAGCAGACAGGTTGACCACTTCAAAATACCCCAAGCCTTTAGAAGGAACGATGATGAGAGGTCACAGTACAAAAATTCTTATGGAGTACAGTTCTATTCTGAAACGCATGAGGCTCCTACGAGTTGGAAATGACTTGACAAATGGTTTAGATATTTTCTTCCTTTGGTTCAAGGCAGGAATCTTAAGCCAGTATGATACAGACTAAAAATCATATTTTATTTTGGGGAATAAATTTATACTATCTGGATCTCAATAAAGAGCTTTCTTAAAATAGTGAGTAGTGGACTAGTCCGTTAATCCAAAGGTAGCCATCTGAATCCACTGCTCACTGTGGAAAAAGGATGGGCAGTTTCCTATCATAACATATACAGGCATGGAAGTCCAATGAAGGCTGAAAGGCTGAATTTACAGGAATAGAATCTGATGAACTATGAGTTGGAAGTAACTTGATGGCAGTGAGTTTCCTGCATATAAATATTCTCTAATAATAATTAATGTTAATGAGGACGATAATAAAATAGCAGAAATTAACTGTGCACCTTCACTATAGTCTCAGTTACAAGATAAAGGAAATTAAGATTAGAGGTATAATGTCTTGCTGAACACATCATACCACTAAGTGACAGAGAAGCCTGTCACGTTACTACCTTGTCTCTCATAATGTAAAAGCAGTTTAACATCAAATTTTGCAAAGGACAAAATAATCCTGGAAACCTCCAGAATTATTATCACTGAAATAGCATCACTAAAAGCAAACAACTGTTAGGACAATATGAGAACATGAAATACTTTTTAAAAGCCAACTGCTGCTAAACTGATTCTAACTCACAGCAATCTCACGTGTAACAGTAGAAATGTGCTCCATTGAACTGTCAATGGCTGACGTTTTTTTGTTGTTGTTGTTCCTTTTTTATTAGTTTTAATGAACATTTACAGAGATTTTGGGTTTTGGCTGACTTTTTTAAAACAAGAGATTGCTGAGCCTGTCGTCCAAGGCATCTTGGGGTAGACTTGAATCTCCAGCCTTTGAGCTCACACCTCAGAGCACCAGCATTTGTATCACTCAGGGACTTGAGAATATTTCTGTTCTTCTCACTTAACTAAGACTTAATCAGCAAGAATTCTGATCCTTTCTTAGAGCTTATCTTTGAAACGCTCCCACCTAGAAGATACAGATTCTTTTTTAAAAAAAGTTGTTGTTGTTGTTATGTGCCATCGAGTCGCTTGCAACTCATAGCGACCCTATGTACAAGAGCTCTAAATGCTCTTCTATCCTGTGCCAACCTAGCCATCTCAAACGCACTATTCCCACCGCTCCAGTCACAGAATTGATCCATCTCATCAGAGGTCTTCCTCTCCTTGGCCACCCCTCAACTCTGCCAAACATGATGTCCCTCTCCAAGGACCAGTCTCTCCTTGCAACATGCCCAAAGTATGTCAGACGAAGCTTCAGAATCCTTGACTCCAAGGAGCATTCCGGCTTCACCCTCTCCAGGACAAACCTGTTTGTTCTCCTAAAAGTCCATGGTATATTCAACACTCTTCTCCAGCACCAAAGCTCAAAGGCATCAATTCTCTTTCTATCAACCCTATTCACCGTCCACCTCTCTGATGCATAGCACATAACTGCAAAGACTATAGCCCGGATCAGGCGTACCTTAGTCTCCAGTCTGACGTCGTTGCTCTTCAATACTCTTAAGAGGTCCCTCACAGCTGACTTTCCCAATGCAATTCATCTCTTGATTTCCTGGCTGCTTATACCAAGGGTGTTGATTGTGGAGCTAAGTAAACTAAAAACTTTTAACTATCTCAATCTCTTCACCATGCATACTGATGTGGCCAATTGGCCCAGTGGTGAGAATCTTTGTTTTCTTGATGTTGAGTTTCAGTCCATATAGGAGGCTGTAGTCCTTGATCTTCTGCAGCAAGCGCTTCAGGTCCTCCTCAGTTTCAGCAAGCAGGGTTGTGTCATCTGCATAATGCAGGTTGCTGATGACTTTTCCTCCAATCCTGATGCCACATTCCTCTTCTTATAGCCTAGCATCTCAGATGATCTGTTCTGCAAACAGACTGAAAAGGTATGGTGGAGACAGAGTACCTCCCTGACGAACCCCCTTCTTGATTTTGAACCATGTAGTTTCTCCTTGCTCTGTTCTGACAACTGCCTCTTGGTCCAAGTATAAGTTTCACATTAGCACAATCAAATGTTCTGGGATTCCCATTCTTCTCAGAGTCAACCACAGCTTGTTGTGATCCACACAGTCAAAAGCCTTTGCATAGTCAATGGAGCACAGATAGACATTCTTCTGGTAGTCTTTGCTTTCTGCGAAAATCCACCTAACACTAGCTATAATATCCCTAGTACCACAACGTCTTTTAAATCCAGCCTGCCATCTGGAAGTTCTCTGCTGACATATTGTTCCAAATGTTTTTGGATAATTTTCAGCAGAATCTTGCTCACATGTGATATTAATGATATTGTTCAATAATTTCCACACCTTTCTTTGGAATGGGAACAAATATCGATCTTTTCCAGTCAGTGGGCCAGCTGGCTCTTCTCCAGATTTCTTGGCACAACTTAGTGAGCACATCCAGGCCAGTGTCTGTTGAAATATGTCAATTGGTATGCCGTCAACTCCTGAAGCCTTGTTTTCTGCCAATTCCTGCAGAGCAATTTGAACTTCCTCCTTCATCACCATAGGGTCTTGCTCATATGTCATTTCATGAAATTCTTCTGTGTCCGCCAATTCCTTCTGATACAGTGACTCTGTGTGTTCCTTCCATCTTCTCTTGAAACTTACAAAGAGTAAATCTCAACCTGAGGTGAGTAGAAAATATGTGTGTCGAGACTACAACCTTAAATGGCAAATTAATCCATACACTGTGGACACCAAGATTTCTTATGCAATTTCTTCTAAAAATTTTCCATTCTTCTTCTTCTAGTGCACTCTAACATCTTGACACTGACCTAGTGGCTTCTAAGAAAGGCTGAAGGTAACAAAAATCTGTCATTCTATATAAGACTAACCAACTGTCTCATTTCAACACTGCATTAAAAGGATTTTAAAGGTCTTTTCACCATTAACCATGATATAAACAAAAATAAAGGTCCATCCCACCCTGGGGTAGAATTTTATCCACCCAGAAACTCCTAGCCCAAGCACAGGACCAAATGAAAACAATAAAGCTTTTTGCAACGGCTTAAAAAACAAACAAACAAACCCAAACAAACAAAAAAAACCAAACAGGTCTTATAAAACAAGCTAAAGTAGCCAGCAGACATTCTGGATTGAGTACTTTGTATTTTCAGTAATATGTAAGAAAACCATAAAATGGTCAAACAACTGATGGTAATTAATAAATGGCATTAAATGGCTTTATGTAGCTCCAGAGCAAACATTACATATTGACTGATATTTATTGACAATACTTTAAATTAATTTCTATACTTCGGCTAGAATGAAGAACCAACAGTCAAGTTATGCTATGTCAATTTTAGCAAATCAATAAAGAAATGTGTCTTAAGAGTGGATCAGTCTGAATCTATATTAATCTGGATTTATTAATATAAATTAATCATTAAAAGAGTACTGAGTCATGTGAAATACAGGCAATATGACAAAGAAAAGGTGACATAAGTAAAGCATGAGAAAGAAAAAGAGACACAGTAATGAATTAGACATACACTAACGCCCGCAAATAACCCACAGAGACAGAGAAAGTACCTGGAAAGCTGTGAGTGCGCCAGTCCCTGGGTTATACAGGCATCGCAGCGAAGGCATGCTGTCCGCCAGGCTGGAGCAGCCCAGCCACAGAGACCTGGGCATAGAGCACTGCAGAGAAAGGACAACTATGAGATGGGACAGCATGAGACAGGATGGTACAGATTACAGGCTTAGCTGAAATGCATTAGTCAAGTTGCAGCTGGCCTTTATGATAGAAACACTGTCAAGAAAAACTAGTTCTAATCCTAAGAGAGATTCATAGGGGACACTAGTGGTCAAAAAGAGCTCCAGTTAGGAGTTACACTGCCAATCCAAAGGCATTATGGTTTAAATCCACCAGTTTCTCCAGCAGAGAAAGATGAGCAATCTTCTCCCATCTGATTCACTGACTCTGAAAACCCACTGGAGGGTCAGCCATAAGATACTTCCAACTTGATGGTACATAACAGTAATAGTGGTCAAAAGAGTAATAAAAAGGTGACAAGTTAGAATATCTAATAAAAATTTTTGTCCCTGCTCTTCTGTATGAGTTTAAAGGAAATTTATTTTTTAACCCAATTAATCAATTCTTTTCCTATACATCCTAATTCTCATATTTAACATAGAATGAAATATTATGTATACTAAGTAAAAAGGGAAATCATTCACAGTAGCATTTCAATACTTTGAATGATTATTTAGAGAACAAAATACCACAGAAAAATGAGATTTTATTAGAAAGTTGGAAGAAGGGAGAAAAGCATTGATTCCTCAGTTTTGACAGGAATCTACTGTGTATAGTTTACCTGTTTTATTTGTCTTGTTAGACTATTATTCATTGACCAAAATGCAAAGTTACCACAGCAACTGCCTCTTCATCTTTCCAGAGAAATTAAAAGAAATGAAGAGGGCAAGAAAGAACCCCCAAAAAAGGGGGGAAACGAGAGAAAGAAAACAAGAAAGTCATAGATTTTTAGGGCTAAAATAATAGTATGACCAATCTAAGTAAATATACACAGATAACCGTATATTCAATAGCCCAAGAAAAGTAGAAATAATGTATTCAAGTACTACTAAGTAAACAATATCAGGGTTATTGCTCCCATAACTTTGTAAGATGATGTCTTTTACAGCAATTTTCATGTTTCAGTAAAAGTAAATATCTTGCACTGAACTTTTGTCCATCAATTTAAGTGCTATCACAAGTGAAAGACTAAATCACTGAAAATCTAATAGTCAAATACATTTTAAAATATCGCAGTAAATACACACAATACTCAACCTTAAATGTTTTAAATATTTCATATCATGCACTTTTGGTGGTCTTAAAACAATTTCATGGTAGGAAATAATAACAGAATGTAAAAATATGGTATTCACTGTTCACACTTGATATATACAGAGTTGATCTGATCTAGTTCTCTCCTTGCAGGATCATTATTTTAAACTTAAGAAACAATGTCCTCAAAAAAAAAAAAAGAAACAATGCCCAGGAGAATTAGGTAGGGACTAGACCCATGCATGCACTATCACTTGCAAGTATTCATGCATCCCTCTTTTAAACTAGAGAAATCAGACTTCAAAGAAGGGTACCCTCAGTAAAATACAAAAGGACAAATGCAATTGACAATCAGTAACAGGACATACACTATGGTTTGGGGGCAGGGGGGAGAAAATAAGGAAAAAATTAAGAGACAATGGGTAAAAGGAATAGCAATATACAATAAAGATCTGCTTAAACATTGTAGTACGTTAACTGCATCAATTAATGGTAATTTCTCCCTACAAAAGATTGCCTGACAAAGCCAATGAGATTTGTAAGATTTCACTCAGATAAAATAGATTATAAATACATTAATTAAGTTTAATTAATGAAGTGTACCTACAGGCATCACTAGATAACATGTCAAGCAAAACACTAAAGTTTTCCGAAATATTATTAATAATCTCCTAAATCTGTTCACTGTTTCTATTGTTTTTTCACTTTAAGCTACCATCTTTTTTCTTTTCACTACTATCCATTCTACAAAGAGCAGCTTACTAGAAGAAATGTTTTCACTTTCTGCTAACATGTCACTCTTTAGTCAGTAATTCATAATGGTCTCTGTATGTACTGTATGAATCCAAGCACTCCATCATTGAGAGCTTTCCCTACTGCTTGCATTAATCTCATGACATTCACTGTTCTTCACATTGATCATGGCATTCTAGCTAATTAAATGCCTCAATATTTTGTTAAAATGGCAGTCTCACTCCTATGCATTAGTACTTGTAATTATTCCCTTTTACCCTTTTCCTCTACCAATCTACATCTACCTTTTAAGCCACTGCTATCAGGTCAATACTGACTCATAGTGACCCTACACCATTTTTCCAAGGCTGAACATTTTTATGGATGGAGATTGCCTCACCATTCTTTTGCAGAGTAGCTGGTGGATGCAAACAATTAAGCTTTCTGTTAGCAGCCCAGTTCATAAAGCAACACGGCTTCCTATCTCTACAGATTCTTAGAATAACTTCTATTCATTTCTGTCTCATTCACTGAGTGTCAGTGATAGAGTCTAATATTGGGAGGCAAAGGAAACAAAAGGTGTAAATTTTTTTAAGCTGCTTTTTTTCATTAGAATCAGTAGTTTGCTCATATTACTGCTGTACATGAGAAGCATCGAAGTTTTGCTAAAATAATTTTTGTATAGTTAATGATATTAAAAATTTAATGCTTATAGTTTCGTCATTGTTGTTGTTGTTATGTGCCATCGAGTCACTTGAGACTCACAGAGACCAGATAGATGTACAACAGTCCTGAAACCTGCTCTATTCTTTGCCAACTTGACTGTCTCTGACATACCTACCTTCATTACCTTCTCTTTCTCCGTCCTTCCACCCTTCTAAGCATGCTGTCCCTCTCCAAAGACCCCATCCCTCCTTGCAACATTAGTCATTATTCAACATTATTTACTGAGTGCCTTAGATGAGTGCTGCTCTAGACAATTTTTGTTGTGTTGTTGTTTTGTGCTGTCGAGTTGCCTGTGACTCATGGCAACCTTAGGTACAATAGCCCTGAACCTTGTTCTATCCCTTGCTAATCTTACTGTCTCTGACATACCTACCCCCATTTCCCCAGTCAGTGAATCAATCCATCTCATGCACTCCTCTCTTGCACTGTCCCTCCACCCTCCCAAGCATGACATCCCTGCGTCCAAGGACTGGTCCCGCCTTGAAACATGTCGAAAGTATGTCAGACGAAGCTTCAGAATCCTTGCCTCCAAGGAAGAGCCTGGTCTCACCCTCTCTAGGATGAACTTGTTTGTTCTCCTAGCAGTCTATAGTATATTCAATACTCTTCTCCAGCACCACAGCTCAAAGGCTATTACCCCAAGTCATTGTCCAGCTTTCCAATGCATAGTACAGATTAAAAAAAGTTAATGAAAGGCAGTAATTTCTGTCCTAACATCATTTCCATTCTTGTGTCATCTCTTTAACCTTAAATTCTTCTGTATTAAAAAGACAAACCACCAAAAAACCCAACTATTTAGTGACTTGCTAATGAGAGAAACAGTAGCTAAAGTTCTACAGAATTCAGTAAAAAGGAGAGATTAAATTAGGGGCAGGGGGAAGGCAAAGGGAAAGTAAATTAAAAGGAAGCATGAAAAGAGAGAAAGAAGGAAAAGTGGAGGGAAATGGAGCAGACGCTAGAGCACAGCTTGTCCTTTCTCCTCCTTTCCTTCAGAAGACGTTGTTGACGTGCTTTTGTTCACAGTGAACCCACCTGAATATTGTGGCCACAGCCACAACATAGAATGTCTTAATAAAAGTTGAGTCTTTTGCAAGAAGCTGCACTGCAATCCCGTAGGTGTGTGGTTCAAATCCACCAGTTGCTCTGCTGAAGAAGGAGGAACAATCTCCTCCTGTACCAGTCAGATCTGATTTGACGGTGCACACACAAATAATAAAATTTTTTTTAAAAAAATTTAAAAACTATATAAAAAAAGTTGAGTCTTTTATTAAGCACAAAACTACTTGTGTGTGTGTGAGCATGTTTTTTTAAGTCATCCCTCTTTTGAATGTTCTTTCTTCCACTGTCATTTTTATAGTACTGTACTTGATAAATTATATTACTTCCCTGACGATTACTTATTCTAATGCTCTAAGGTTCTACCTCATTCATTCATTTCTACCTTTCATCAAGATACCCAAGAACTAAGAATTTCAAAGGACTTAGCCCATCCCTTCCCTTTAAAAAGAGGGAAGAGAAAAAAAGCATATAATCAATAATGAGCCCCATATACCCAGGAAAGCAACTAGATATACCAATGTGATTTCCAGAATAGCTTTAACTTGCAAACACCACACAGAGGATGCATTCCCGATTATTACAAGACAATTGGTGTGGGTATGAAAACAGCAATGCGATAGTCAGATCTGCACATTATCATAAGATTTTATATACTATAGCTCAATTTAAAAACTAATTTTCAAATTGGTTTGTATTATAACAATTAATCTTACCCATACTGGTAAATGCCACTTAAAATGGGAGTGGGGGCTAAGTAATTAAAAAACAGATAGAATAAACTTTAACTTTTACTCTACCCTTTATCCTTCTACTTCTAAGTGAAGGGGGATAATAATAAAAGGTAATTTGGGCAATAAATAACTGCAAAGAAGTGACAATTCCAAAAGAGTGACAATTTGGTTACTATTCTTGCTCATTTTACATATTTAATGCCTATCAGGATAGGTCAATTTCTAACAAAGCTGTTATGATTTTGTTCTTTCTGTCAACATTTAATAAATAATATCCTTTAAAGTTTAAGCTGTTCTTGTTCTTTCTCCTTGCAAATTGTATTTTTTCTATATTAAAAATATTATTTTAAAAGGAATTTCTAAACTAACCTATAATTCAGCAATTACATTCTTCCACTTAAGTATTTAACTTCTAGTAACTGGAACTGCATGCTTCTTATGTGCAATATCAAGATCTAATTAATAAATTTGTCTCCATTCCACACAAAGTCAACCCTGCAAAACAAGCTGTTGCATGTCATATCCCCTCCGAAAAACTAATCTGAGCCCAACTGGCTTTATTTTGAAAAGAAAATCCAGGAGTTTAATCATTTACACTTGAAGTTTGTTACTCAATTGAGCTTTTCAAATACACACACACACACACACACACACACACATACACACACACACAGTCACACAGTGCTCACTTCGGCAGCACATATACTAAAACTGGAACAATACAAGATTAGATTAGCATGGCCTTTGTGCCAAGGACGACACACAAAATTGTAAAGCGTTTTTAAAAAAAGCGTATATAGCTTTTAAAAGGCTGGACACATTTGTAATGTTTGAAGGAATAGGGGTGGAGGGTGCTGGGAGAAGACTGAAATATAGCAATAAAAGCCCTTTGGTACTTCAAAGAGAATGTTGTGTATGCCATCAAGTTGGAAGTGACTCATAACTAAGCCTCCAGTGGGTTTTCAGAGGCTGTGAAATCACATGGGAGGAGACTTACTTATCTTTATCCCATGGAGCAACTGGTGAATTTGAACAACATGCCATTAGGTTGGCATTGCAGCTATTTACCCACTAGGCCACAGTACAGCAGCACATTAATCTAGTATTCTACAGTATTCTAGTGCTAATCAGACTTAATAGCATAGATTGATTTCCACAGACAGCACTGAAAGCCTCAGCCCCCTCCCCACAACTTGTTTGCCTGGAGTAATATCATGGATTGCTATCACTCAGATATAGGGTCCTACAGGCAAAACCTCAGCATTTACTAAACAAATAAAAATCTCCAAAACTCAAATCCCTGTTGGTGACAGGAGTAATGGGTCTAGGAGTAATAGAAGCTATAACAAACAATGATAAAAAGACTGCTTTTGCTTCACTAAGAGTTTATGTATCCTTAAGTCACATGTCTTATTTATCTATGCTGTAACTATACGTGGGTGATTTAACACAGTTCACAAGACTGCTGTGGTTCAATGTTGTGGAGTCTAAAAAGTCATGGAGGACTTTCAGAGGTTAATAAATCATATGGGAAGAGATCATCCATTCTTCTCCCAAGAAGCAGCTTGCCTTTGGAGGGACAGCTCAAGTCTTTACCCTCTGGGCCACCAGTCATTGCTGTGTTGTGTACCATCAAGTCAGGGAGGTCTGGCAGCCTAGTAGTAAGGAACTGCACTCCCATACCAAAGGCACACACAGTTCGAATCCATCAGCTGCTTCACAGAAGAGAATGGGCAATCTACTCCTGTGCAACTTACTGCCTCTGAAAACTGGTTGGAGGATCAGCTGAGTCAGCTCCCACTGGACAATAAACAACCACCACTGTGAAGTCAGAATAACTGACCCTCCAGTTAGTTTTCAGCCTCTTTGAATCAGAGTGCCTTTGAGTTAACAGTGCACCCTCCTAATCACTAGGTCACCTGAGTTGTCCTAATTCACAGTCAGCTCTAAGGTGGAAAGTCATCACTGTCAGTTCTGGGGGTAGGTCCTTGTCTCTTTAGTTTCTATTTCCTGCTTTCTTGGAGATCTCCATGTGTCTAAGCATTTGTCTAACCCCATCTTTCCTCTATTCTGGTTGACTGAAAAGAGATTCTCAAAAAATCCTATATTAATCCTGGCTTGTTAACAAAATAAAGACTTATCATTCCTAAATAGGATAACAACTTCAGGCATAGATGTCAGGATTTCAACATATTTGGGGGAGGCATAATTTAATCCATAACACTGCCCTTTTGTCTCCAAAATTTCATGTCCTTGACACATGCAAAACATATTCACACCATCATATCAGTGCCAAAGTCTTAAAATCAACTCATCTTATTAATATTCTACAAGTATTCCATCCTGGGGCAAAACTTCTCTTATAAACTGTGAAAATTGGAGCAAATTAAGAGCCTTAAACTATGGAATAAGTCAAACTGATTACTATGGCGTCAGAACCAACTAACAGCTGACCCTCCAAAGGGTTTTTGGGAGGTTATAAATTGCATGGAAGGAAACTGCTCATCTTTTTCTTTTGGAGCTACTAGTGGATTCAAACTGCCAAACTAAAACTACTTTTGGGATAGCAGTGCAACTCCCACCAGCACTCCCTACAGCATAAAGAGACTATCAACTATAGCTGAAAATACAATCAGCATAGATAAGTTAGACAATTTGGACCTTCTCAAATGAAATCCTTATGTGCATCAGAAGACTTCTCCAAAAAGAGTGAAAAGAGAACCTGAGAAAAATATCTGGCAATGATCTCTCTTACAAGGAACTCATCTCTAAAATTCCAACACCTCAACAAGAGCAAAGCAGCTCTGTTGGCTTAATGATAATAAATTGTGCTGCAAAGCTACGCAGTTCAAATTTACCAGCTGCTCTGTGGGAGCAAGATGGTCAGTCTCCCTCCATGTGATTTACTGCTTGAGGATCAGCGACGGGTCAGTACCAACCTGATGATATACAACAAGAAGATGACAAGGAAACAAATTACAAAATGGGCAAGAGATGAAAAGATAAAACATCCATATAATCAACAAATACATGAGGAAATGCTCAAGAACATTAGCAACACATTGTTAGGTGCCATCAAATCACCTATGACTTCCAAGCAACTCAATGAAAAACAGATCTGTAACTTTCCATATCTTGTGCCATCCTCTGATATGCTCAAACCCTCTGTTGAAGTCACTGTGTCAATTAATCTTGTTGGGGGTCTTTCTCTCTTTTTCTGACCCTCCACCTTATCTAGCAACACGTCCAAAGTAAGTGAAATGAAATTTCCCCATCCTTGACTCTAAGGAGCAGCCTGGCTGCACTTTCTCCAAGCCAGACCTTTTCTTTTGGCAGTTCACGGGATAAGTCAGTACTCTTCTCCAACACCCTAACTCAAAGGCATCAATTTTTCTTCTGTCACCTTTATCTCACTGTCTAACTTTCAGACACTTAAGAAGTAACTGGGGGAGATGGGGTAAGAATTAAAAAGTCCACAACTTGGATCAGGCACACTTTAGTCTCTAAACTGATAAAGTTGCTCTTTAGAACTCTGAAAGAGGTCTTTAACAGCTGCTATTACCCTGGGTAATGCTAGTTACCAGAGAGGTGCAAATTAAAACAACAATGAGACATCATCTCATTCCAGCAACAATAGGAAAGATCAATAAGACAGCAAACAACAAATGCTGGTGAGGGTATGGACAGATCTGAAAACTGCTAGTGGGAATTTTTTTTAAAATTATTATTAAAGCCTCTTGTTCAGAGTCAACAAAACCATCTGGAGGGCCCTTATATTTAATAAGTCGAGTCCGAGAGATTATGTTTTAATCTTTTGCTATATTTTGGAGGCACATTCTTCTAAAATCACACAGCACTCTTTTGTCAATTTGCTGAGGTAATCTGGGTTTGCTGTGATGCTGAACCTTTTACCATTATGGTCTCAAATGCCATTATGGCTGCCTATGGTGGAAAGTGTTTGGTGGAGCTCCCAGTTTTAAGACAGGCTGGGAAGCAGGAATGGCATCCACTTCCTTTTAACCACATGCCTCTGGAAACTCTATGAACTTGGAAAAATAATAGTCATAGAAGGGCCTCAGGTCTTTTGTTCATGGAGTCGTTATGAGTCGTGCATGACTCAATGGCAATCAATAACACAACAGTGGGGACGTAAAATAGTGCAACCATTATGGAAAGCCATTTGAGGCTTAGAAAGGTGGTATTATTTGATTCAGCAATAGTATAGTATAGATCTACTAGAAGTAGATCATAAAGAAATTAAGTTACAACATGAGCAAATGTATGCACATCCATGAATACTGCAGCACTAACTCGAAAACAAAAATCTTAACTGTCCATCAACAGATAATTGGTGAAGAAACTATGGTATAGTCACACAGTGAAGTACTATGCAACTTTTTTTTAAAAAGGAGTTCTTGAATCTGGAAGACATGCTGAAATAAGTCAGTCACAAAAAAACAAATATAGCATAAGACTACCATTATCAAAAGCTAAAGAAAAGTTTACACATAGATCTAAATCATTCTCAAATGATTACTAAGAATGGGAAAAGATAAGGGACTGAAAATTACTAAATAGATAAGACATTAAGATGGATGAAGGGAAAGACAACAGACAACAAGGCATGATCAACACAGTATCACTAAAGAAAGGCAAGGCAGAGAAGTTTTTAGAAAAATCAATGAATTTAGAACAAGAGGGAGGAAGTGGCAAAAGTGTGATTACACTATAGCTATTGAAATTATAGAACGAAATGTACATGAATGGTTGAGTGAAAAAATTAATCTCCTTTGAGGATTTTCACTCATGACATACCTGTACACTAATTCCACCTCATGCATAACAAAGACCACCCATTCCCAAATCTGATTATAACCACATGCCTGGAGTAAGATTTATACCACATTTAAAGGTGGAAGGAAAGAAGGGAGGAGAGAAAAAAGAGACATAATTCCATCTCTAGCACCATGGAATAGAAGACTTCTATTTTTATTACTGTATCAACTGTAAAATTTAAGCTAAGAAAGCTAAAGTATACCGGCCATGTAATACAATGACTACAAATTCAGTGACACCTCTTAAGAATCCCTACTGATCTCATTCTAAAATACTGAATAATTTGGCTAGTCCTATTGAGTAAAGAATGAAAATGTTTCTGAAAACTACCAAGTAGAGGAACTGAAAATAAGGGAGAGCAGGTACGAGGAAGAAGGATTTAAGGCAGAAGGGGTAGACAAAAAGTGGTATTATTACCAAGTATAGATTTCCCTAAGCGTTACTTGCATCTAAACATCTTAGAAACTACTGTTGAATCAATAAATTCATCCATAAATCATATATTTACTGTTCCTTACCAAAGTAGACACAAGCAGTATACAAGGACCAAACTCAATGCCATAGAGTTGTAATGGACTCAGTCCCACAATGGACTCCAGTCAGTTTTTGGAGGCTATAGAAATGGTCCAGTTTTCTCCTTGGATGAGGAGGAGATTGTCCATCTCTCTCTCTCAGAACAACTAATGGATTTGAACTGCCAAAGCGGCACTGCCTTTGAGTTAGCAGTGCAATGTCAACAGAGGCAAAGATACTGAAATGTCATCTCAAATGTTGTCAGGAGGCACCAGTGCTTGGAAAAAGGATCATGCTGGAGAAAACCAGAGTCCATTAAAGAGGGAAACCCTCAAAGAGATGGACTGACACAGTGATCACAACAATGGATTTGGGCATGACAGATAATCATGAGGATGGTGTGGGACACGGCAGTTTTGATCTTTTGTTCATACTGCTGCCACAGGATAAGTCAAGGTTTTGATCTTTGGTTCATGAGTCATGGTCAACTAGTGACATCTGACAACTAGAAGTAAGGAAAGGAAAAAGTAAGTAGGAATAAACTCCAAAATGGAACAGTATGATAATCTCAGACCTAAGTTAAAAAAAAAGATTAAAAGATGGCAGTAAGGATCAGATCAGAAATAATAAATGTGATATGATAATAAATCTCCAGCATGTCACTAAAATTATAGATGAAAACTTGGGTATAAATGCCTAGAGATTACAAAGATGTGGAAGTCACTGATTTCTATATACCTTGTAAATGCACTAAGAGTAAAAATTTTATTATTATTAAAAATTAATTTGCTTAAATATTACCAGTTTGCTGTGTTTTGTATTGTTGGTTGTTTTTTTTTTTTAATTAAAGTTTCATTTATTCCTTTTCTTCTCCCTTTTTTCTGTCCAGTCATCAGGTTCTAAGTGACAGAGCACATACCAAATTGAGTGGTCTTTGCAGTCTGAGTAGGGTGAGAAGGTGTCCCTGAAGAGAGAAAGGCTAGGTGTCAAGCGAAACTATTATATATGATCCTCTAGTGGTGGATATTTGACATCATGCAATTGTCTGTATTGTACAACACAAAAATTAAGCCTAAATCAGAGTTTAGATAATAAAAGCAATAGCTTCACCAATTTTAACAAATGTACTCAATGTAAAATGTTACTAATAGGGGAAAGTAATGGGGAGGGTAGTATATGGGAACTCCCTTTATAGTCTGCTCAATTTTTGTGTAAACCTAAAACTGCTCCAAAAAAATAAGTCATTTAAAAAAAATATATACTCTGCATAGGAAGGTAGTTCAGTGGAAGAAGAGGAGTGCAGAACAGAACAGATGGAGCCCTTGTGGAGTCGGGCAGGGCTTCCACATGGGAGACCAGAGTAGCAGCAGGCAAGATGAGAAGGGAAGCACGGAGTCCCCAAATGAGTTGAAGAAGGTATTTAATGAGTGGGGAAGGGCAGTGGCTCAGCACTGATTATCAAACCCAGTGGATAAAGCAGGTGAATGGGGCAGCAAGCACAAGTTGTCAGACTTCAAAGGGGTGAGGAAGGCATCCATGCTGATTAGGGGGAATATAGGAAAAAGTTGGGTAGCAACAGGAAATGGCTTATACAGGATTTGGAAAATAAAAGAAACAAATCAGAGAAAGGATTCGAATAATCAGAACATAAAATGGAAAACACAAAAAGAATAAGCAAATGCTACAACAATAAACTAGAATTCAGATACTGTTGTATCAACTCAAGGTTTACTGTACAGAAAATGTTTATGTAGATGATTTATGCATGTGTACATATATTCTCTAGCTTATCCACTAAGAGGCTTGAAAACAGTAACATCCAGAAACAATGGAAGATATCGAATTATTTTAAATCACATTCTCTATGCAAAAAAAAGAAAAAAAAAGGCAGGGCTTCTGGAGCAATCAATGACTGACTTCAGGACGAGGTAGGAAAAAGAGGAGCTTAGCATATCTTAGGTACTCAAAGAATGATGGAGACATATTAAGATGATCCAGGGGCCAATTGTGAAAGACTCTCATAAACTTTAAAAACCTCACTGCCCTCAAGCGGGAACCAAATCCTCCAGTTTCAGAAGCTGTAAGTGGGAGGAGACTGTGCATCTATCTCCCATGGAGAAGCTGGTAGATTGAAACCATGTGCCTTTTTTGGGAGGGTTAGCAAAGCAACTCCTTATTAACTATAACAATAGAGTTCCTAAAATAAACAATGATTAATAAAGGATTAAAACTGTAGTAGGCAAATGGTACCATGCCCCCCAGTGATCCCTACGTAACAGCTAGTATTCAAGCCCTATGTTTTTGTTAGGTGCTGAAGAATGTAACTCATAGCAACTCATGAACTGTCAAACTGAACCCTGCTCTATCCTGTGCCATCCTTACCATCTCTGACACTTTTGATCCCATTGCACTAAGTCACCATGTCTACCTATTTCATTGGGAGTATTCCTCTCAGCTTGATCTAGCTACATATCCAAAGTATGAAAGACATAGCTTCACTATCTTTGCCTTCAAGGAGTACTCTGGCTGCACTTTCCCCAAAATACATTTGCTTGTTCTTTTGGTAGTCCATGTACAGTACTCTTTTCCAGCACTACAATTCAAAGGTATCAACTCTTCTTCTGCCGTCCTTATTCATTATTCAGTTCTCTGATGTGTAGCAGGAGACTGAGAAGACCATGGCTTGAATCAGGCACACATTTTAGTCTTTAAACTAACATCATTACTTTTCAGCATTTTGGAGAGATCCCTGACAGCAGACTTGCCAAAGGCAATACATCTCTTGATTGGATGAGTTCAGGTACCAATGGTGTTGACTGTTGATCTAAGTAAGATGAAATCATTGACAGCTTTAATCCTTTCTCCATCATAATGCTGACTGTTGGACCTGTGGTGAGAACTCCCCCCGCTTCATTTTGAGATGTTATCCATACTGAAGGTTGCAGTCCTTGATCTTTGTTGAAGGTTGCAGTCCTTGATCTTTGTAAGTCCATTCCATTGAGAGCTGGCTAGCCTAGTTCATATCTTGCTTCTATATAATTTCTATAATTGTAACGTTCATCACTGAGTGCCTTTTTTGCTTGCATGCTTTGAAAAAAGCACACTGTCATGAAAGATGAGCTTTCTCTTTGGCTACCTTTTAATTTCATTTTATTTTTTAGCAGTTGGAAACAAATGTTCTCTGAGACAACTTTCTCTGGCTTTATTCTACTTGGTATTTGCAGAGCTTCTTGAAGCTGTGGTTGATGATTTGCATTAGTTTTTTTAAATTTTCCAGTGTCTTTTCAAAGATTTCTTTTATCCTATTTTCTCAATCTTTTTCCAGTTAAGACTTGAATTACACGTTTTCTCAGTTTCATTTATGTTTCTTAAATTCTTTTCAGTAGTTTTTTATTCTTTGCTTTCAATCAAACTAATCTTTTTAAAAAACAACCAAAAAACCTGCTCTCTCTTCCTGTTTAATAACTCTCACTATATTTATAATCTGCTCTTAAACCAATGGACTAGATTTTTTTATTTCCATTTTTAAAACTTTTTAGTGCAGGATTTCCACATTATTTATACAGTCACTCCTCATTTTACTGGCATGGTTAAATATACAAATATGTAGTGTTTGTGAATTACAACTGGGTAAGTTAATTTTAAATAAGTAAAAGGCCATCCATGTATAAGGTACTGTAACAGAATAGAGTAAAACAAGAACTCTGTGAGGCTTGTTTGGGGCTCATTTTATTTTTTAAAAAAACAAGGTAGATAATGAGTGGAAATAAATACTGCAAACCAACCTTGTGATTTTTGAGCAACTGCACCGCAAACCTCAACATCTTCAGTGGTAAAATGAGAGTTGTTGTTGTTATGTGCAGTCGAGTCACTTGCGACTCATAGCGACCCTATGTACAACAGCCCTAAACTCCGCTCTGTCCTGTGCCAATCGCACTGTCTCTGAC
>NW_006399756.1:29627803-29633373 GCF_000299155.1 Elephantulus edwardii
CCAGGGCAGCATCTGTTAACTGAAATATGTCAATTGGTACACCATCTATTCCTGGAGCCTTATTTTTTGCCATGTCCTTCAAAGCAGCCTGAACTTCTTCATTCATCACCATTAAAATATTTCTAACAGAGTCTTGGAGTACTAAAATTTCACAAGTCTATGATTTAATTCCATCTATAATACTTCTAATGTAAATTTTCCTATAAGAATTATTCATTTAATCATAAAATTTGGACTGCTGTTGGGTGTCGTCGAGTCATCTACAATTTATAGTGACTCTATGAACAGCAGATCTGAACCTTGCCCTATCATATGCTTGAGCCAGTGACTGTTACAGTCACTGTGTCAATCCATCTTATTGGGGGTCTTTCTTTCTCTAACTTTCCACCCTTCCCAGTATTATGTCCTTTTCCAAGGAATGGCCTTCTCCTAACAACACACCCAAGATATGTGAGAAAAGGTCTCCACTATTCTTGCCTCTAAGGACCACCTTGGTTGCACTTCCTCCAAGTCATACTTGTTCTTTTGGAACTCTTCTCCAACACCACAACTCTAAGGCATTGATTCCTCTTCTGTCATCCTTATTCACTGTCCAATTTTCAGGTGCATAAAAAGGAAATGAAAATATCATGGCTTTTAAACTGATACTTTGGAGAAGTCCTTGACAGCAGATTTTTCCCAATGCAAGACATCTTGATTTTTTTTTTCACAAATATGTTCTTTTATTTTGTGTGTGTGTGTGTGTGTGCGCGCGCGCGCCCTGTTGAATCAGATCTGACTGGCACAGGAGGAAATTGTTCCCCCTTCTTCAGCAGAGCATCTGGTGGATTTGAACCGAACGCCTTTGTGATTACAGTACAGCTTCTTGCCACTACGCCACCAGAGCTCCCTGACATCTTGATTTCTTAACTGCTGCTACCCTGGGTGCTGACTAAAGATCTAATTAAAATGAAATTGTTGACAATTTTAATCTTTCTCTACCTATTATGAAACATAGATTCACATTACTCTGGTACTCCCTGCTTTCAGCCAAGATCCATCTAACATTAGCTACAATATCCCTAGTACCATGACCCCTTCTAAAGCCAGACTGCACTTCTGGCAGTTCTCTGTTGGTGTTATGTTCCAGTTGTTTTTGAATAATCTTCAGCAGAATCTTGCTTTCATGTATCAATAATATTGTTCAATAATTTCCACACTCTGTTGGGTCACCTCTCTTTGGAATGGGAATAAATATAGATTTCTTCCAGTCAGTTGGCCAAGTGGTTGTCCTCCAGATTTCTTGACACAACTTGGTGAGTACATCTAGGGAAGAATCTGATAAATACGTCAATTGGCATACCATCAATTCCTGGGGCCTTGTTTTTTGCCAATTCCTTCAAAGCATCTTGAACAACTTCTTTCATCACCATAGGCTCTTGTTCATGTGTTGTTTCATGAAATTCTTTTGTGTCTGCCAATTCCTTTTGGTACAGTGACTCTGTATACTCTTTTCATCTTCTTATAATACTTCCTGGATCATTTAGTATTCTGCCCAAAGCATCCTTAAGTATAACAACTCGAGGTTTTAATTTGTTCTTCAGTTCCTTTAGCTTAACAAATGTTGAGCGAGTTCGGCCCTTTTGACTTTCTGACTCCAGCTCCCTGCACATTTCATTGTAATATTTTACTTTGGCTTCTTGTGTTCTGTTCAGCTCTAATGCAATATTCGGAGTCTCTTCTTACATCCATTTTGGTCTTTTCTTCCTCCTCTGCACTCTTCCCTGGTGATACTCTTGATATCCTCCTATAAGTCATCTGGTCTTTGCTCGTTGGTGTTCAAGGCCTCAAACTTTTTCCTGAGATGGTTCTGAAATTCAGGCAGGATAGACTCCTGGTCATATTTTGGTTCCTGTGGATTTGATTTCATTTTCCCTAGCTTCAGTTTGAACTTCCATATGAGTAGTTGGTGGTCTGTTCCACAATCAGCACCTGGCCTAGTTTTCACAGCTGATATTGAGCTTCTCCAGTGGTTCTTTCCACATGTAATCAATCTGATTCCTATGCATATTATCAGGAGAAATCCATGTGTGCAACCTCCATTTATGTTTCTTGTAAGACGTATTTACAATGAATAAATTATTGATTGTATAAACTTCAATCATTCTATCTCCAGCTTCATTTGTCACCAAGTCCATGTTTTCCAACTCCTGATCTTTCTTCTCTGTTCCCAACTTTTGCATTCCAGTCACTCATTACTATTAATGCATCTTGATTGCATATCCGATTGATCTCTAACTGTAAAAGTTGGTAGAAATTTTCTATTTCCTCTTCTTTGGCTCTGGTTCTTGGTGCATATATCTGAATGATAGCCGTGTTCACCAGACTTCCTTGTGTATGCATATTATCCTGTCACTCTAAATATTGTATTTCAAGACATATCTAGAAATTACTTTTTTAACTATGAAAGCAACCCCATTTTTCCTCACCTTTTTATCGCCAGAGTAATAGATCATATGATCGTCCAACTAAAAATGCCTCATGCCAGTCCATCTCATCTCCACAATACCTAGTATGTCAATATTTGAGTTCCAATTCTTCCTTAACAATATCCAATTTTCCTACATTCATAGGTCTCACATTCCATGTTCTAATCACCAGTGTCTGCTTACAATTCCTATTCCTTTGTACTTCCATACTTGAAAGCTCCGCTTCAGTTGTCCTATCAGTCTACATGTGTTCTGTTGTACATAGGGTTTTCAGAGGCCTGCTATTTTGAAAGTGGATGGCCAATTCTTCTTCCTAGTTTGTCTTAATCTGAATGCTCAGATTTAGAGAAGTATCTAACAGACAAGCATTTTATGGAAAAAAGATGAAGGGTATTTCCCAATTGTGGAATTAGCCATTCATTTCAGTGTTGTCCCTGCCCTTGACACAAGTGTCTTGACCCACTTATTTCCCTGCTCTACCATCCACCAGCATCCCCTTTTACTCCCACCCACTCCCTTCAACACCTATCTCCCCGATCTCAAGTTTTATGGGCTTCTGTGAGGAACGTCTAGAGGAATGTCTATCTGTGTTTAATTGATTATGCAAAGACATTTGACTGTATGGATCACAACAAACTGTGGCTGACTCTGAGAAGAATGGGAATCCCAGAACATTTGATAGTGCTAATGCGAAACCTATACTTGGACCAGGAGAAGGCAGTCAAGGAAACACTGCATGGTTCAAAATTGGGAAGGGTTTATGCCAGGGATGTGTATGTGTCCTACCTTCATACCTTTTCAACCTCTATCTGCAGAACAGATTATCCCGATGTGGGGCTGTATGAGGAGAAGTGTGACATCAGGATTGATGGAAGATTCATCAACAATCTGTGTCATGCAGATAACACAACCCTGTTTGCTGAAACCGAGGAGGACCTGAAGAACTTGCTGCAGAGGGTCAAGGACCGCAGCCTTCAATATGGATCGAGGCTCAATATCAAGAAGATAAAGATTCTCACCACTGGGTCAATTGGAAGCATCAGGATGGATGGTGAAGAGATTGTTAACAGCTTTAGTTTGCTTGGCTCCACAGTCAACACTCTTGGCACCAGTAGCCAGGAAATTAAAAGACATATTGTGATGAGATGGGAAAGTCTGCTATTAGGGATCTCTCCAAAGTACTGAAGAGCAATGGTACCACTCTGGAGACTAAGGTGTGCCTGATATAGGCCATGGTCTTTGAAATCACTTGCTATGTGTCAGAGAGCTGGACAATGACTAGGGAGGATAGAAGAAGAATTGATGCCTTTGAGCTGTGGTGTTAGAGAAGAGTATTGAATACTCTTAGTATTGCAGTATTGCAGTATTGCAGTATAGCAGTATTGACTGCTAAGAGAATGAACAGGTTCATCCTGGAGAGGGTTAAACCAGGCTGCTCCTTGGAGGCAAGGATTCTGAAGCTTTGTCTGACACACTTTGGACATGTTGCAAAAAGGAACCAGTCCTTTGCAGAAGGACGTCATGCTTGGGAGGGTGGAGGGACACCACAGGAGAGGAAGACCCTCTATGAGGTGGATTGATTCAGTGATTGGGGTAATGGGGGTAAGTGTGTCGGAGACAGTGAGATTGGCACAGGATAGAGCAGGTTTTAGGGCTGTTGTACATAGGGTGACTTGATGGTACTACCTATTATGATGAAAATTTTTGTTTTCTTCATGCTGAGACATAATCCATATTTAAGTCTATAGTTTTTGATCTTCTGCAGCAAACTTGAACTAAAGGTATAGAAATCCCTTCAAATAAAACAAAGGACAAAAAAAAGGACAAATGGTCTGCTCCTTTAGAATTGTTAAAATTCAAACATAATTGACTTCAAAATAAATTTCATTCATTATGATATATTAAGTGTCCAATTAGTCAAGTATTACATTCTGAAAAACCAGAATTTTGAACAAGCATATGTTTTAAAATTCTAATAACTATGTATAAGCGGTAAATTATTCTTACTTGAATTTCTACTGCTCTGTGGAGCGGGGTTACTTAGTGCGTAATTACATAAGAGAGCCACTCAACTTCCAAAGGAGCCATTCCAGTGAATTGTGTAAATAATATGCTTTAAAAAAATATAACCTCCTCACATATGAATTTGGATTTACCAGATATGGAGTCGCTATGTACCTGTGAGACTACAACACAGTCTTAAAAAGGCATTCCTAATTATGAAGTTACTAGAGAGACCAGAATGACCCAAAGCAAATTAATACAGACTTTTCCCCTCTATAACTTTCCATAAAAACATTTTCACTAATCGGCTTCAGTAAAGAAAACAAAAAATCTTAAAAGTCACTGGATTCAGATAAGAACTCTAGAGCGTAACACAAAAACTAGTTCCCACCCCCCCAGCATCACAATCTAGTTTTATTAGTTCCCAAATACTAACGCTCTATTTGTCTTTCATTTATACCAACAAAAAAGTTACATCTATTTTGTCTGTGGCTCATTTTACTGTAAGGGTATTTGAATGACAAAAATAAGAAAAAACATTTTTTAAATCACATAAAATATTGAACATTAGCAGGCAACTGAGCATCATAATGCCTCGATGCCACATTTTCTGTGCTAACAAAAAAATGTTCTTTTTAATATATAAAAAACCCAACCTAGCAAGTGTATTCATGCATACAGTCAGGTGGATCTCTATCTTCTCCTCAATTCAAATCTGACACATAACAATATATGCTAAGTATACTAAGAGAGTGCCAGTGGCCTACTGGTTAGGGAAGTGCATTACCAACCCTAAGGCACGGGCTTAGAATCTATAAGTTACTTCACAGGAGAAAGAGAGGCAAACTCTGTGATTTACAGCCTCTAAAAACCCACTGGAGGATCAGCTATGAGCGCTTTCTGACTTTTAAGTGCTTGTAACATGTTGTTGTTATGTGCCATTGAGTTGTTTGTGACTTATAGCGACCTTATGTATACAACAGCTTTGAACCTACTCTATCCTCTGCCAACCTCACTGTCTCTGACTCACCTACCCTCATTACCCCAGTCACGGAATCAATCCACCTCATAGAGGGTCTTCCTCTCTTGCACTGTCCC
>NW_006399756.1:29634398-29639658 GCF_000299155.1 Elephantulus edwardii
TCATCCTCTCTCCAGGTTCATAGGGTTTCCGGAGGCAAGCTATTATGGAAGTGGATGCCACTCCTCCTTCCAAGCTTGTTTTAACCAGTATAAAAGAAAAATTTTATTTTAAAAAAAGACATAAGTTCTGTGAATATTTTTATTTTATTTGGCTGTATTAGAATTTCAATGTATTAAATGCCAATTAAACGCTACTGCAATGAACTCTAAAAGACTGTCCAAATTCTTTTATTGTCTGGGAATTTATTACATTAAATATTGTTTGGAATAACTAGGCCACCAGCTGAGGCCTGGGGATCATGGGTTACACAACAATTCTTAATGATGTAGGACTGGCTTATACACAAAATTCAAATGATGGTCACAGGGCTCACTGGGAAGATTATGCTTTATATATTTTTAAGAGGGGAAGCAAGAGATGAGGGAAGTAGAAAAGGTAAAAGGAGGTAATAGAAAAGAGGGAAAGAGAGAAAATTCAAAAAGAAAAAGTCTTGGTTCTAACTAGTGGAGGAAACTGAAGTTGAAGCAGTTTTCCATTTTGATGAAAGGCTTTTTCCCCTAGAAGGATTTACACATTTGTTCACAGCAGTTGCTATGACTCCACAGAGGATGGTATCATATTAAGATGATGCTGGATGCCATGAGAGATAAGAGCTCTTGCCCCTCACTTGCTAGGCAAACAGAGCAAAGGAAGATATGGAATTTTAAATCCTTTGTGGCACAATAGATGAATCCTCACACTATGCTTCTGGATTGCTCTCTACTTGTTTTTGCTTCAACAATGGGTTCAAATGAGAGCTAGCTAGAGCTTTCTGCCAAGAAGAGGGCAATTCCACTCTTTCAAGTCTTTCCTACGCCTATATGAAATTTGGACAGCATGGCAAACCTTAACAATGTTTAAAATGGAGAGATGCTTTCTAAAACTCAACCCATGTTTAGGCAAATCAATGTTAATATGAAAATATTCTTCAGTGCACTACTTCACAACACTGTTCATGTGATCAGTCAGTATTCTCGAGAGTATAACTCACATCATATTCATCAACTAAAACACTAGCATATTAATATAAAAACCTTTGTTAAGAGAAGAAGATAATAGCATTTGTATAGGTAATTTATGCCCAGGTAGTGTTCAAATATTTATAAACAAATAAGGATGATAATATATTCATTTAAATACTGCAATTTTTTAGGTTAAAATCCTTAATTTTATGGATTGTAGAATGTGTATCCAGTCTTGCAGAACTCTATCTCCCTCTAACTCATTTGTAACATAAACTGCTTTTAGACCACTTTAATACATTGTTCTGGGATATTTCTTTCTACACAGCAACTATCAAGCAGCAGATCAATACTCTAATACAGAGATGCCGATTCCATTACCACAAAAACCTCTGCAAACAGCTAGTTGCTGAACAAAGAGCACAGCTTCCATCAGATTTATTTCTAACATGTCATTATGCCATTGGGATGAAATAGTTTTCTCTGATGGGCAAGTAGAATTGGGGGTAAAAATAATGGTGTTTAAAAACTACAATTAAAAAGCTTTGGTTATAGCAAATTTAAAAGATACAGCCAAAATAAATTTATTCACACCTACAAAATGCTTATAGCACTTATCATCAGATCCATCTGTTCACATAAAATAAAATAATAATGCTGTATTTGATGTTTTACAAATTGCCAAAACATTAGATTTTTATGCAGTTCAACACTTAAGATTACAATTACACTAAAAGGAGGTTTGGAAAAGAATGAAAATTAATCATTGGTAAAAACAGAAAAACAGGAAAAGAGAAAAGGATACAAAAACCTTTTTAAAAAACCATATCCAGTAACAAAATTTAAGTTTGATTTCTTTTTACATTTTCTACCAAAAAAAAATGTTTATTCACAATCTGTCATGTAGTTATTGCATTTATCTTTCCTTTATACCACTGTTATGATCTGAGGCAATAAAACTGAGCTGAACTATAATTAGAAATATAATTAGAGATTTGTCTATACACAGTGGAACTAGCAAATAGTGTAATACCAGGAGAATTTAACTTTTGTCTAAAACCAATCCTGCTTGCACTCTTACACTATTTAGTTTCCATGGACTAAAGCTGCAATACATCCTTTCTATATCAGCTTTCATCATCGTCACAACCATGGTTGCTATGACAACAGGATGCAGCTTATCGGTGCTGTTTTCATTTTCTCCATTTGAGTTGCCATAACAACACAATCATTCTGCCTTTCTTCAATGGGTAACAACTTTATTTTGGGATTGGATTGCTCGTCCAAGTTTCTCCTTGGAAGCTAGGATTTTGAAGCTCTGTCTCACTTACTTTGGGCAAGTGGCCAGGAAAGATCAGTCCTTGGAGAAGGACATCATGCTCAAAAGGGTAGAAGTACAGTGCAGGAGAAGACGACCCCAGATGAGATGGTGATACAATAACTTGGGCAATGGGGGTTGGTGTGTCGGAATCAGTGAGACTGGCTCAGGACAGGGAAGGGTTCAGAGCTGCTGTACATAGATAGGGTCACTATTCATCACAGGCGACTCAATGGCACATAATAACAATAACATACTATGACAAGTTTGGAAGCAGGAGTGGCATCCACTTCCTAAACAACATGCCTCCGGAAACTCTATGAACTTTGATAATTGTCGATAGTTACAGCGGGGCTTCATGCCTTTTGTTCATAGAGTCACTATGAGTCATGCTCGACTTGAAGGCACTCAACGACAACAATATTGTTAGGAACACTAGATTCTCCATGAAGAACAGAAATGGAATTTGTATTGAAATTCTATTTAAATAATGATATACAAACCTGATAGACATGGCCAAGCTCCAAAGACAGGGTGAAAAATAATAGTATGGGGGTGGGGAAAGGGAAATGGTCACATCAAATCACAAAATGGAAGAATGACTACATTATTATATAACTTCTAAATTACATAATTATCTTATTACACTATTATGTGATGTTGAATTTGAACCAACTCATAACTGATCCTCCAGCAGGTTTTCAGAGGCAATAAATCTCATGCTAGGAAACTGCCCATATTTATTCCCTGAAACAGCTGGTGGATTAGAACCACTTGCCTTTGCATTGGCAATGCAATTCCACACAAAGGTTCTTCTCTCATACTTTTGACATGATACTATAAGATATTCCTTGGAAAAGGACATCATGCTTAGAAAGACTTCAAAAGAGATTTCCAACAAGATGAACAGTGATTGCATCAATTGGCTCAGGTGTGTCAGAGATGATGAGGATAGCACCGGACAGAACAGAATTCAGATCTGCAGGGTCATTATGAGTCATATTCAACACAATCGCACCTAACAACAGGCCACCAGAACTCTCTATCTCATTATGGTGGGTATTGGTGTTGTGTACTAGTGAGTCAAAACTGACGCAGAGTTAACCCTCCAGCAGGTATTCATAGTCAAAGGAAGAAATAGTCCATCTATATCCCATGGAGCAGCTAGTGGCTTCAAATCACTTGCCTTTGGGATGATAGTGCAACTCCTTACCACTAAGCCACCAGATCTCCATATCTTATAGCACTGCACAAAATGTCCAGATTATATCACATAACAGCCAAATTAACATCATACAGCTGCCAAATCATGGGGAATCAAAGCCCAGCCTAGTGGACATATAACTGACCATCATAGCCAGTATTAAATTCACTTTGAGACTCCGTATTCATCGCCTTGTTAATTTACAAGTCAGACAGTGGATTTTCATTATTGTCATAAATGTGAAATATCAAATAACACTGTCATCAAGAGATAAGTAGGTGTAATGTCTAGCCTAGTCTTAAAATTTTTTGAGAGAAGAGCTACTGTGATAAGACTTTCACAACACAAAAGAAAAACAAAAACATCTAATATGATCTCCTGAAATCTAAGGACTGCCTACCATTTGTAGCAACTTATTTTTCATATTTGTTAATTAAGATTACCATAATTCAGAGTAATGGGTTCATACTAACTAGACACCATTTTTTTAATCTTTACATTCAAGTTTTTCTATGATAATAGAGATGTGCAAAGATCCATAAAGCTCAGTTACTTTTATAGTAAATGGAGTATAAAAACTCCAAGTTATGGAAAGTGATCCTGTAAACTATTTTTTTTAATTGTGCAACCCTATGATTACCCCCTCCCCACCCATCTTCACCCCTCTGCTCCCACCCTCCCCATCTAATAACTCTTATCAAATATATAGCTCTCCTTTTAAAGTCACCAAAATACTAATTGTTAAACTTCTAAAAAAAAAAAAAGTACTGTTATTCTAAATAAACAGTATGAGATTATGAAAATAAAGTTTAAAGAAAAAAGAGATTATGGGACTATTTTGGCTACTGGATCACTATTATACATTACTAGGATCATCATGATGGGGCAGGTAAATAAGAAACAATGTTTATTAAAGAGCTTTTAATTGTTACATGTGTTTATTATACCATTATTTGCTATCAGAGGACTTTATTTGTATATTCAAAAGGTTATCTCTATTTAAAAGCTCAAATTAATTAATTCCAGATCTGTTAAACTTTTCATCAATTGACAAAGATACATTAAAAACTTCTCCTAGATTATAGTACCCATAAATATATATACATATTTATTAGCCCCTAAATTTGAAACTATTACTACTTTTTGAGGGGAAACATGCTTATAAGGACAAATACTGCATAAGACCATCATTGTAAAAATATAAGGGTAACTAGTATAGGATTCAAGGGGAGAAGGGGTGGGAGCAGAGCGATGAGGATGGGTAAGGGGGATATCACAGGGTCACATAATTTGGTGGGTTAATGAGAGCGGGTAAAGGAAATGGGAAAGATATGGCAAGGACCTGAAAAAACAAGGTAATGATGGGCATAATCCAATGGTGATTAATTTTGTAACACAATGTATGGAAATGATTGTATGAAACATAATGTCAGTTGAAGGAAAGTGTGGGAGAAGGAAATATGTATTAAAAAGGTTTTTGGTTTTTTTAAAAATTTTATTTATTTTTTATTCTTTATGTGTGTATACCGTCAAATCAGATTTGACTGGTACAGGAGGAGATTTTTCCTCCTTATCAACAATCTGCGTTATGCAGATGACACAACCTTGCCTGCTGAAACTGAGGAGGACCTCATGCACTTACTGCAGAGGGTCAAGGACTGCAGCCTTCAGTACGGACTGAGGCTCAATGTCAAGAAGACAAAGATTCTCACCACTGGACCAATTGGTAGCATCAG
>NW_006399756.1:29640371-29700986 GCF_000299155.1 Elephantulus edwardii
ATATTAAAAAGTTTTTTTAAATAAAAAACACCACCACCAGGGAGCTCTGGTGGCCTAGTGGCAAGAAGCTGCACTGCAATCCCGGAGATGTGTGGTTTGAATCCACCAGATGCTCTGCTGGAGAAGGAGAGACAATCTCCTCCTGTACCAGTCAGATCTGCTTTGATGGTACATGCACAAAAATTAATAAAATAAATTTTTTTAAAAAAAGAATAAGAAAACAAAACCCATGCAAACATTATTAAATTTCCTATTAGTTTCCTATATGAACTTAAGATTATAATGGTATAGCACAATAGGTTAGAGCTCATTTTAAAATTAGTAATTATAATTCATTTTAAATTAGTAATATTAATGCAACACTCTTAAACACAACTAAGATAATTTAACAAATGTTGTACCATGCAATGAATAAGTAAGTTCAAATTAACTAAATCTGGCAAAAAATTTAAGATCTTTCACAGCATGATTTTTTAGAATTTTTTTAAATGAAAGAAAAGTCTATTAATTTTCCAAATTCTGAAATGTAAATGTAATGATCTGTGTTTCTGTCTTTCCCCTACCACACACCACCCCCCAAACAAGAGTAACAAGGAACGGCTGGTAGTTTGAACTCACGCAGGAAAAAAGATGTGGCAGCTGGCTTCCATAAAGATTTACAGTCTTAGAATGCTGTCTTAGAAAACCAATTTACTTGGTTTGATGAACAAGTTGTTGTTAGGCATCAAAAAGTCAACCCATAGCGTCCAAACACAAAATGGTGCTAAATAAGACACAAATGTTAAAAGAATTACTATACATGGTCTTTAGAATCCTTTCTATATTCAGAAAAAAATTAATTCCACAGAAGTTGAAAGAAAAAGAGAAAAATTAGGTAGAAATATATTTCAATTCTAGGCAATCTGGTTAACCTGTCCATTTCATAAAAATTAAGCCAATGCAAAAAAAAAATAATAATTTAAGCCAATGCAATGGGCTGTGTATACTAAAAGAACCTCTCTCCAGCCCTGCTTTCTTTATTCCTTGGCTGGCTGTCTTAGTAGGATTCCCCAGGAAAATTCTCTTCCACCTAAACTCCCCCAAACAAATGGCACCTTGCAGAAAGACTCTTTCCCTCTGGCTATCATAATGACTTCAAAATCAACTGAAGCCAGTAGCTCCTGGAAAGTAAATAAGTGATTACACTTTTACCGAATTGCAATAATGTGAATTTTGGTACTTTTGCTGTTGAAATCTCAAGACTGATTTTTCTTTTGTTCTGTTGTTTGTTTTGTGATACCCTTTGGTAACCTTGGAACTGCTATAACTCATCTAGAATACCCCTTAAAAAAAGAGTCCCTGACTTCCTTTCCAGGGCAGTCTTCTATAAGAAGCTATGCAGTCAGACCTGGGCTATTTTAGATCTGCTGAAACTACTAATGGAACTGCTATTCTTGCCTTGATCTGACATGTCTAACCATGTGCTCGGTAGGAATTTGCAGAGTAGTGGGACAAGCCCTCTTCTCTACTATTGTCCTAAAGGAATGTGTTATGCTCTGTACAGATTGGCAAGAATTTTAATCCTTACTCTCTCTAGGTTAAGGCCTTCCTATTCTTATGGTGAAAGGTTCCATTTTTATAACTAATGAACCTGTTATGCAAAGAAACAGCTGATAAGAATGTGTAATATACAAAGTATGGATCTAGGAAAACTGAAAGCTGTCAAAAATAAATGGAATGTTTGATGACACACACCCTAGGAATCAACGAACTGGTATTGGTCCTTATGAATCAGACAATCAATGCTGAGAATGACAAATTGAACAATGTCATATTTACTGTCAAAAAGAACATTTTTAAATCTATTTTAAAGGACAACACCGTCATTGAAAATATCCATATGCCCAAGAGGAAGACCACTTAATAAAACTATTCACACATTTATACACTAACCACTAAGGCCAAAAAATTATTAAATTGGTTATTTTTACCAAATTTTGGAGTCTGAAATGGATCAAACATGAAATAAAAGCTCACTGATAGAATTATCAGTGACTAGAATGTGAAAGTTAGAAACAAAGAAAGCTCAGTAGTTAGAATATCTGGATCTTGGTGATGGAAACAATACTAGAGATCAAACACCATACACAAAAAACAACTCAAGGTGGCTCAGAGACCTGGGAGCAAAGCCCAAAACCAGAAAGTTCATCAGAGACAAATGGATCAAGCTTAAGACGGCCTATTCGATGGTCTAGAGAGATGGCCAAATACAGAAATGCACAATCTGAAGAGGATAAAATTGCTAAATGGGACCTTTTAAAGATTAAATCCCTGTACATGAAAACCTTTTTCCAGGCAATTTCCAATTTCATTTGGAAAGAGGCCCCGAATAAGCAAAGCACTCCTTAAAAAGAGAAATAAGGTAGGGAGGCACATCTCACTCCCTGATTTCAAAAGCTACTACACTGCCATGGTGGTCAAGACAGTACCATACATACAGACACATAGATCAATGGAATAGAACAGAAAATCCAGAAATCAACCCATCTACCTATGGTCAATTGATTTTTTACAAAGAAATTAAATCAGTTAAGTGGGGAAACGATAACCTTTTTAACAAATGGTGCTGGCAAAACTGGAAAACTCCCTGTAGGAGTATCCTAGGTTTGAAGTTTTAGTTATTGGATAAATGGTGGTAACAATTATTGTGATGGGAATACCAGAGGAATAAGATCTAAAATTGAAATTAAATTACTATGCCATATTCAGGGAGCTCTGGTAGCCTAGCAGTAAGAAGTTGTATTGCAATCCCAAAGGCACACAGTTCAAATTCTTCAGTTTCTTTGTGGGAGAAGGATGGGCAGTCTCCACCCTGTGATTTTAATGCCTCTGAAATGACCTATTGGAGACTCAGCTAGGAGTTGGTTCTGACTTGACTGTACACAACAACATACAATATTCAATAAAGAGCCAGATGAACATTTAAATCTAAGTGTCAGAGTATAAACTGTAAATTATGAGTACTTTAGGAATTATCAAAATGTGAGTAGCATTTCAAAGCCACCGTATCTCGTACAGATGCATTCAGTTCTAGACCACTACAATAAAGCAGATACTACAATAAGGTGAGTCACATGAACTTTTTTGTCTCCTAGTGCATTGGACCAATTGGCAGCATCAGGATGGATGGTGAAGAGATTGAGATTGTACACAGCTTTAGTTTGCTTGGCTCCACAGTCAACACTCTTGGCACCAGTAGCCAGGAAATTAAAAGGCACACTGCCATGGGAAAGTCTGCTGTTAGGGACCTCTCCAAAGTACTGAAGAGCAATGGTATCTCCCTGGAGATTAAGGTGCGTTTGGTACAGGCCATGGTCTTTGCAATCACTTGTTATGCATCAGAGAGTTGGACAATGACCAAGGAGGACAGAAGGAGAATTGATGCCTTTGAGCTGTGGTGCTGGAGAAGAGTATTGAGAATACCATGGACTGCTAGGAAAACAGATTTGTCCTGGAAAGGTTTAAACCGGGTGGCTCCTTGGAGGCAAGGATTCTGAGGCTCCATCTAACATACTCTGGATACGTTGTGAGGAGAGACCGGTCCTTGGAGAAAGACATCATGCTTGGGAGGGTGGAGGGACAGCACAGGAGAGGAAGGCCCTCTATGAGGTGGATTGATTCAGTGACTGGGATAATCGGGATGGGAATGTCAGAGACAGTGCGATTGGCACTGAACAGAGCAGGGTTTAGGGCTGTTGTACATAGGGTCGCTATGAGTCACAAGTGACTCGACGGCGCATAACAACAACAACATTGCACAGTTAATAGACCTCATATAGTATAGTTTAAACATAGTTTAAACATAACTTTTATATGCACTGCTGTCACACTGCCTCCAACACACCCATCCCGATTACCCCAGTCAATCCACCTCATAGAGGATCTTCCTCTCTTAGCATTACAAAAAAGTTTGAAACAGTTCAAGAATTACCAAAGTATGAGTACATATTGTTAGAAAACTAAAATTGATCTTTGCTGGAATTAATAAAACACAAAGGGCAGAGTTCATAGCTCATTTTAAGGAAGTTATCAATGAGTAACATAGCTGGCCACTATCTTATAACAAAATAGAAATGTATTATGACTTTTATTTACATGTATCATATTCAAACTAATCTCATAACAGAATTTATCATGAATAGCTAGCTAATGGAAGGAATATTTTTGTTATACAGTCCTGAATTTCATTAAGATTGGCTTTGTTTAAATTAGTATGATCAAAAGTTTAAAATTTTTAAATCAGTACCTTACTCTCAATTTATCTTCCTACTATTTAATCTTCTCTAAATACTTTCATATTAACTACAATAAATCTCATTCTCAATAAAAGAATCACCTCTTAAGTCTTTTCTACTAAATATTGAAAACTCATTGCAGGTCTGACAATATTTTCAAGTCAATTCACTTTTCTACGGCTTTATGTAACTCACTGGTTTAGGACCATTAGTTCTAACTCGATCAATCCCTGAATCTTTCAAAAGAGCCTTGCCAAAATTTGGTACCTAATTTCTACCTTCATCTCACAAGGGTATGCATTTTCTGTTCTGAAAAAAGACTTGTTAATGAGAACTATAATTTACCATCAATACTCATAAGATATCAGAGCTATGCTGACTGGCAATTTGTAAAGGCAGATCAGTTTAGTTGCTAAAATAAATATCCACCTGCACGTACTAGCACTAATCAAGGCGTGAAATTAAACTTTTTATTCCATAGAAAATAACTGCTCCAAGGCTGTAATTTAGTCTGGGAAGAAAATTTTAAGGTCATCCTATCTCTCTGAGGTTTATAAGTATTTCTAACAGCTAAGTAGTCAAATTATGCCAAAGTGAAAATGTGTGACATAACTAATCTGCCATTTAGTTAACTAATTGCACAGACTTAAGGGAGTCAAGTTGCTGAAATGTCTGCACATACGACTTAAATATTTAAAGTTCCAATTGGTCATATTCAATGCCATCAAAACTAAGAGCTCAATGTTTCACTGGTGGTAGTAAAGAAATTCCAGTGAATATAGACACCACAGTAAGTTTTAATATAGTCTATAACCATTTTCACTACAACACAGGCAACTTACGATTAACAAGAACTTCCAATTATCCCACCACAATATTATACTGCAAAACTCTCATATCTGTTCAAGAAAGCAAATACTTACAAAAATGGTCTAAAGAGTCAGAAGCCAAAGTCGGTCATAGACAGCCTGAAGGGCCTAGAGATTTAAATGGTTCTCTAAAATGTAGCCACAGAATATCAGCAGCAGCAGTATCATTATAACAGCCAAGAAAGCAAGAGCTAGATAACTTACATTTCTGTAATAATATTTTAAAAGGAAAAAGTGTCCTTTTAGTCTAGAAAGACAAATGAAGAATGTGGGGGTGGTTGTTTAGTCAGAATGATCAAACCGAACTCATAGCTGATCCTCCAGTGGGTTTTTAGATGCTATAAACCACACTGGAGGAGAATGTCCATCTTTCTCCTTCAGAGCAACTGGTAGATTTGAACCATCCTGCCCTCCAGTTGGCAAAAGCTCCTTACCACTAAGCCACAAGAGCTCCCTCCTCATCAAGTCAGTGGCTTTATCTTTTAGCCTATAAAGACAATGTTGAGGAAGACCTCTTTATCAAGTTGAAATCCTTTACTCAGGTTACCTCCCAGTTCTGCAATCTATAGATTAGAGTCATTCCCAGTCTGTTAACATAATATCAAGATCCTCATACTTTTTATCAAAGATAACCTTCTCATGGAATAAGAAGGAAAACGTTAACTGCTTTAAACTTTAATTGAATTACTGCTAGGTTTGCTCTGAATCACAACCCTTCCTATTTTCCAACCTCCTTTTCCTCTTTGTATGGCGTAATGAATTAAAGTATCTTCCTCTGAGCCAGCTCAGATCAAGAAGGCCACCATTCCAAAACAACTATGAGATATCATCTCACCCAAGTAAGAATAGCAAAATTTAACAACAGCAAACAACAAATGCTGGTGAGGTTGTGGAGAAACTGGAACCCTTATTCACTGTTGGTGGAGTGTAAAATGGTGCAGCCACTATGGAAGGCTGTATGGCGCTTTCTCCAAAAGTTGCAAACAGATACTATTTGACCCAGCAATTCCACTACTGGGAATATATCTCAAAGAAACCATAACCGCCACCCAAGCAGATATATGCACACCCATGTTTATCAAGGCTTTGTTCACAATAGCAAAGTGGGTTTTCAAAGTCTGTAAACAGCAGGGGAAGATATTGGCCATCTTTCTGCTTTGGAGTTGGCACAACTCCTTATTTACTAGGCCACCAGAGCTTCCTAACATGGTATAAATTGAGCTATAAATAATCTTTTTTTTTGGTACTAACTACTATCACCCAAAGTCGGAGAGCTTAGTGAATACTTAAAGATATAAAAACATCTTTATTTTATTTTAAATCCCAGGGTTTCCGTGATGTCAAACTGCTCCAATTATTTATGCAAGAACTAACAGTCCAAAAAGAATGTACAAGATAGTATGTTCGTAAAAAGGAAATTAGCTAATTAAAAAGAGGGTTATATTTAGTTTATCTTTCAGAGAAAAAGAACTTGGATGCTCATGTTGTTATTGCTAGGTGTCACTAAGTCGAGTATTACTCACAGTGACCCTAGGAATAGATCTTAACCCTGTCATGTCCCGTGCCATCTTCATCATCTCCGACATCCTTGAGCTCACTGCTGCAGTCACTGTATCAATCCATCTTGTTGATGGTTTGACTCTCCGCTTCTCTAGGCATGATGTCCCTTTCCAAGGAATAGCCTCTTCTAGCAACATACTCAAAGTATGTGAAACCAAGCTTCATCAACCTTGCTCCCAAGAAGCTCTCTGGCTGCACCTTTTCCAAGACATAACTCTTTGTTCTTTTGGCAGTCCATGGGATATTCAATGTTATTCTCCAACACCACAATTCAAAGGTGACAAAAATCCAATAGGCAACATCATGATAGATGGAGAAAAGATTGAAATTGTCAGTTATTTCATCTTACTTGGATCTCAATTAATATCCTTGATGTCAGAAGTCAGATGCCAGCAGGAGATGTATTACATTAGGAAAGTCCACTATTAAGAACCTCTCCAAATTACTGAGAAGCAATGATGTAAATTTGAAGACTAAGGTGCACCTGATTCAGGTCATGGTCTTTTCCATCTCTTGTTATGCATCTGAGAGCTGAACAATGAATAAAGACAACAGAAGAACTGATGTGTTTGAATTGTGGATGCCTATTGTTCTTTTGGGTTTTTTTAATTTATTTATTTATTTTTCATTTTAGTGAACATCTACAGAGATTTTGGAATTCCATTCATTCATTGGCCTATTGTTCTTTATAATTTCCAAACTATTTTCACATAATCCTCACAAAAGCCCTTCGAAGTAGAAGAGTAGTTCTTTCTACCACTGCCCAAACAAGAAAAGTAAGACTTAAGGTAAGTACTTGCTCAAAGTCTCACAAATTTCTAGAAAACAGCAGGAGAACCAGGTCTTGTTTCCACTACATAGCACAGTGTACAAATTAACATGCCAATCTAAACTAATTGCAAGGTATTTCAGGGAAATACTAACAAGACAGGTAGAACTCCTATATTGCCAGTTATAAGCAAAAGTAGTTCTCACCAGTCTATTCAGCAAAACAGATGTCACTATGCAACACTTTGATATTTTTCTTAAATACCTCTGAAAACAAGGATCAAAAAATATGAACTCTTATAAAAAGGGCTTTATTGTATTTTTATAGCTTATTACATACCTTTTAACAATCATTTTGTTAAATGTGAATGTCAGTTTTATTTTCGGTCCCTTTTTTTCCTGGCTATTTACAAGCTTTGTAAGAATCGTTCCTTAATTAAGTCTAAACATAGTTTTATATAAATGGATTCCTGGAAATAAAACGTTCAGACTTAAGAAATGATTGTTACAGACTGTAACAGGCCGTAAAACCCGAATGCCACTTTAAACAAAGATTTCTCATTTTAATTAAAAAGATAATCATCAGAACATTCCTACACTTAACAGAATCATTTGAAGAAGCTTTTTTGCAGGGAAAAAAATGTATATATGTAGTATCTTATGCAGGCTTGCGCAATATAATTTATATGTAAATCAAAAGTCCCTGTTGATCCTATTGTGTGAATTATTACATACTATACCTACAATATAAAGATTAATTGAAAGAAAGAAGGTCCAAATGAGATCATAATAACTTCTACTACTTTTTAAAATGATTTTTATTAAGTTCCTAAATATTTTCCTACAGATACTGATGAAGTACATTTAGTAATATTTTTAAATTCTCAGATAAATAATCCTTGGATAGGGACAGCATGCTTGGGAGGGTAGAGGGACAGCGCAAGAGAGGAAGACTCTCGATTAGATGGATTGATTCAGTGACTGGGGATATGGAGGTAGGTGTATCAGGGACAGTAAGATTGGCACAGGATAGAGCAGCTTTTAGGGCTGTTGTATATTGGGTTGCTATGAGTCACAGGAGATTCGACAGCACATAAAAACAACAATAATGTTATAATAATTTATCCTGTTTTTCAAAATGCCATTATTTGAGTATAATTGTAAAGTATAAAAACCTTTTGAGGCGGGTTGATGGGTTTGGTTCATTCATTTGGCTAATTTTTAAATTATCAAAGCATGAGAAAATGTATAAAGATAAGCAATATCCCAAAAGAATGAAAATTTATAAACTGATATAGGCTTTACAGTTAACGTCAATTTGGGGAAAACTCCATCAATGTTTTCCTACCTGCATCATCTCTTCTAAATAAAAATGAATGCTAGACCAGAATGAGTAGTTTAAAATCCCTATTTTTGCAGGAATATATTATGAGAAACTGTCCCAAAGTTGACTCTATTTTCTCCAGGGACACAAGTTACAAGTAGGATGTCATTTCCCTAACTGAACACTTGTCATCCAAGAAAGTACATGTATGACTACAACATTAAAACAAAAGATTCACTACCTATAAACCTCTATTATTGTTGTTGTGGAATGACTCATAACTGACCCTTCAGCAAGTTTTTAGAGATAGTAAATCACCCGAGGAGACTGCCCATTCCTCTCTAGCAGAGAAGCTGGTAGATTCAAACTGTGTGCCTTTGGGATTATAGCACTGTTTCTTCTCACAAGGCCAGCAGAGAAACCCCTGTATCATTACAAATAGGGAAATTATGTTCATAAGAAAGGAGTTATAGACCAATGATGAACATATACACAAAAGGTGAAAAAATTTCTATATTCATTCATTACAAAAATTCAATCTCAAGCTAATAATCAACTAAAAAGAAAACCTGTTAAACATCAATTAATAATTAATAATTTGGTTTCTTGGGATGCTTTAAAAAGGGAAAATGCAAAGCTGATGAAACAACTGGTGGGTTCAAACCACCAGCTTTTTGGTTGGCTGCCCAAGACTTAATCCACTGAGCCACCACAGCCCCTCCAAAGGTTAGCAGCATCAAGAGATGAGGCCTGTCTTAGGGAAATGCCCATTAAAATCACATTAAGATATCACTACACAGGTATCTTCCATTCTTTATTTTGTTGCTGTTATGTGCCATCGAGTTGCTTGCAACTCATAGCGACGCTATGCACAATAGCTCTGAACCCTGCTATCTTGAGACAACCTCGCTGTCTCTGACACATTTCCCCCATTACCTCAGTCACTGGATCAATCCATCTCATCAAGGGTCTCCCTCTGTTGCAGCATCCTTCCAAGCATGATGTCACACTCCAACGACTCTTCCTTCTTCCCCTCCTTGTAACATGCCTAAAGTATGTCAGACTGAGCTTCAAAATCTGTGCCTCCAAGGAGCAGCCTGGTTTTACCCTCTCCAGGATGAATCTTTTTGTTCTAACAGTCCATAGTATATTCAATATTCTTCTCCAGCACCACAACTCAAAGGTATCAATTCATCTTCTATCATCGCTAGTCATTGTCCAGATTTCTGGACAAGTTAATTGCAGAGACGATGGCCTGGATCAGGCACACATATTCTCCAGACTGACATCAGTTGCTCTTCAATACTCTGGAAAGGTCCCTGATAGCAGATTTTCCAAGTGCAATTCATCTTCTGATTTCCTGGCTGCTGGTACCAAGAGTGCTGACTGTGGAGCCAAGCAAGCTGAAGCTTTAACAATCTCAATCTCTTCACCATCTATCATGATGCTGCCAATCAGTCCAGTGATGAGAATTTTTGTTTTCTTGATGTTGAACTTCAACTCATATTGAAGAGTGCAGTCCTTGACCTGCAGCAAATGCTTCAGGTCCTCTTCAGTTTCAGCAAGGTTGTGTTATCTGAATAACACAGGTTGTTGATGAGTCTTCCTCCAATCCTGATGCCACATTCCTCCTCATACTGACCCCAGCCTCACAGAGGATCTTGTCTGCATATAGATTTCAAAGGTATGGAGGACACAGGATGCATCACTAGCATACACCTTTCCTGATTTTGAACCATGCAGTGTTTCCTTGCTCTGTGTTCTGACTGCCTCCTGGTCCAAATACAGGTTTCACATAAACACAATCAAGTGTTCTGGGATTCCCCTTTAGCCACAGTTTGTTGTGATACACACAATCAAATACCTTTGCATAGTCCGTGAAATACAGACAAGACATTCTTCTGCTACTCTCTGCTTTTAGCCAAGATTCACCTAACACTGCCTATAATATGCCTAGTGCCAATGCCTCTTAAAACCCAGCCTGCACATCTGGTAGTTCTCTGCTGATATGCTGTTCCAGTCATTTTTGGATTTTCAGCAGGATCTTGTTTGCATGTGATATTAATCATATTGTTTGATAATTTCCACACTCTATTGGGTCACCTTTTCTTGGAAGGTGAATAAATGTGGGTCTCTTCTAGTCAGCTGGCCAGGTGGTTGTCCTCCAAAGTTCCTGGCAGAACTTGATGCATGTCTGTTTGTTGAAATATATCAATTGGTAAGCTGTGAAATCCTGAGGCGTTGTTTTTTGCCAATTCCTTCAGAGCAGCTCCAACTTATTCCTACATCACCACAGGCTCTTGATCATATGATGTTTCATGAAATTCTTCTGTGTCAGCCAATTTTTTTTTGGTACAATGACTCTGTGTACTCTTTCCATCTTCTTTTAATACTTCCTGGATCATTTAATATTCTGCCCAAAGCATCACCGTTCTTCAAATACGTGTTTGTATACAGTTTCAATAACAAAAATAAGAGGGTTTGCACTTTTACAAAATAAGGTGAAAAATGAAATTGATCCTCAGTTGTAACTTGTTTCGCAAGAACCATAAAAAACCTTTTTCCAGGGGTTTTTAAGCATCCTCAACAGTAGTGACACAATCACCAACCTCATTTCCCAGTAACAGTATTTAACACCTTAGCATCAAGTCTACAGGTTTGAACAGTGTGAACATTATAGTAACCTTTTTTTAAGACTTCATCTGTTAGTGGGATGATTTAGGTTATTTCTAGGTAAGGAAAACTTTTTTCCCATAGAAGTTAAAAGTAATTATTTTATGCCATTTCATTTATGGAAGATTTCAAGGAAACTTGCTCTAGTTTTGGATAGTAGTAGAAGTTTGTATACCCATTAGAAAGGCTTAAATGTATTTTTTTTTATTTTATTATTCTTTGTGTGTGTACGGTCAAATCAGATCCGACTGGTACAGGAGGAGATTGCCCCTGCTTCTCCAGCAGAGCATCTGGTGGATTTGAACTAAATAAAATATTTTTTACAATCTCAAGTGCTATTAAGTTGTGGAACAACTGGAACTCTCAAACACTGCTGGAACAAGTGCAAAATGGCATAACTGCTTTGTCAATTTCTTATAAACTTAAGCAATGTCTCAACAGTCACTGCCTGTGGAATAAGAAGTGACACAAAGCTGACCCTTGGGCAGGTTTTCTGATGCTATAAATCACAGAAGAGGAGGCTGCTCATCTTTCTCCTTTGGAGTTACTAGTGGATTTGAACTCTTTTAACACTAGGCCACTAAAGCTCCCCTATACTCACCCTTTATGCCTTTATACCCTTGTCCTGGGTATTTACCTAAGACAAAAACCTGTGCTCACATAAAACCTATACTCAGGGAGCTCTGGTGGCCTATTGGCAAGAAGCTGCACTGCAATCTCAGAGGTTCGTGGTTCAAATCCACCAGATGCTCTGCTGGAGACAGAGGGGCAATCTCCTCCTGTACCAGTCAGATCCAATTTGACAGTACACACACAAAAATAAAATAAAATAATTTTTTTAAAAACCAAACAAACCTATACTCAAGTAGTTGCTGAGGCTGCCTAGGTATGATGAAAGAACTCATGGGTTTTGATTTCTTGGAGGTTTAGGGTCACGATTTCATGGGACATTCCAGTCAACTGGTCAAATAATGTGATTAGTTGCTTCTGATCATTGTACAGTGTCTAGTGTTTAAAAAAAGAAAAAAAATAGGGGTGAAAAGGATGGGTAGTGGGGTAATCATAGGGTCACCCAATTTGAAGGGTAGAAGGAGGGGTGAGTAAAGGAAATGGGAAAGATCCAGTGTGAAAAACAATTTACACAAACTTTGTAAGCAAACTACAATAAAATAATTTTTTAAAATTGCCAAGCATCGAGCTAGAACAAGTCAAGTGGAGTAAGAAAGCACATATATGGAAAAGCAATTAAGTACAAGATGTCAGAGTCTGAAGAAATGACAAGTGTGGCCATGCAGGGGGTTGAAGGCATTAGACTAATTACTGGATTCTGGAGCCTGACTAAGGTGGAGAGGGAGTCAGAAGCAGCAAGAGAAATGAGTCACATTCAAAGGAAATAAGTAAAAAAACATATTAAAAATAATAAGAAACAGGGAGCTCTGGTGGCCTACTAGCAAGAAGCTGCACTGCAATCCTGAAGGTATGTGGTTCAAGTCCACCAGATGCTCCACTGGAGAAGGAGGAGCAATCTCCTTCTGTGCCAGGTAGATCCGATTCACTGGCACGCACCCGCGCGCACACAAAGTAATTAAAAAAAATTAAAAGAATAATAAGAACTAAGATTCTCACAATCAGAAAAGGAAGTTACAAATGTAGGGGAAAATATTTCATAAACCCAGTGTCACTGAACTGGAGATAACAGTGTGAACTCATAGTTCTTAATAAATATAAAATTTAAAAATATTAAAAATACATGTATGTATATCTTTCTCTGTCTAGTGAGTGTCAGGGAACAGATACATGTAAAAAAAAATGAGCACACTAAATACCTAGATCTTGGCTGCTAAAAATTATTCCCTACTATAAAAAAAAATCAGGGCTCTTTGGGATGGGGAAATCACTAATTCCATTGCCCATCTTTATCTACCAGCTGTTCTAAAGGAGAAAGATTGGCAATCTTTTCTCTTGTGACTTACTGCCTCTGAAAACCCACTGGAGGATCAGCTACAAGTCGGCTCCAACTCAAAAGAGAACATAACAACAAACAACAACAAATAAATAGACAGGAGCTCCCGAGAAAAATCCCTGATTCCAGGACTAGGGCAAATAAAAACAATATAAGTTTGGAACGTATTTTGTACTGTAAAATATGCAATCTTCAAAGAATGATGGAGACATCTAAAAAGGACAAAGGATGTGTCTCAAAAGAGTTCCCACTGACCCTAGAGGAGCCATTTCAAAACAGAATTGTTCTAATCTGCTCACAGGTGGACTCGAACTCACAGCCAATTATGATCCATCAAATAAAATAGAAATTCAGGGGTCTAAAATTTTTAAAAATCCAAACTGGTTATTGAGTCAATTCCAACACATGGTGACCCTTTGTGTTGCAGAGTAGAACTCCATTCCACAGGCTTTTCAGGTCTGTCTTCTGAGATACTAATGGCAGGGCTTAAACCAACACAAATTTAGCTCCATAGTAGGGCTCACCAAGCTAAAACCAAAGTGTTGATGAAGCTGCACTTTGTTCTTGAGACTGCAGTATGCCCCTTCTGCTAGTGAAAAACCTTGGTTCTACTGCCTATCTATGGATAAAAACTATCTTGGAGATGGATTGGTATAGAAAAAAAAAGATTTATTATATACACAAGAACTCTGCTGACTTAGTGGTAAGATGCTGCACTGCCAGAACACAGGCATATGGTCCAAATCTACCAACTGCTCTTCAAGAGAGAGCAAGATGCAGAATTAGAGAGAGAATAGGGCTCACTATCTCTGATATAATTGAATCCATTGTTACAGTCATGTGTTAGTGTATTTTGCTGACAAGGGCTCAGATCTATTGTTCTTAGGGTCATTATGAGTTGTATTTGACTTGATGGCACCTAATAACAATACAGGAAACTACTTTCCAAATATGTCTCAGGAAGAGAAGATTAGGTTAAAGGCAAGAAGGTTAAGGGCATGTGCTATGGGGTCATCTACAACTAAGGTATGCCTGATCCAGGCCATGGTCTTCGAAATTACTTGCTACACAACAGAGAGATGGACCATGACCAAAGATGACAGAAGAATCAATGATGTCTTTGAGTTGTAGTGCTGGAAAAGAGTATAACATACGATGGACTGCCAAGAGAACAAAGAGGTCTGTCCTAGAGAGGGTGAAAACAAGTTGCTCCTTAGAGGCAAGGATTCTGAAGCTGTGTCTTACATACTTTGGACATGTTGCCAGGAGGGGAACATCATGCTTAAAAGGATGGAGAGACAGCATAAGAGAGGAAGACCCAGGAGGAGATGGATTGACACAGTAACTGGAGTAATGGGAGTAACCTGTGTTGGAGACAGTGAGATTTACTCAAGATAGGACAAGTTCAGAGCTAGTGTGCATAGGGTGAGTCACAGGCAACTTGATAGCACATAACAACAACAACAACATATCCTTCCAACTTTGTTGGCATTATAATGCTCTTTAATAAATTTATGATATTAGTAATGGAGACTCTCTCTTAAACTTGAGATAGGAGTGAGGGGATAAGGGATAAACCCTGGACAGATAATAAAACTTTTCAAATTTTCACTGATCCTTTACTTGTAAAAATCTAAAACATAACCAAAAATTCCTGTCATACCAACACAACATGTATCTGATTAAACAATTGCCCGTTTTCAAAATAAATAGAAACAAAGCAATAAGGAAGAAACAACAGGAAAAACTGCCAAAATTCGAACCATTTCCCAAAAGATATTCACATAGATAATAAACTAAAGTTCTCAGTTACAGCAGTCATCAAGAAAATGCAAACTCACAGTGTACCATTTACTCACAAGAATGGCTAAAATGAAAAGGAGAGTGTTACAAATATCCAGAACAACTGGATTTCCCCATAGACTGCTGATTGGAAAAGTTTCATAGCATCAATTGATTTTTTTTCATTCTATGTTGTTGCTGTTAGGTGCTGTAGAGTGGAATTCCATACTGCATGACCTAGCAATTTGACTCCTAGACATAAGCCTAACAGAAAAATGCACATGTTTAGGGAGGTAAATGTACAAGACTATTTATAAGCAAATTCATGTAGCAAAGAAAATCTGAAACAAATCAAGTGTTTATTAACATAATGGCAAAATAATTTTAAGTATATTGACAAAGTGAAATACTATACAAAAATGAGAATGAACATATTATAATTTGTACAACAAGCTGGAAAAACCTAGGTGAACAGTGCAGGGAAAAAGCTGCCACAGAAATTCAATATCAAGAAGGTCAAAGCTAATCTATGGGAGTTAGAAGCCAAAATGGGGTTTTCACTGGGAGGAAAGAGAAAGGGGCATGAGAGAACTAGAGTTCTGGTAATGTTCTATTTTCTGATTTAGGTAAAATTCAGAGTTGTATATTTAAAATATATGTTTCTAGGAGCAACAATCTTGAAAAATACGACATAACTTGGGAGAAAGTGGAGAGTAAAAAGCTGAGTGAACATAAGTCTCATAAGGACAAATACTGCATAAGAACATTATTGTAAAAATAAAAGGATAACTAGTAGAACATATACAGGAACTCAAGGGGGGAAGGAGTGGGAGCAGAGAGGTGAGGATGGGTAGGGGTAGAACCACAGGGTTGCACAGTTTGGTGGGTGGAAGAAGGGAGTAAAGGAAATGGGAAGGATCTGGGAGGGATCTGAAAAGATTGGATAATGATAGGTAAGGTCCAAGGGTGATTGATTTTATAAAATATAATGCATGTGTTGACTGGAGCAGCAAAACAACAGAGAATTGCCTGATGTGCAGGCTGGGTTTAGAAGAGGTCATGGTACTAGGGATATTATAGCTAATGTTAGATGGATCTTGGCAGAAAGCAGAGAATACCAGAGGAATGTCTATCTGTGCTTCATTGACTATGCAAAGACTTTTGACTGTGTGGATCACACAGATTGCGGCTGACTCTGAGAAGAAAGGGAATCCCAGAACATTTGATTGTGCTAATGCAAAACCTATACTTGGACCAAGAGGCAGTCATCAGAACAGAGTAAGGCGACATGGCATGGTTCAAAATCGGGAAGGGTATCCACCAAGGATGTATTCTGTCTCCATACCTTTTCAATCGGTATGCAGAACAGATCATCTGGGACGCTGGGCTGTACAAGGAGGAATGTGGCATAAGAATTGGTGGAAGATTCATCAACAACCTGCGTTACGCAGATGACAAAACCCTGCTTGCTGAAACAGAGGAGGACCTAAGGCGCTTGCTGCAAAAGGTCAAGGACTGCAGCCTTCAATATGGATTGAAACTCAACATCAAGAAAACAAAGATTCTCACCAATGGGCCAAGTGGCAGCATCATTATTGACGGTGAAGAGATTGAAATAGTTAACAGTTTTAGTTTGCTGGGCTCCACAGTCAACACTCTTGGTACCAGCAGCCAGGAAATCAAGAGACGAATTGCACTGGGAAAGTCAGCTGAAAGGGGACCACTCCAGAGTCCTGAAGAACAACGTCAGGCTGGAGACCAAGGTGTGCCTGATCCAGGCCATAGTCTTCACAATTGCATGCTACACGTCAGAGAGCTGGACAATGAGAGAATTGACGCCTTCAAGCTGTGGTGCTGAAGAAGAGTGCTGGATATACCACGGACTGCTAGAACAAACAGGTTTGTCCTGGAGAGGGTGAAATCGGGCTGCTCCTTGGAGGCAAGGATTCTGAAGCTTTGTCTGACATACTATGGGCACGTTGCAAGGGTGGATCAGTCCTTGGAGAGAGACATCATGTTTAGGAGAGAGGAGAGATGAACTAGAGAGGAAGAACCTGACCAAGATGGATCGATTCAGTGATTGGAGTAATGGGACTAGGTATGTCACAAACAGTGACACAGGATAGAGCAGAGTTTAGGGCTCTTGTACATAGGGTTGCTATGAGTCGCAAGTGGCTTGAGGCACATAACAAGAACAACAACGCATGGGAATGACTGAAACATAACAAGGATGAAGAATAATATGAAACACAATGTATACAAACTTTGTAAGCAAATCAATATAATTTTTTTAAAAAGAAAATAAATGTTTCTATATATCCATTTTATTTCAATAAAAAGTTTACATAGATATACACATGCAAAACACACTAGAACATTCTTCTTAAAAACAAATTCCTAAATTCTCTATTCTTTTTTGTCTGATATAGACCTTATGTTATACCTATTTACTCAGTTCATCCTTTGCCTAACCTTCTCCTGATATTCTGGCCTTTTATTTCTAATTTCAGCCACAGCATCTAAGCAAGTAAGTATCTAAAGTAACCATTCTTAAACGATGCTGTTGTTGCTGCTAGGTCTAGTCCAGTTGACTATGACCCTATGAAAAACAGATCAGGACTTTGCCCTATCCTGCACAATCTTCATGATCAACATTGATGCATTCACTGTATCAGTTCAGCTTGTTGAGGGTTTTCCTCTATTTCTCTGACTCTCCACTTTATCCAGCGTGTCTTTTTCCAAGTACTGGCCCATCATGACAAGTCCCAAGTATGTGGGACAAAGTTTCACCATCCTTGCATCTAAGGAGCACCCTGGTTTGTACTTGTTCCAAGACTTAATTTTTTTGTTCTTTTGGAAGTCCATTCAGTACTCTTCTCCAGCACCATAATTCAAAGGCATCAATTCTTCTTCATCTTAGATGGCATCTAGTAATTCCTCCATCCTTGTTTATGCATGCAGGTCTTCACATAAGCAAATAGAGAATATATCCTCTTCCTCTGATTCTAAGCTGGTCTTGACTAGTTTTGACCAATAGTGAGGTTCTGGGACTTCCAAAGAAGATTCCAGAGGATTGGCAACTTCTTTCCTTTCTCTTAAAGGCTACTATTTGAACCTAGCTGTCGTGTTTTAAAATTAAACCAAATAACTCTGCTAGTGGTCAGCCGTGAAAGTGGTCATTGAAAATATTCCAGCCATCTCAGCACCCCAACACCCCAATCAACACCAAGTGAAACAGAAAAATGAGCAGTTTATGGAAACAAACGGATTGGTTTTTAAGACACTATGTTGGGGACTGTTTCATATAAATGAAATTATGTCATTAAGTGCTGTAGAACAGACTACAGTCATAGCATGTACAATATTCTGTGACAAATTGCCAACATACTGGTACCCAAGGTTACAGTCACTGTGTCTATCCATCTTGCTGAGGGTCTTCCTCTCTTTCTCTCACTCTCCATCTTTCCCAATACGATTTTCTAAGGACTAGCCTGATAACATGCCCAAAGGATGTCCGATGATGTTTGACCATCTTTGCCTCTAAGGAGCACCCTGGCTGCATATCCTCTAAGACTAGCCTGTTTATTCTTTTGGTAGTACCTGGGCTATTCAAGCACTCTTCTCCAACAACACAACTCAAAGGCACTGATTTTTTCTTGTCATCCTTATTCATATTCAACTTTCAGATGTGTAAGAAGCAACTGAAAATACATGGGAAAATACATGGCTTTGGATCAGACACACCTTAGTCTTTAAACTGACATCCTGGCTCTTTAGTACTTTTGGAGAGGTCCTGGATGGCAGATTTTTCTGACTCTTTCTTGACTGCTATCAAGGATGCTAATTATGCATCCAAGTATGATGAAATTTTATTTCATACCAATAGTTAGCTTTTATATGTTTGGTTATTATCAACTTCATAAACTATTTCATATGTTTTATTATTTTATCCAATATTTCTTCATTTTTAAGATTCTGGAACTGGCTGGACAATATTATATTTATCCTGTCCATTTTTTTTAAACACTTCAAATAAATTCACACCTTAACTTGTCTTTCCAACTCAGAGGACAGAAAGGAATTGCCCCACTGGGTTTCTGAACTTTGTGGGAGGAAATTACCAAGGTCTTTCCCCCAGTGGAGCCACTGGTGCACTGGAAACAACCACTTTTCAGTTAGCTGTTTTCAGTTAGCAGTTAACTGCTAAATCATTCTGCCACCAGGGCTTCTTTAAATATAAATAAACAGTACCTACATCCCCTCACTCATTTTAGTTTCTCTTCTAGGTCCTCTTCCAGTTCCCAATTACATTATCTGAGGTATTAGATCTTTGTTAAATAGAGAAGTTAATGTCCTAAGGGCCTACTAAAGCTACATCAGACATTAGCACACATACGGGCTACTTATTGTAACCCATTTCTTGAATATCATTTGTTTTCAGAAGTTGTACGTTCAGCTTAAACTCTTTTACAAGCAACTAGTAGTAAGCTTTAAGTATAAACCATTTGTAAATATGTTGTCACTGTTGTTAGGTACTATGAGTCTTAGGTGACTCACAGTACCTACAGATTTGAACCTTGCCCTGTCCTGCACCATCCTCAAGATATCTGATATACTCAAGGCCATTCATTATTACAATCACTGTGTCTGTCAATCTGTCTTGTTGGGGGACTTCCTTTCTCTGACACTCTACCTTTCACAGTATGTACAGAAAGTAAATGAAAAGACCATGGCTTGAATCAGAGGTAGCTTAGTCTTTAAAATTATATTCTTGCTCTTTAGCATTTTGGAGAGGTCCTGACAGTGGATTCTCCTAATGTAGCACATCTTTTGATTTCCTGACTGTACCAAGAGTGTTGATTGTGAATTCAAGTAAAATGAAATCATTGACTATTTCAATCTTTTCTCTATCACGGTGTTGCCTCACTGGTCCAGTGATGACAATTTATGTTTCCTTTATGTTGACATATGATACATATCAAAGGCTATCATCTTTGATCTTGTGCTTCAAGTCTTCAATCAAGCAAGGTAGTGTCATCCACATAACACAGGTTGTTGATGAGTTTTCCTCCAATTCTGATGCTACACTGTTCTTCATATGAGTCCAGCTCCACAAATGATTTGTTCAGCATAAAGATTTAATAGGTATGGAGAAAGGATACGATGTTGACACATACCTTCCTGATTTTAAACCATGCAGTATTCTCTTATTCTGTTTGGACAATAGTTTCTTGGTCTAGGTATAGGTTTTGCATGATTAAATATTCCAGAATTCCCATTCTTCTCAATGTGATGCATAATTTGTTATGACCCACACAGTCGAATGCTTCTGCATAGACAATAGAACACAGATAAACATCCTTATGGATACTTGTATATACATTGCTGATGTTATATATCGCTATCCTATGCTATGATTACCATTTTCACATGCTTTGAGCTCACTGTTGCAGTCACTGTCTCAATCTTGCTGAGAGTCTTCCTCTCTTATGCTGACCCTCCCCTCGCTGACAAGTACAATGTCCTTCTCCAATAACTGGCTGCTCTTCACAACATGTCCAAAGTAGGTAAGAATTTGTAAATACAGCCAACTGAATTAGCAGTCCCATTAATAAGATTTTATTGTAAAATTCCTAAGCAAAGCACTGCATCAATGTGATAATGGTAAAACAGGAAAAGAGTATTCATTTCATGTTGGCATTTTAAACAAATTATATCTCTTTTAAACTACAGTAATCAAGACATCTAATCAAAAGTTACCACTAGCAATTCACATTTTAGAGTAAGGTGAGAACAAAGTCAAATACTATGAAAATAAAAATTCAATCTGATTAAAGCCTTGTCATTCATATGTACTGCACACAAAATACCACGTGCAAGAGCAAATAAAACAGCTTCCTAACTCAAAGTTCAGTCTTAACAAGCAGACATGCTACAGCGGAATAAGTAGAATCAAATGGAAGTAGTGACTTACTTAGATTCATGGTAAGACTGCTACCGAGTTGAAAAAGAAAGCTAAGTACTTGGCTCTCTGTTCTCTGCATCAGTTATTAAGATGTAATTCTTGGTGACCCACTTCCAGTTGGTCTTTTCTCAAAACAGCAGCCACAATGATAGGCAAGGTTAAAAATTGAAAGTAACCAAAATTACGGGGGGGAAAAGAATGATTCAACATTTTATGGGTATGGTATTCCCAAAAAGCTGCACAATTCTACAAGGCCATCTCCAGGTCCAATTTAACTCAATCAACACTGAAACATAACTTAAAACAGACCAACACTGAAACATAACTTACTGGTACAAAGAACAGATCAAGTAGTTGAAAATGTTCCTAAGCTGAGGTCTAATAGGGCATAAAGAAGATGACCTCATAATGTCCCTTTATGATCTATAAACCACATTATTCCATAAATCAGACTAGTGTCAGAACTAGGATTAAAGTCAGCTCTCTAAGAAAACAAAATAAGCAGCTGCCATGCTTCTGATTTAAAACAAAATTTAGCAGCTGGCTATTGAGATTAAAAAATTTACATTTTAAAAAAAAGTAAGCTAATTTTTTTTTCATTGTTTTGTGCCACAGGAATGGACTCACAGCTGAACCTCCAGAGGGGTTCAGAGGCTGTAAATCACACAGGAAGCCATTGTCCATCTTTCTCCCGGAAGCAGCTGGTAGATTCAAACTGCCTGCCTCTGGTTTGGCAGGACAACTCTTCATCAGTAGAGCACCAGAGCTCTCTTAAGAAAAGCAGTATTAAGATTTCAAGATTAGGCAGGAAGACAAAAACTTTTTTCAGGCTTAATGGGATTTTATATTGTTGTTTGTGGTTAGGTGCTGCTTAGTGTGTATGACTCATAGTGACTCTATAAAGAGCTGAACCCTGTTCTATCCTGTGCCATCTCACACTTCCCGACACACAAGAGCCCACTGCAGCAGTCAAGGTGTCAATGAGGATCTTCATCAACCCTCCACCCTTCCCAGAATCATGTCCCTCTCCAAAGAATAGCCCCTCCTAGCAACATCTTGTCATTCTTGCCTCCAAAGAGCACTCCGGCTGTACCGTCTCCAAGATACACACATACATGCTCTCTTAAACATTTCTTAAATGTTTTTGAATGCAAACATAAAAAAGGGGAGGGCTCTAGTGACCTATTAAGTAAGGAATTGTGCTGGCAACTCACAGGCAGATGGTTCATATCCACCAACCACTGAAAGAGACAATCTCTTCACGTGTAATTTAAAGCCTCTAAAAATCCATTGCAGGGTCATCTATGAGTAGATCAGACCTGATGGCAACAAAAGAGAATGCAAAGTATTCATAAGTTTTGTCAGTTTCTTGAAAAGTATTCTTCAAGAATACTTTGGGAGGCAATTTAAAGCCCACATTCAATTAGGCTGATATTCCTATTTATTGATCTGGAAGTTGTTAGGGATCTTAGGTGACAAAGTTGTAGGAAGTCAAGGCTTCACCTAAAGGCAGCTGGTTCGAATCCACCAGTGGCTTCATAAGAGAATGATAGGCAATCTCCTCCTGAAATTTCTATAACTCTGAAAACCTGCTGAAGGATCAGGTATGACTCAGTTCCAACCACCCAGCAATGTCTGATGGTATTTTCAGGCAAAGACACAATGTAGCAAACCAACAAATGATAAGTGTTAGAATGACAGGTTAAAATTACCTTTGAAAAAACATACAAGAAGTCTGCAACAAATAAAGCCAATGTTCCTAAAGCAAATTGTTAAACTATAAGTCTATGTATCCCATTTTCTTTAGGCCTAACCACAAAATCTGGTTTTACACACAGGATATACAAGCAGCATCAGATCAAAAGCATCAATCTACACAAGTATGTCAAAACTATTAAACATATAATATGTGTCAAAGTCAGACAACACAAGTATATCAAGCATAACACAAGAAAAAACAGGATACTAAGTTAAAGAAACTTCAAGGAGTTTAAATACAATTCAGTCCATGTTCACACCTAAATTAATGAGTAACCACCACTTCTGACACTTTCCTCCCAATCTCCACCACCCACTTCCCCTCTTTTCATTTCCTGAATTTCTCCTCTGTTCTCATTTCCTACTCTCATTACCCTCAAGTCAGAACCAACTCATTGCCTGTGGATTTGAACTTTGGGTCAATAGTCCCACTCTGTGGATGCCATCCGAACCATATCTTTTCTAGAAAGTGATCTAGCACCTGACCCCTACACTTGACTGCTTCTACAAGTTCTAAATTTTGTTTTGTTTTTACCCTTTCAGATATTCGTTTTAGCCCCAATTCTCCTATAACCGTGTCTAGTACAGTATTTAGCCTCTCCTTTCAAAGTCTCAAACTGCCCTGCTGTCCTAAAGGTCAAAGGTTTGAATCCATCAGCTGCTTGGTGATGAGAAAAATAGGTAATTTCCTCCTGTAAAGATTATAGCCTTGGTGGATCATTAGAAGTAGGAATCAACTTGATGGCAGAAGGTTTGGTTTGGGTTTTCAAAACATGACCATGTTTCCCTTTTTCCCTTCCATTTCGAATTCTGGATTACCGTCCAGTGGGCCTTTTTTTCCCACTGACAGTCACTATGGCTCTTGGGTCCCCATCCCCAGTCCTTAACTCCCTAAGTAAATGCTCTCTCTTCCCAGAGTTTGTCAACATTAGTTTGGCAAGATAAGATTCCACCCTCAAGGCAAAAGCGTGCTCCCTCTCCAGGGGCGTGCTCCCTCTCCAGCCTATAAAACTAAAGTCCCCACTAGGTTGAGCTTTCCCCAGTCATCATTAGATCCAGCTGCACCCTCCTAGTTTCCAGTATGTCCTCCCACTATCCCGCACCCCCTTTCTCACTCCTCAATGCACCTCCTTTTCAGGCCTTACCCGTAACCCTGACCCCAAGACGGCCCCGCCAGCGGCCTCTGGGGGATGAGCTTCCTCCCCTCTTGAGTAACTGTCCCCACGCCCCTTCTCCTCGCCCGGAGCCGGGAGTCCCGAGCCCCCTCCCGGATTAAGCTCCAGCTGTCACTTGGCCTCTCCTCCACAAGATGGCGGAGCTGCTGCCCCCACCCCCGGCTTCGCTCCACAAGCCCCTCCCGCCTCCCCCAAAGCTCCGGTCCGGTCCCTCCAGCCGCCCCCCTCCGCTGGCCCGGGGTCCCTCCGCCCCCTCCCTCAGCAGACGAGCGGCCCAGACTCGAGCCTCAGCGACACCGTCAACGCCACCGCCTCCACCGCTCCCTGGCCTGCACCTTCTCCTCACCATAAACTTGAGCGCTTTCTCCTGCAGCACCGCCTCAGCAGGGTCCATAATCGCCGGGGACGGCTAGATCTGCTTTCTGCCGGGGCCGCCCCCTTGATGGCAGGCCGCAGCCAACGCAGCGCACGGATCCCGCCTCCTCTTCCTTTCCCCCGCCCTCTCTTAACTCTCAGGCACTGGACAAGGGGGCCAAGCAGGACCGTCTGGTCCGTGAGCATGCGCGAGCCCGCTGGCTCACGGAAGTTGTAGTTCTGACACTTCCTTCTCCAAGTTAGGCGAGCACGATGCGAACTACGACTCCCGTGGTGCACTGCGGCAGGGTCGCCGTTGCCGGCAAGTGGAGGCTGGACAGTTCCCTGTCAAGTGCAGAAAATTGGCTGATAGGATTTGTAGTTTAATACCTCTAGGGATTGGGGGTTGGGGGGGGTTGGAGATAAAGAGGAGGGGCGCCGGTGTCTCCGTGGTTACCGTCCGACGCCAATGGTTGCTTGCTTGACATTTGATATCAAGATGGCGACCAACTCTTCACCTGTAGCCCAAATACTAAGAAAAATTGTGCGAGGAATCGGAGGTTTTAGAGCCTCTCGTACTGTGGTTTTAGGGATTTTATCGTCCTCAAATCATATATATGTAGCTTCAGTGGGAATGTTCGTGACCCAACGGCGCTGTCCTTCTCAGTCCAATGCAGAATTTCAGGATCTTTTCAGGCTAGCTCCCCAAACTTATCCTGGGAAACCTATTATTTTCTACAGAAAGAAAACGGCCAGTTTGACACTCAGAAGGCATAGTTTGCTAGTGCTGTAATATAAACATATTAAGGATTAAATGAATGTTTGTTTTTAGAAACGCCTTTGATGGTTGGATATAATGGCCACTCGGCAAGGAAAGCCTAAGAGGGAGATTCTGGCTGGGGGGATGGTGGTGGGGTGGGCAGTGTTTGAAAAGACACAGTTTGTTTTAGAAATTAGATTGTTGTAGTTTAGACGTTGTCCAGTCAATTCATACTTGTAACACCCATAAGAACAACGGATCTGAACCGTGCACCATCTTCACAATCTCATATGCTCCAGTTCATTGTTACTCACTACCCTCTCAAAACTTTCATTGCCATTGGGTTCGCATTACCCCAGGAGAAGAAAAAGACAAACCTGTGTTTAAATTGAAAGTGAGATTATGATAGATTGGTAACAACCTGAATTTATAAAGTGAATTAGGAAAAAGTTTTTTCAAGGCTAAGGAAAATGCTCATTGTAAACGATTCAGTCATTTCTTCAACAAATTCTAAATCCATAACTGTATGTAGACATTATGAAAATAATTGAAAATTTATTCGTGAATACAACCAAGTCCCTGTCCTTGGAAACCTTACATTTCTCATGTGTTGATGCTTTGCCCTAATAATACCTACTACATCCATAGAGCTCAGTATAATGCCAGATATATGCTAGGATTTTAGTTAATATAAAGTTTCATTACAGCTTTTAAAATAAGTTCTACACAAGTGTTAAATTGGGAAGACTTAAAATTCACATTAAAAAAAGGTCTGGGTGTGTTCATAAGTCATTTACTTTGTCAAAGATATGACATAGTTGCCAGTCTAAGTAGGCTTACACAGCTCGAGGAGAAATACTGTCTGGACTAAAAAGGCCCTTGGTCTTGTTACTGAAAAATGACAGTTCTAATGCCTGCTGCCTGAAAAAAATAATCTTAGAGACAGATGTTGGAACAGGACAAAACAAAGAAAAACCTTGAGAAGATTTAACACATATGCCAGTATATTGGAGATAGACAGTATGGGTTTCCCAAATCTGTTTCAACAATGTTGTCGACTTCAGCAGGGGATAAAGAAGGAGTCAGGGTCAGGTCACCAAGGATGGAGGAACAGAGAGTGTAAAGGTAGGGGGCAGGGAAACAGTTCAAACTGAATTGTCAGTTTTAATACTTGATGGAATACCCATCAAATTAAAAGTTTCAATTAAATGTTGAATTACATACTCTGATTTTTCTCCTGTTAAAGCTATGGCCCATTGAAAGCCTGAAGAAGTATCAAAAGTATGATGAACATACTAAAATTTACCAAATGGTGGAATATAAGTAACATCCATTTGCTATAATGCATTTTGTTGATCACCTTTAGGATTGACTCCCTTTTTGTAAGAGGCTACATTAATGGGACCTCATTGAGGACATCTTAATATAATTTCTCGAGATTATTGCCATGTAATTCCAATTTTTTTCTTCATTCCATTGACATTTAAATGAGTATGGATCTCCAACTGTAACATGTCCTGTGATCTATTTTATCATTTAATTGTGACATTGGTCCTGCAAGGGCATAATGAACTCAATTATGAGTGATATATATATATATATATATATATATATATATATATATATATATATATATATCTCAATCATTGATGAGTTAAAACTTGTAACATAGTAAATAACATACTAATATTAACATCTTGAGAAGGAATATATACTCTTTCTATATTTCTTAGAGTAAACTCAGAATGAAAGTTTTTGTCTTGCAATAACATAATAGCATATAATTCAGCCTGTTGAACAGAAGTCAAGTTAGTTTTAACTACTTTATTATCTTTACCATTAGTAAAACCTGCATAACCCACCTTATTTGCAAAGGTGAAGTTTTTACTTTGGTTGGTAATATTCAATTAGTCCGTTTACTAAATTGTAATTATCTAAAGGATAAGAATTAGAGATTTTCCTATATAATTTGAAAAAGCTTCTTTCCAATAATCTGATATTTTCCATAAATTATTTATCTGCTTCTAAACTTCGAAGCTGCCATATCTATGCAGCTTTGAAAGACTGGTTGTGTGTTTATCTTTGGTTTTCAAGACTACCAAAGGTAAACAGATCAGCCAGCTTTATGACCACCAAATGCAGTCTATTTTTAAAAATTTTTTACTGATTTAAAGATTTTATCTTTTCAAAAATTTTTCAGCTGCAGCCTCTAATTTATCTATCTTTGTAACTTATTTTTTGCTTACTTCATTTCTAATGTAAGAGTTTATGTTAGCTTCATCCTTATATCTTTTACTTTTCTTATTTACTGAAATTGTCAGATTGTATGACCTCAAAACTATTATTACATTAAACTTAAAACAAAAAGCAAACAAAGAAGCAACAACAGCCAACTTAAAAAAACAAAACCATAAACACAAACACAGGCTTCTGCTTTGAGCCTTAGAAACTTTCTTTTTTCCTTTTTCTAAACCATGTTTTAAATTGTAAATAATTTTCTGGTAAGAGCACTGTGTGGGTCAACACACACCAATTAAAAGAATATAATAATTCGGGACTGCATCTTCTTAAAGCTCTTTCTAATGGTGGCCAAGGCTGTTTCTTGTCTTCAGCTTTAGTCTTTTCTAATGTAATATCACTTAATTCATATTTATGCAAAGATTCAGCCATCTCTATTTGCAAATTTTTTAGATTATAAGTACCATCCTGCACAGACATTTTTACTATTCTTATAAAAACCCATACTGGCCAAAAATTAATAGGAATCTGTTCTCTTTTCTGGTGTGCTTTTTGTAAACCTCTTATAACATTATGCCAGGTTTTTTAATTAACTGTGCTCTACCCACTGGTTTTGCACTTGCTGCAAAAGGTCAAAGACTGTAGTCTTCAATATGGATTAAAGCTCAACACCAAGAAGACAAAGATTCTCACCACTGGGCCAATTGGCAGCACCATATTAGATGGAGAAGAGATTGAGGTTGGTAACAATCACAGCTTGCTTGGATCCACAATCAACACTCTTAACACAAGCAGTCAGGAAATCAAAAGACAAATTGCATTGGGAAAATCTGCTGTCATGGACCTCCTTCCAGAATGCTGAAGAGAAACGAAGTCAGTCTAGATACAAAGGAACGCCTAATCCAGGCATTGTCTTCTCAATTACTTGTTGTGCTTCAGAGAGTTAGACAATGACTAAGGATGACAGAAGAAGAATAGATGCCTCCGAGTTGTGGTGCTGGAGAAGAGTCTTGAACATACCGTGGACTGTCAAGAAAACAAATATTTCTGTCTTGGAGAGGGTGAAACTAAGTCTTTCCTTTGAGGCTAGGATTTTGAAACTCTGCCTCACTTACTTTTTGCACATGGCCAGTAGAGATTGGTCCTTGAAGAAGGACATCATAATCAGGAGGGTGGACAGACAGCACAGGAGAGGACGACCCCAGATGAAATGGATTGGTACAGTAACTTGGGCAATGGGGGTTGGTGTGTAGGAGTTAGTGAGAATGGCTCAGAACAGGGAACGGTTTAGAGCTGCTGTGCATAGGGTAGCTATACACCGCAGGCTACTCAATAGCACATAAAAACAACATACTGTGACAAATTTGGAAGCAAGAGTGGCATGCACTTCCTAAATAACATGCCTTTGGAAACTCTATGAACTTTGATAAGTGTAGATAGTTGTAGAGCCTTTTGTTCATAGAGTCACTATGAGTCATGCTCAACTTGAAGACCATCAACAACAGCAACAACCCACTGGTTTAAACCAGTAACAATGTTTCTGTACATACAGAAACAATTGCAAAAAAGAATTTTCTTTCACCTTTACCCATGAACTCCTAAGCTATTCCTTTAAGAAAGAAATATATTGAGCTTCAGAGGATGAGGTGTCCCCCAGGACTCTTTTTTTGCTTCTACCTCTGAGTTTTTAAGCAGTTTACTTCAGAAGGTGGGGAAAGTCCCCATGAAACTTTTTCTACTTCTTCCCTAGAATTTATATCAAAATTCAAGGGTGAAGAAAACCTCATGAAATCTTTTCTACTTCTATCCCTAAATTTCTAGCAAAATTTGGGATTTGAGGATTTCTTCATGACCCTGCCTTTAATTTTCCTGAAAGTTTCACTTACCCTGAGCAAATTCCCTTTCAGTTTCCTGGTGTCTGAGAGGAGGGGAGGGAGGGAGGAAGAGAGAAAGGGCGGGAGGGAGGGAAGGAGGAAGGGAGACTCTACCGACTCTTTGAGTCCCTGTTCAGGCACCAAAATGCTGTCGTCTGAGACATAGAGAAATAGACAGGGACACTAAAGGTGGAGAAGAAAGATCATAAAGGCAGGGAATGAACAGCTTGAAGAATGAAGCCCAGAACTAAGCTTCTCTGTAACTTTATTGAGAATCATCAGGGATCAAAATCACAAAGATCATTCTATGCAAATAAAGGTAGGCTCTTTCTATTGACAACCTTATGCTTGACTCAGGAGGGAGGGGTTTGCAAATACAATCCAATTGTGAAGATGCCTTAAGGTTTGCCTTGGCACTTGAACTCTCTGATCTGTCTCAAGAGGAATTCCAGCTTGTATTTGCACCTCCCCCAAATCCTGGTAAAGCATTTGGTTTAACATTTAGATTAATATTTAATTTTATATTTGTCTTCCCACACAACAAGGAAGGGTTTGGGGAAATATTTTTATTATTGGTTAGGAGCATGAGGAAAACTCATGTTTATTCAACATTTATTCTAGGAAAGGGTAGGTTTATCTAAGAGAAAGAGAGAATATGCAGATCAGTTGGCATAAGAAGCTGTGCTTCAAAATACCTTTCTGGTCATCACAGCACACTTACTGGAAGTTTCCTTCTTCCAAGATAGTGTCTATCTGATTAGTGAAAAGTCCAAACTCATTACAAAGTCCAGAAGCAACATTAACCAAGTATATTGCAAATATGCTTTATAGATTGCACACTTTGGTGAAAGCAGATTGAAGCTCAATTGGCGTCATCCCTGAACAAAGAGAAGAGGCAGGTATTTATCCATTCTATGTTGGAGGTTGCTATGAGTCACAGGTTACTCAATGGCACATAACAAAACATGTTGGGAGTAGTCACAGAAATTTTAAGGGTCTGGGGTAATTTTCCATTATTTCACACTCCCTGTTTTATCTCCTAGAGTGGGTTAGGGGTAAATATTAATCCAATTATTTACTATTTCCTGAAACACAGGGACACATTCTGTATATTTAGAAGGAAGGTCAGTAAAATGGAATCCCTTTGAGTTCGACCTTATAGTTAGTGCTGAATCATCACCCCACATGCTGTAGATTTTCCTCTTTTGAGATGGCTGCTCATCAGAAGATCATACAGGCTTCACTGTCATGGCATCTCAAAATTCTCAAGAAGGAAAACCTGGAGCTGCTCGCATCAGCTAAATATTGACCTCCTTGATGTGAACTGCCTTAGGGAAAAATACTTTGAATAGCCACATTATGTAAAGAGGAAAACAAAGTGTGGAAAGTAGGCGTCTAGGATTCAAAGCCAGCCAAGAAGTAATTCCATTAAAATTTAAAGATGTTTTCTTCCTACTTATTGAAAAAGCCATCTTTGATACAAGGTCAAATAGTATTTTTATGTCAATAGAAGATGGTGATCTTCAGATATAGATTACAAGATGGGGAGTCAACAATGAGAAAACTCTTTTAGCTTAGGAAGGAGAGCCTTCTCAGAATTGTCAATCTAGGCTAAAATGTAAAGGAATCCAGCCTGATAAGGAGATCTCCTTCAGTGGTCCTTCTCAACGAAAAGGGACATCTTCCTTGTAAAATATTATTTTAAAAAATACAAGTTTACTGTTGCTTTCTTGCCTGTTAAAATAACAGTAACTGCTCTGTTTGTTTGAGTGAATACACTTTATGGACCATACTTTTAGAACCATTGTAACTTCTAAGCCTGTCAAAACTATGGTAAATTGAGCTTTGGCTCCTGACTCTATCATTTTTATACTTTCCTTGCTTTCTCAGGTAGATATAGGAGTTGTATATTATTTTAGTGGAATAACTAGATGTTTTTGTTAGTAGACTTTTATAAAGTTGACAAAATTAAACTATTTAATGTTGTTGTTACGTGCTATATAGTCAACTATGATTCATAATTATCCTATGAACAACAGATCTGAATCTGGCCCTATGATGTACCATCCTCATGATGTCTGACATGATTGTTACAGTCACTATGATCCATCTTGTTAAGGATCCATCCATCCATGCTTGACAACATGTTTCACATTCTTTGCCCCTAAGGAGCACTCTAATTGCACTTCCTCCAAGGTAGATTTGTTTGTTCCTTTGGCAGTCTATCAGATTATACAGTTCTCTTTGCCAGCACCACAGTTCAATGGCATCCATTTTTTTCTCTTCTGTCATCCATATTTATTGTACAACTTTCAATACATAGAAAACTTTCAGATACATAGAAAACAATTGCAAATACCATGATTTGGATCAAGTACCTTAATCTTTAAACTGATATCATTGCTCCTTTACCACTTTGGAGAGGTCCTTGACAACAAATTTTCCCAATACAATAGGTCTTTGAATTGTGGTAGTGTTAATAGTACTAAATATCCCATGGACTAGCGAAAGAACAAACAAATCTATCTAGATAGAATCAAGGATGGTGAAACTTCACCTCACTTATTTTAGGATCAGAAAAGGTGTGCATGTTCAGGATCAGGAAAGGTATGTATCAGGGATGCACCCTATCTTCATACCTTTTCAATCTATAAGCAGAACAGATCAGTCAGGAGGCTAGGCTTTAAGAGGAGGAATGTGACATCAGGATTGGAGGAAGACTCATCAACAGCCTACCTTATGCAGATGACACAACCTTGCTTACTGAAATTGAGGACCTGAAGCACTTGCTGCAGGTCAAGGACTGCAACCTTCAATATGGATTGAAGCTCGACATCAAGAAAACAAAGACTCTCAGTGTTGGGCCAATTGGAAGCACCATGATAGATAAAGAAAAGATTGGGATTGTTAATAATTACAGCTTGCTTGGCTCCACAATCAACACTCTTGGCACCAGCAGTCAGGAAAGCAAAATCAGGAATTGCACGGGGAAAATCTGCTGTCAGGGACCACTACAGAGTACTGAAAAGCAACAATATCAATTTGAGACCAAGGTGTGAGAGATCCAGGCCATGGTCTTAGCAATTACTTAATATGCATCAGAAAGCTGAACAATGACTAAGGATGAGAGAAGAATCTATGCCTTTGAGTTCTGGTGCTGGAGAAGAGACTTGAAAATACCATGGACTGTCAACAAAACAAACAGGTCTGTCTTGGAAAGGGTGATAACCAAGTTTTTCCTTGAAAGCTTGGATTTTTGAAGTTCTGTCTTACATACTTTGGGCATGAGGTCAGGAGGGACTGATCCTTGGAGAAAGATATCAAGCTCAAAAGGGCAAAGGGATAGTGGAGTAGAGGAAGACCCCAGATGAGATGGATTGATACAGTAACTGTGGCAGTGAGGATAGGTTTGTAGGAGTCAGGGAGACTGGCTCAGGACAGGGAAGACTTCAAAGCTTAATTAAGGTTGCTATGAGTCTGAGGCCACTCGACAGCACATAACAACAACATATAAGTTATACTTCCTGTGTCTTTCCACATTCATGTTTTAAGTCAATAAATTATTTACATGCACACAAAAAAATAAGATGTTCCAAGACACGGATAAAATCAAACCTTCGCTCAAGCTCCCCAGGTTATGCATCTCTATTAGTTATTTATTGGTGCATTTAAAAGTTCTAGGACTGAGACAGAAAACACAAGTTGGCATATGTCCTAGGCTCATTGTGTGCTTTCTGTTTCAATCCTGGAATCATCCATTTCTCCAAGAAATACTGCTTTGCTTTCATGGAGAATGGTATTTAGAAGCTAAGATGTGAGCACCAAATGCACTCGTTGCTGAGCACTCCTGCTCCTAGATCTTATCCATGGGCAGGACTCAATGAGATAAACCATAACTTGTACCCTTGAAGAAGAAGGAGTACCCTTTGGTTTATCCACTGTATCTTCTCACAGCCTAAAGCACAGTCCCAATGACTGGGCTCTTGTTATCTTAGGCCAAACCTTAAATAGGCCAACTGTTTGACATAGTTCCCAAGAAGCAGACACAAAGGTAAGGATTTCTGTGGAATTGGGTATTCAAGAAATATTTCTGAGTAAATATGAATAAAGGAGTGGGACAGAATAGGGAAAGAAGTCAAATAAGAATAAAATATAAGCAAAGTCCCTCAGAATACACCTTGACGGCATCCCACAGGGGCACTCTGGAGAAACTATAATCACATCTCTGAGCTCTCCCCTCGTATCAGGGGCAAGGCTGGCTGGAGTACTTATACTCCATTCACCTATCAGTCACTTGCTAAGGGTTGATTTAGGAGTAGATATAAATCCCAAGGGATGTCCATCTCTCCAGACACATGAGAAAAGTGGCCTCCAGCAACCTGAAAATTAACTTGCAGACAAGGAGACCTAAAGTGCTGGCTGAATGTTGGAAGGATGTGGGCTGGAGCATGATAGTGTCTGCTACAGTCATGGAGCCAAGATTCTCTTCTAAGACTAACCTCAGTGCCTAAAGACAGTGTCTCTTCCTTCTTGAAAGTAACATCAAAACAAACCCTTCACTAAGCAAACAAGAGTAGTATTCATTCTGATTATAAAAATACATAGTATGTACTTGCATGATTTTCTTAATGTGAGAGACTAGGTCTCAGCCATTTGTTCTGGCACAGCTATGTTATCTTTCCTATGGTTTCAACGCTTTTATTTACTAAACACTGTATGGCAATAGCAAATACCACATTTCATTTTGCAGACTTTGTCCAGATTGTTTCTTTAACTGACCTGTCTCCCGACCCAAAAACTACTGTCTTTCGATTTGCTGTCATTATTCATTGCCATTGAATTAGAATGAACTTTTAGCTGACCCTCCAGCAGGTTTCCAGAGGCTGTAAATAGCAGTAAGTTAGCAAGAGAAGAGGACCCACCTTTCTCCCAGGGAGCAGCTGATGGATTCGAATTGCTTCCCTTCGGTCTGGCAGAGCTGCGTTCATTCCCCAAACATTTGGACCATCTGTAGCTATTTTCCATTTGATCCTCCCTCCCCAAAATATTTGAGAAAAATATGTTCAACGCTAGTATTAGTTCTTTCAGTGTGTGTTAAACAGTCAACATGTACCTATGACTCTGCAGATAGATCTACCTTCAAGATGCTTTCCATTAATTCTTTTTTTTTAAACCCATCCATTGCTGTTGAGTTCTTTCCAATTCAAAGTGCTCCTGTTAGACAGGGTAGAACTGCAGGGTTCCCAAGGCTATAAATCTTTATGAAAATAGACTCCCTCATCTTTCTCCCACAAAGAAGCAAATGGGTTCAGACCAACAACTTTTTGGTTACTAGTCCAGAGCTTTAACCACCGAACCACCAGCATGCCTTCCATTTTTTTAGAGGAAACAAAACAGAAGAATGTATACCATCTTGCTGTTAATGTATACTATTGTGTTGGAACCTCCTCATTGCTGACCCTCCAGTGGGTTTTCAGAGGTTCTAAAGCACACAGGAGCAGATTTCCCATCTTTCTTCTGTAGAGCATTGGGATGATTTGATTAAAGATAGACCCACTAGTGATACTGAGTTCACATCCTTGCTGTAGAATTGACTCCAACTCAAAACCACCCTCAAATCCTGATGGCACATTCCTCTTCACAGAGTCCAGATTCTCGGATAATTTGCTCAGCATATAGATTGAACAGGTAAGGAGATAGAATACATCCCTGACACACTCCCTTCCCAGTTCCAAACCATGCAGTGTTCCCTGTTCTCCTTTGTTCACCACAGCCTCTTGCTCCAGGTATAGATTCTTTATGAGCACAATCAAGTGCTCTGGGATTCCCATTCTTTGCAAATGTCATCCACAACTTGTCATGATCCACACAGTCAATCGTCTTTGCATAGTCAATAAAGCACAAATTGACATTCTTCTGGTATTCCTTACTTTCAGCCAGGATCCATCTGATAATCAGCAATGATATCCCTGGTTCCACAGCCTCTTCTAAATCTTGCTTGAACTTTCGGCAATTTCCTATCTGTGTACTGTTCCAGCCATTTTTTAATGATCTTCTGCAGTATTTAGCTAGCATGTGTTAGCAATGATATTCTTCAATAATTTCCACATTCAGTTGGATCACCCTTCTTGGGAATAGGAACAAATATGGACCTCTTCCAATCCCTTGGCCAGACAGCTGTCCCCCAAATTTCCTGGCATATGCTGGTGAGTGCATCCAAGGCTGCATCTGTTAACTGAAACAAGTCAATCGGTATCCCATTGATTCCTGGGGCCTTATTTTCTGCCAAGGCCTTCAATGCAGCTTCCACTTCCTCTTTCATTATCATTAGCTCTTGTTCATGTGGTACTTCATGAAATTTTTCTGTGCCAATCAATTCTTTCTGGTATAGTGGACTCTGTGTATTCCCTCCATCTTCTTTTGATGCTTTCTGGGTCATTTGATACATTGCCCATAGCATCTTTCAACATTGCAACACAAAGACTACATTTATTTTTTTTTTAGTTCTTTCAGCTTGAGAAATTCAGAGTGAGTTCTTCCCTTTTTATTCTCCAATTTCAACTCTGCACATTCCATTATAATACTTTGCTTTGTCCTCCCAAACTGCCTTTTGAAACCATCTCTTCAGCTCTTTCACTTCAACATGTTTTCCTTTAGATTTTCCTTCTCAAAGTTCCAGTGCAATCTTTACAGCCTCTTTTGACATCCATTTTGGTTTTTCTCTTTCTCCTCTGTTTTTGCAATGACCTTTTTGCTTTCTTCATGGATGATATCCTTGATATCATCTGGTCTTCTATCACTGGTGTTCAATGCCTCAACAATAACAACACCAAAACCACATTATAAGACAGGGTAGAATTGTGCCAGAGTATTTCCAATGCTATAGCTGTCAATATGGATTGAGGCTCAATGTCAAGAAGACAAAGATTCTCACCATTGGGCCAACTGGCAGCATCACGATGGATGGTGAAGAAATTGAGATTGTTCACAGCTTTAGTTTGCTTGGCTCCACAGTCAACACTCTCAGCACCAGTAGCCACGAAATTAAAAGACGTATTGCCATGGGAAAGTCTGCTGTTATGGATCTCTCCAAAGTACTGAAGAGCAATGGTGTCTCTCTGGAGACTAAGGTGCGTCTGATACAGGCCATGGTCTTTGCAATCACTTGTTATGCATCAGAGAGTTGGACAATGACCAAGGAGAATAGAAGGAGAATTGATGCCTTTGAGCGGCGGTGCTGGAGAAGAGTATTGAGGGTACCATGGACTGCTAGGAAAACAAACAGATTCATCCTGGAAAGGGTCAAACCAGGCGGCTCCTTGGAGGCAAGGATTCTGAGGCTCCGTCTAACATACTTTGGACATGTTGTAAGGAGGGACCAGTCCTTGGAGAGGGACATCATGCTTGGGAGGGTGGAGGGACAGCGCAGGAGGGGAAGGCCCTCTATGAGGTGGATTGATTCAGTGACTGGGGTAATTGGGATGGGTGTATTGGAGAATGGCACAGGACAGAGCAGAGTTTAGGGCTGTTGTACATAGGGTCACTATGAGGCGCAAACAACTCATCAGCACATAACAACAACAACAACAATAGCTGTTATGTGATGTGTGAAACTTGGTAAAGGTTACCCCTGGTGGACAGTGCTTGCTGAAGCTTCCCGACTAAAACAAGCCTGGAAGCAGGAGTGGCATCCACTTCTGAAATGGCTTGCCTCCGGAAGCTCTATGTACGAACAGTGCTTAGGCCTATCGTTCATAGGGTTGCTATGAGTCGTCTGTGACTCGATGGCACCTAACAACAACAACAACATAGCTGTCATGCTTTATAGAAAGAGACTGCTAACTCTTTTGCCTGCAGAGTGGCTGGTAGATTGTAATTGCCAGCCTTTCTATTAGCATCAGAGGACTTCACCATTGTACCACCCGGGCTTTTTCCACAGGTATGTTGCTGTTGCTGTTGTTGTTAGGTGCCATCAAATTGACCACCACTCATAGTGACCCTGTGAAGAACAAATCTGAACCTTGCCCTATCCTGTGCCATCCTGACTGTCTTTGAAATGCTGGAGCTCATTATAGTCAATGTTATATCCATCTTGTTGATGGAATTCCTCTGTTTCTCTGACCACCTTTCCCAAAATTATGTCTTTTTTCCAAGAATGATCTCCTCTTGACAACATGCCCCAAGTGTGTAAGATGCAGTTTCACCATCCTTGCCACTAAGGAGAACCCTGGTTGAACTTGTTTAAGACATATTTCTTTGTCCTTTTAGCAATCTATGAGATATTCAGTACTTTTCCCCAACACCACGATTCAAAGCTATTGATTCTTCTGTCATCCTTATTCTTTATTCAACTTTCAGATCCATAGGAAGCAATGGAAAAGAGGATGGCTTGGATTAGGCGCACCTTAGTCCTTAAACTGGCAACCTTGCACATAGGAGAGGTCCTTGACACCCCAGCCCCAAGTGGACCATCTTTTCCTTTTTTTTTAACTGTGTCTTTTGATTTCTTTTTTTATTTTATTTTATTATTTTTGTGTGAGTGTACGTCTTTTGATTTCTTGACTGCTGTTACCCTACATGTCCACAGTTACAGGGGTTAGAATTCCAAACTCAAATCCATGTCTGACTCACAGCTAACCGTCCATCTGGATTTTAGAGGTTGTAAATCAAATGGGAAGAGATTGCTCATCTTTCTCCCACAGAGCTGATTGTAGATTGAAACTACTAGAGAGGCACTGCCCTTGTTATCAGGCAATTAACCTACAGATTAGGCCACCAGAGCTCCCTAAAACATGTGTTGTTGTTGTTGTTCCTGTGTTTGTCACACATGTTTCAGTGGTAACATAAAAAATGTTTTAACATTGCCTTTAATGTGACAAGTTGACCATTATGCCCTGCTGTTAACAGTAGTAGCAAACTTAGTTCCCCCATTAGTAACAAAATTAAGAACATTGAATTGTTTTTAATATGAGAAACATCTTACTCCTTCGTCTGTCACAGTGTGAATTGCAAAGTTTCATATTACTGTTAAAATACAGCTGGTAGAAAAGGACATTTCAATGCAGCTTGATCCTGAGTGCCAGTGTTTCAGTGTGGAAAAGTGTATATTGTTTTCTGAAATGCATTACATGTTGCAATGATTTCTATAAGAAAAGAGACTGATTCTACAGAGATCATAGATTCCAGGGGCTTAAACAATGTGAATGCAAGAATCTGGTTTTTTTTTTTAATTTTTATAAGACTTTATTTTAATTGTGATTTTTTTCTTTTTTTCTATATTTTATTAATTTTCATAAACATTTACAGATATTTTGGGCTTCCATTCATTCATTGTTGCACTATTCTCTCTACCCTCCTCCCAGTTTGTTCTTGTCCAAATGCCACAGTGCTTGTCAAAGCCAGTTCTGATTAATCTTCTTTGTCAGTGTGTCCTTTGCCATTCCCTATCACTCCTCCCTGAAAGAGACTTCACCCTGAGTCATAAGGAAAAGGGGATGGCGTATTCTCTTAGCTACTTCCTGCTGAAAAGGGATGCTGTGGGTTTCAGGGTGAAGATCTTCTCTCACTACTCTAAAGGGCCCCTTTGGACTCTGGTGGCCTAGTGGCCAGAAGCTGCACTGCAATCCTGAAGGTGCACAGTTCAAATTTGCCAGATGTTTGGCTGGAGAAGGAGGGGCAATCTCCTCCTGTGTCAGTCGGATCTGTCTCGACTGTTGTTGTTGTTGCTATGTGCTGTTGAGTTGCTTCCGACTCATAGTAACCCTATGTGCAAAAGCCCTAAACCCTGCCCTATCCCTTACCAATCTTATTGTCTCAAATACGTTCATCCACATTACCCCAGTGACAGAATCAATCCATTTAATCGAGGGTCTTCCTCTCCTGCACTGTTCCTCCATCCTCCCAAGCATGACGTCTCTCTCCAAGGACTGGTGCCGCCTTGGAACAGGTCCAAAGTATGTCAGACAAAGCTTCAAAATCTTTGCCTCCAAGGAGCAGCTTGGCTTCACCCTCTCCAAGAAGAACTTGTTTGTTCTCCTAGCAGTCCATGGTATATTCAATACTTTTCTCCAGCACCAAAGCTCAAAGGCATCAATTCTCCTATCATCCCTAGTCATTGTCCTGCTCTCTGATGCATAGCAAGTAATGGCAAAGACCATCACCTGTATCAGACTCAATGGTATACAACAAAAAAGAAAAAAAAATAATGTAACACTGACATTTATGTGACAACATGATCATTGTAGTTTGCAAAGTTATAATTGACCCGACCCTCTAGCGGGTTTACAGAGAAGTCACATGGAAGGAGATTGCCCATCTCTCTCTCTCGAAGGAGTGTGGATTTCAACCTCATGCCTCTGGGTAGGCTTCACATCTCCTTACAACTAAGCCTCTAGTGGTCTCCAATATGTGTCTTATTGTTAGGTGCCATCAAGTTGGGTACGATCTAGTGTCCTTATGAAAAGCAGACATGAACTCTGTCCTATCCTGTGCCATCCTCACAATCCTTGACATATTTGACTGCATTGCTGCAGTCACTGTGTCAATCCACCTGGTTGATGATCTTCCTCTCTTTCCCTGACCCTTCAACTTTCCAACTATGTCCCTATCTAAGGACTAGCCTCTCTTAGCAATATGCCCAAAGTATGTGAGATGAAGCTCTATCATCTTTGCCTCCAAGGAACACTCTGGCTGCACCTTCTCTAAGATATATCTGTTCTTTTTGACAGTCCATAAGATATGCAATACTCTTCTGCAACACCACAGCTCAAAGGCATCAATTCTTTTATCATTCTTTTTCATTGTCCAGTTCTGAGATGCATAGCAAGTGACTGAAAGACCATAGTATGAATCAGTCACACCGTAGTCCTCAAACTGACATCATTACTCCTCAATAATTTGGAAAAGTCCTTGACTGCAGACCTTCCCAGTGCAGTATGTCTCCTGATCTCCTGACTGCTGATATCAAGTGTATTGATTGTGGATCCAAGTAAAATGAAGATACTGACAATTTATATCTTTTCTCTATCTATCATGATGTTGCCTATTGGTTCAGTGGTGAATAATTTTTGTTTTCTTGACATTGGATGCAAACCACATTGAAGGCTGTATTCTTTGATCTACTCTACAGCAAATATTCAAATCCTTCTCATTTTCAGCAAGCAACGTTGTGCCATCTGCATAATGTAGGTTATTAATGAGTCTTCTTACAATCGTAATGCCACATTCTTCTTAATAGAGTCCAGCTTCTTAAATAACTTCATCAGTTTACAGATTGGATCGGTATGGAGAGAGGATACAACCCTATGCACACTCTTCTAAATTTTAAGCCACATCATGTTCCCTGATTCTGTTTGCACAACAGTCTCTTGGTCTAGGTCTAGGTTTCACAAGAGCACAATTAAGTGTTCTGAGATTCCTATTCTTCTCAATGTTAGTTATAATTTGTTATGATCCACACAGTCAAATGCCTTTGCATAGTCAATAAAGCACAAACAGACATCCTTCTGGTATTCTTTGGTTTCGGCCAGGATCCATCTGACATGAGCAATGATATCTTTGTTGCCACGACCTCTTCTAAATCCAGCTAGAACTTCTGGAAGTTTTCTAAGTACTGTTCTAGCTATTGTTAAATAATCTTCAGTAGTATTTCACTTGCATGTGATATTAACGATATTGTTTGATAACTTCTACAGTATACTGGATCACTTTTCTTAGAAGTGGGAACAAACATAGATATTTTCCAGTAAGTTGACCAGGCAGCTGTCCTATAAATTTCCTGGCATAGATGGATAATCACATCCATGGCTTCATTTGTTAGTTGGAACATATTCATTAATGTTCCATCAATTCCTGGGGCCTTCTTTTTTGCCAGTGCCTTCAGTGTGGCTGAAGGAATGAAGGAAGCTTCATTACCATTGGCTTGCGAGCATATGGAACTTCTAGAAATATTTCAGTATTGGCCAATACTTTTTGGTATAGTGTATTACCTCCATCTTCCCTCCCCTGCCCCTTTATTCTTGTTGTGTACTATCAAGTCAGATCTGACTGGTGAGGAGATTGCCCATCCTTCTCCAGCAAAGCATCTGGTGGATTTGAACCACATGCCTTTGGGATTATAGCACAGCTTCTTGCCTCTAGGCCACTAGAATTCCCTTCCTCCATCACAAGATTTTTCCCATAGTTTCTCTCAGTATTGTAACTTGAGGCTTGAATTGATTTTTCAGTTCTTTCAGCTTGAGAAATACTGAGCAAGTTCTCCCCTTTTATTTTTCAATTTGGGGTCTCTGCATGTTCAATTATAATAGTTTACTTTGTCTTCTTGAGCTGTCCTTTGAAATCTAAAGCTCTTGAACATCTCTTCCCTTTGTTTTGACTTCTTGGTGCTTGAGTACAATTTTTAAGTCTCTTCTGACATCCATTTTGGTTTTCTCTTCTTTTTCTTTGTAGTGACCTTTTGCACTCGTCATTGATGATACTCTTGTGTCATCCCACCCGCATCTGGTCTTTAATCATTGGTGTTCTAAGCTTCAAACCCATTCTTGGGATTTTTTTTAAAATTTTTTAAAAATTCAGGTAGAATAGGCTTCAAGATCCTATTTTGATTCTTGTGGACTTGTTTTAATTTTCTTCAGCCTCACTTTGAACTTGCACGTGAGTAACTGATAGTCTTTTCCACAGTCAACACCTGGTCTGGTTTTGGCTGCTGATAATGAGCTTCTCCAATGATTCCTTCCACAGATATGACTATGGTCAATCTGATTCCTATGCAGTCCATCTGGCTAGATACTTGTGTAAAGTTGCCAGTTGCCATTTGTGTTTTCTAAAGGGTATTTGTGATTAATAAACCATTGAACCTATACTATTTCATCATTCTATTTCTGACTTCATTTTCTGTTACCAAATCCATACTTCTAACTACTATTCTCTCTTTATTGTTTCCAACTTTTGCATTCCAGTCACCAGTTTAAAAATACATGTTTTAGGAGAGCATAGTTCAGTCCTAATCTTACATCTAACTGTGGCAGACTAGTTTTGTTTGGGTTTTGGTTTTTAATTCTCCTTCAACTGTCCATCTTGGAAATTTAACAAGAAATCACAACATTTCTGAATATTTAACAGGAATTACATAACATGACGGTGTGCAAAGGATTGTAAAGCTGGCCTTCTGAGAGACCTAATTGTTTTGTTTGAGGGGCTGGCTTCCCCACTTTCTTTCCAAGTCAGTTACTTATCAGGGAATCTGGCTGAGGGATTCCTTCAGATAAGGGACCAGGCCTTGGAAGACAAAATGTTTCTGAGGCTGGGTTGAAAGTGGAGGTAGGAAAGAGAGGGAAGAGGTAAAAAGAGTTGGAAATTTTGCTACTCTGTAGGGTCTGAGGCCTCAACACTGTGACATGAGAGAGAAGTCAGAGGCCAGGGCCCAGGAGTCACTCTGGAATCTCCAGGCCTCTTTGAAGTTGTAGTAAGTGAACTGTTTTTACTCATTTCATCAGTACTATGTGAGCACTTGACTGGCTAACAGCAAAATCCTCAAGGGTGTGAATTGTGCTTCAGTGTTAGAAGTATTGATGCCAGGAAACAAAGCAGAGTGCAGCTTCTAAAGCCCCCAGTGAATATCTTGATTCTAAACCTCTGAGCTCCTGAACAGAGCCCCTTTGTAATATTTCCAGTGCTGATTGTGAGAAATCAGAGAGAGGAGGTGGCTCAGAGGCTTCCTGGAGACTTAGTTCAAGGATAACACCACTGAAGAGTGGCTGAGATTGAGTCCAAAGTGTGAAGAGGATCAACTTAAACACTTCTGAGGAAATCAGCCCCCAAGGGAACTAAAGTCCAAAGTGCAAATCCCCATTCTCTTCCTGTCTTTACCCTTTGAGGAATTCCTGGCTTGTGTTGATAAGCCTTTATAATGTTGAGAGAAGATAGCAGATTGTTCTGGGTAAAGAGAGGCAAACAGAGCTGAAAGCTGCCAGCAGAAGAGATTCTGATGCTGAGGAGAAGGGTCTACAACTGTGATTAGATTCCATCAAATTGATTGTGACTCGTAACAGACTCATGTGACAGAACAGAACCACCCCATCGGGTTTTCTAGGCTATAATCTTTACAGGAAGGCATCTGGAGGCACAGTGCTTAAATGCTTGGAAGCTAACTGAAAGATCAACATTCAAACCCACATAGTGGTTCCTGGGAAGGAAAGGCCTGGCTATTTATTCTTTGTTTGTTGTTTTTGTTTGTTTTGGTTTTGCTATCTATTCTTGAAGGAGAACTCTGGTGGCTTAGTGGTAAAGGAGTTGTGCTGCTGACCAAAAGACATGGGGTTCACATTCACCAGCTGTTCCACAGGAGAAAGATGGGCAATCTCCTCCCATGCAATTTACTGCCTCTAAAACCCCCCCGGATGGTCAACTACGAGTCTGTTCCAAGTTGATGGTACACAACCACAACATCTACTCTTGGAAAGATTGCAGCACAGGAAACCCAGGTCTTTCTCCTACTGAGCAACAGAGTGAATTTGAACCATCAACCTTTTGCAGTAAAATGCATTACCCCTGAGCTATACCCACTAACTTCCAACCTTTTGGTTGTATCACCAGGACTCCCTGAGCAGACAGCCCACCGTTGTCAGAGGAGCCAAACTAGGTCCCATCTTACCATCTTTGGCCTGCTGATCTTCCCGCCTAAACAGCCCTTGTTTCCTCTCCTGTGGCTGCCTCCCCTTCACCTTCAGGCATCAGAGCCCTCCCACTTAGTCCCTTCAGAGCATTCCTCTCTGCAATTATTGTTTGCTTATTTATTGGGTTTCATTTATTTCCTCCATGAGACTAAAGTGCCATATTAGCAGGAAGCAGGTTTGTATTGTTCTTTGTTACCTAGAATAATAGGTGTTCAACAAATACTTGCAAATGGGGGCGGGGGGGGGGAGTGAAGAAAAAGAAAGAAGGAGTGAGAGATTGTGATAGGAAGGGTTTCTTCTCCCCTTTCCTCCCTAGAAGTCTTTAGAGAGTGATATTTCTAAGGTTTGTTATTGTTTTGTGCCTCGAGTCACATGAGACTGTACAATAGCCATGAAATCTGCTCTATCCTGTGCCAACTTTACTGTCTCTGACACACCTACCCTCATTACCCTAGTCACTGCATCAATCCATCTCATCAATGGTCTCCCTCTCTTTCTCATCCCGCCACCCTTCCAAGCATAAAGCTCCCCTTTTGGCTGCCCCTTTAAAAGGCTAAAGACTTAAACTACTCTTTAGTGCTATTTAAAGTCAATTTCATTTTTGTTTTGTTTTGTTTTAAATAAATTTAAAAGAGACTCCATGCTGATAACATGGATGTGTATTCACTTTGAAAAAAAATAATTGAGCTGTAACTTTATTGTTCTATGCAGCTTCCTGGACATATGTTTCCTGGACATATGTTACATGTAAATAATGGATGAAGAGAAGCCATATCAGAGTGAGCCTTGAGGAATAATCAGATAGGCACAGAGGTGTAAAACGTACTTTCAGGAGGAAAGGAGAAAGCATTGGTCAGGACAGGGCCAGGAGGAAATAGAAACAAAGGAAGGATTAAGAAATACAACTGGGGGCATAGGAAAGATGGAAGAGATCAAAGAGAGTGGAGGTGAAGAAGGTAGGTCAGAGTAGTGAGAGAAGGTAGATTCAAACTAATGACCTTTAGGTTACACAATAAGCACATACTGCATTATGTCACAAGCCCATCTTCCTGACTTTTCAGACAGGGTCCAAAATATCTTACAGCCTCCAGGTACTCTTTTCTCTTACAAAAGTTCCTTCCTCCAGCCCTTCTTGGCCTCCTCTAGACTAGGACAGCCACGCACAAAGAAGTAACCTTGCTTGCCCTAGATCTCTCCTAGTATCTGTGTAGAAGTTTCCCTGATAAAATTCCTGGTCTTACCTGTCCCCAGATTTTACCAGCATTAGGTATAATTCATTTGAGGTCCTAGATATGCAATTCCAAATATTGTTGTTAATTCCAAATATATATGTTGTTAGGTGCTGTTGAGTCAAGTACAACTCATAGCAAACCAACAAACAATAGATCATTGAACAATGAACAAACCTGTCCTAACCAGTGCCATCCTCATCATCTCTGACACACTTGAGCCCATTGCTGCAGTCACTGTGTCAATCCATCTCATTGAGGGTCTTCCTCGCCTTCACCATTGTTCCTCCTCCAAGGAATAACTTCTAGTAACATGCCCAAAGTACATGAGCCAAAGCTTCATCATTTTTACCTCCAAGGAGAACTCTGGCTATATCTTTTTCAAGACATATCTGATTGTTCTTTTGGCAGTCTGTGGGATATTCAAAACTCTTATCCAATACCACAGATCAGAGGCAGGCCATGGGATATTCAGCACTCTTCTCCAATACCACAGCTCAAAGACATCAATTCTGTCATCTTTCTTCACTGTCAAGCTCTCAGATGCATCGTAGCTGACTGAAGAAACCATGGCCTGAATCAGGCCCAACTTAGTCCTTAAATAGCTATCATTACTCCTCAATAATTTTGAGCGGTCCCTGACTTTCCAGTCAGTGTAATACATGTCTAGATCTTCTAGATCTTCTGGTACCAAGTTTACTGATTGTGGATCCAAGTAAGATGAAGTAATTCAGTATCAATCTTTTTTGTTTTTAAATATGTTTTATGAGAATATGGTCTCCTTAAAAGGATTTCCCCCCCCCCTTTTTTTCCTAGCAAGAGGTTGAGAAATCAGTGGAAATCAAGGGCGTTTCCCAGAGGCAGCAGGAAAGCAGGAATCAGGATTTTTACCCTCTGGATATCTTTCTTTGTTTAGGGGCAAGACCAGCAAGTATTCCTCATTGTGCCTTCACATCTCCATACACACAGCTTGAGTGTCAATGCCCGGTGTGCTAGAACTCAAAGGCTGGACCTTAGGAGCCAGCAACAGCCACGCAAAGCAACCCTCCCTCCCCATGGCAGGGCTTCAGCTAGCGGATCTGGCAGTTTATTTGTCAATATTACTTGTTGTTAGCTTAATTGTAGGGAAATTGAAAAGTATAGTGCATAGCCATGAAACCCTTAAGGCTGGTTAATCTTTCTGGATTGTAACCAATGTAATTTTTATTAGCTGATCCCATCTTGATTGTAATACGCAGAGCCCTGGAAAAGTTGCTGAAGGCTCCAAGTCACGGTACACGCAGGGGACAAATAAGCTCCATCATCTGCATTTCCACCAAGAAGAGGGGCCCAGGTTCAAAGAATTAGCATTGAGATGCCAATGAAGAGAGCACAGTCCCCAACACGGACACAGAAATGATGCTGGCAACCCCTTGAGGATAAAGACTAGGCTGAGCATGGTTAGGCCATGTGCTTTATAAGTTGGAGATGCTCAGGTCCATCAGTGTGTTGAAATGAAGAAAACTCATACGTTCAGATTTGGCTTCAGTAGGAGAAACAGAGACACATAATACAGTTTGACGTTTCCTCAAATCGTTGAACATAGAAATCTGTATGTCCCAGCAATCCCCTACTAGGAATATACTCTGTGGAAATATCAGTCCCTTTTTGGCCTTGAAGGGACTGTCTTCTCTATTTTTGTCATTTTCAAAGAGTATTGTCCTCTAAATACTCAATCCATAATAGTGTGAAATCAGAGGGCTAAAACACTAGGATTCGGCTAGCTCTGGTGGCCTAGTGACAAGAAGCTGCACTGCAATCCCAGAGATGTGATGTTCAAATCCACCAGATGCTATGCTGAAGAAGGAGGGGCAATCTCCTCCTGTACCAGTCAGATCTGATTTGACGGTACACACATTAAAAATGAACAAACAAACAAAAAACCCACTAGGATTCTACTGATACCCTTTGCCCACATCAGAGAGCCCAGCAAATGAGTCTGCAGTACTAGATATTGGGGAACAAGGTGTAAGAGAAGGATGGGTGATCTCTTTCCGTGTGATTACTGCTGGAGGGTCAACTCTGATTTGATAGTACCCAATAACAATAACAACAGTGGTAAGAAGCTGCGCTTCAATCCCAAAGGCATCCAGTTCGAATCTACCAGGTGCTCCACAGGAGAGGGAAGGGCAATCTCCTCCTATGCCTCTGAAAACCCGCGAGAGGGTCAGTTATAGGTCGGTGCGGACTTGAAGATACCCAACAACAACAAGAGGCAGTGGACGGGCTTCCCCCCTCCTTAGCTCTTTTATAAATATAAATATTTAGTGCATGGTGTTTTACAGAATTAAATCTCTGAGTCGAGATTAGCCTGGTAATATCATTATGGAGATGCCGGGGATGAGTACCTGTGACTGCTGTGTGTCTTCTCATTCAGCGATGCCTGCGATGACTTGATGCACTTTAATTTGCCAGGGCAATCATTAATTGCATATGAAACAGTTGGTGTTTGGCTTTAAGGGAAGCTGATTGGGTCAGTCACTGAGTGTTTGGCTCAATGATCTACAGCTGGCTCCTCACTCCCGAACTCCTGCTTTCTTTTCAAAGCCTTCTCACTCTGTGTTTGGGGGACCCCCTGAGGAAGAGGCTGTGAAACATTGGGGGTTTTTAATCTGTGTTTTCCTTTGGGCATTATAGCTTTAATTTTAATATTTTGGATAATAAAGGATGATTTTAAATTAAATTTGTGAGCCTGCCATCTGTGATTGTGTGCACTTTCCCCACTCTCTTGCTGTTCTTTGACTTAAATCTTTCTAAACATTCAAAGTGGATCCAGAACAGGAAGGAGAGGGGCAGAGGAGCAGGTAAACACTTCAGTTTAGAGAAACAGAGGAAGACTTTGATCTCTGACCTTTGCTGTGGGGGCTGATGGAAAGAGCTTGATGTTCCCAAAAGTTATCACAGATGTGATTGCAATTTCCAGTCATCCAGTAATTTTTTTACTTGGAGAAAGAAGTTCGCCAACATAATGCCTCCATTTGCCCGTCTGTTAAGCAGGTAAATTCTTTTCCCCACCAAGGTGTCATCACAGCTTTGTAACACTTCTTCAGCTGAAGACAGTTACTCCAACTCAAGGCATTATCATCATCCACGGAAGGTCAAAAGGGTCCAAGGGTTTATGTGTGTTTCTAGATCTAGAGCTATTTCCAAGAAATCGCTAGGTAGGATTAGGTGCTTCGTCTTGTCAGTGAAATCCAGGGGGAGGAATTTTTCTACCATCCAAAGGAAGTGAGGACTCATCATCACCACTGCAGACCATGGCATTAATGAGTCAGACAGACAGCGCCACTGAACACACAGACAAATGCTGAGCGAACGCCAGAAGGAAATGAAAAAGCACCTGCCAACAGAGGGCTTGAGATGATGAGTGGCTTAGCTGGGGACGAAGGAGTGGGGGCTTGCACAGCCAAGCAAGTAACTCCCTCTCCTCTATTTAGTGGGAGAAGGCTTTCTGGAGGGGTCAGACTTGGGGTTTGGAGAGGGTGGAAAGGAGAGCTTGCTGAGCTGTGCAGGGAATGGATTCTCTGCGTCAAAAGCAGTTGCAGAGTGGATTATATTTGGGGGTAGGCGGTGGGGTTTGGGGAGGTGAGGAGGGATTGTGTACCAATGAGGGAGTTTTTCTTTTGCTTTTCAAGGAGAGGAGCAAACGGGGGGGGAGGGGTTTGTGTGGGGAAAAGGGTGCAACAATGAATGAATGGAATTCCAAAATCTCTGTAGATGTTCATTGAAATGAAAAATAAACAAACTAAATTTAAAAAAAAAAAGCAGTCTGAGAAGAAGCCTTGGAGAGAGAGGAGGGGTGGTGATGAGGGCTTGGGAGGCTAAGATGGTGAATGGAAAGAGGTAGAGAAGGGAAGCTAGATCAGATGTCCGAGATAAAGCGGAGTGTGAGGAATGCCACCTGGAACACTCTCTGGAACAAGGATGGGATATAAATAAAATACCAGGAAGCTGCTGGAAGCTTTCAATATGGTGGAGGCTTTGTTAGGATCAGAGTGGCTTCCTTTCTATCTGCTGGTTTCCCCACCTCTCCTGCCTTATCCTGCCAATCCTGGTGGAGCTCCCCATAACCCCTTCCACAGAAAAGGATCAACTCCATTGCTCTACAAATCAGAGGGCAAAGGTTTATGAAATGACCTTGTAGGTCAGCGAGACAATAACCATGGCTCTGCGCAGGATCAAAGCTCAGGTAAACAAGTATTTGTCATATTTTTAAGACCTCACATGCACGTCTTTTGTCCCATATGACTCAGACTATCTGACAGGTAAGCTTGAATCTCAATCAACCTCTCTCTCCTCCCACCTTTCTGTCTCTGTTTTAAACACACACACACACACACACACCCTGATCCTTTCTAACTCTTCCTCTTCCTCTCTCAGAAAGCCCTGGTTCTCCTAAATACAACCTTGGTATCCCCCAATAGTAGAAAACAACCCCAACAAGTGCCTATGAAAAAAGCCTTTAAGACTCATGAATATTTAGCTCATCCTCATGTAAAATATATGACTTTGTGTAAGGATCAGGCGAACGAGGTGCATGATTTTTTTCTGATTTATGGGTCTGGAGACGGATTATTCATAGCAGAGCAGCTGTGTGGAAAGATTCATCCGCTGCAAAATGTGATTGTACATCAGGCAGTGTGTGGGAACGGAGCTATGACTAATGGCTGCTTTACATATAAATGAGAAGGTTTGTGCTAGGAACTGTAAAAAAACACAATCACTCAGCTGATGGGTAGGCTCCTTATCGTGGGTGCAGGAGAGGGACCAAAGGACAGGCAGGCAAATAAATATGGGGTCCAGAAGAGCGGAGCCAGGTAGGGGTGAGAGTCTGGGATTGGAAGAGGGCATAGAAGGAATTCGGAGGAGCCTCCAGTTCTCCCGATCAGGCCACAGATATGCAGGCTCTGTGCTTGTAACACGGTATTTCAGGCCCCACTGTGCCCTCTGAGAGCCTGACAGGGCAGAGATACTGCCTGATGGGAGTGGGCACACACATTCAAGAGGAATGGCCTGGCCCATGCCTCTCCAGAGCTTGGCATTGAGCTGTGGAAGATCCAGGCCCCTTTTGGAAGTCAGCACTGGGTGTGTAGAAGCAAAGCTCTGAAGAGAGAAAATTGTGTGAATCTGAGCTTTCCTTCTGCTACTCCTCATGTCTCCCTTGCCTTCCTCCGTTCGTCTCTCTTCTCTCTTGTAGCTGAGACAGGCTGTCTAGACATTGCAGATGTGGACAGATGTTGGGTCTGTAATTTATAACAACGGCCTCCAGAAGGCAATTCCAATTTGTTTCGGTAAGGCTTTGAGTTACAGGCAGAAAAAATATCCTGTAAATACCGTTGACTTACATGGTAACTACACTAAGGGTTTACTTAGTGAACAATTACTAACTACAGCATAATTACATATCCCTGCAGATTACCAGGGGATTTAATGACACTGAGCAGATAATGACCACCAAAGAAGGTGAATTCCTGGCTTTGGGAGGACCTGAAGAGCAAAGGAGTTGGCCCTCACTTAGCAGGGATTAATGTTCCTTTCTTGGAAGCATCAATTACTGTCCATTTTGAGGGACTTCTCTGTTTATTTACCTGCTAGACACCCACTCACACCATTATATTCAGCTACAGGCAGGTTAGGTGCTGGTTGTGGTCTTCCACTGATAGTTTCAAAATCAGGTGATCTCTAAGGGTCACACAAAGCCCTGAGTGAGGTAGGAGGCTGGATTATTACCTCTGATGTTTTCCTCATGGCTTCTGTGCTCAGGACTGAACTGCATGCACTGAGCCGTTCTTTCTCTTGGTGACCGATGACAAAACAGCTGTCCAGGCCAGCAGTGAAGCTGACTGGCCCACCCAAGAACAAGTTAATCCTCAAGAGGACTCTGCTCTAAACTGGTTGTTTTAATGAGAAATGAACAGGTGAAGTTCTGAAATCCTTTATCAAGAAATTCAGAATGCTCCTTGCCATTCTCTGAAGTGGTACGAGGCGGGGGCGGGGGGTGTGGGGGGAGGGTGAGACCAATGCACAGAGAAGTAGAGTGATCTCCCTGCCATTGAGGTCTGTTGGGAGCAAATACCAAGTTTTTACTTGGGGTCTGTTGGGAGCGAAAAACAAGTTTGCATTGGGATCTGGCATTCCTGAGAACTGCAACCAGCTAGGCCCTTTGGGATTAGGGAATCAGAGCTGGCCAGCAGCTGGGGAGCTCAGGCTTCCCTGGGTATATAAAGTTGCAGCTGAAATAGCCATCAGGGTATCATTTATATTAGTTTGGGGGGCGGTGAGAACAAGAGGAGTGGAAAAAATGGAGTAGGCAAATGAGGAAAGCTTTAAACACATTGCCAGGTCTGAGTTCTAATTTTTACCCATCACCAACTCCTTCTAGTTTATTTGCTCCATAGAATCTCCCCCTCCCCCCTATCCAAAGACACTCAAACAAAACTTAATAGGCTACTAGTCACAGACTAATAGGGGAGGGAGAGGGAAAGCCTTATGCCGATTTAAGGACAGATACAGCCTGGAGAACCCAGATTCCTTGCAATTGTTGTTTCTGATCTCTCGCTCATTCCCTCTCCCTTGTCCCTGTTAACTGAATGCTCTGTATCCAGAGCATCTTGAATAATATCTTCCTTCACTTTAAGAAGTGGCCTGCTTTAGAATGTCAACTCCTGGCAGAGCCACAGTGCCACTCGCCATCTGAAAGTGTGGGCCACCTGGGCCAGGGGGAAGGAATTAGGATTAGCAGGTACCATGACATATTTGCTTTCTGGGGGGCATTGGCCAGTAGGTTCACCTACCCTCAAGTCTGGCTTAAAAGAAGAGGTGTCAGGTGCAGAAGGATGGGTTCAGGAAATAATTCATATCTTATAAATTGCAGGTTTTGCATCACTGTCTTAAAGAGACTCCTGAGACTTACTGTATATAGAGTTTGTTTTTTAAAAAAGTGAGTTCTGCCTGGAAGGGACATGTGAGGTTTTTGTCCTTCTGAGAGATCATGATGACAATGACCTAGAGCCCTCTAACCCTTATATAAGAGCATCAAGCTTCACACAGCTTCCTGGCAGGAGCAGAGAAGGGCACTTGTCCTTCTGGGCCTAGGAGAGCTGCGGGGAGAAGGAGGGATGCTCTCTGGTCAGGGAGGACAGATGAGCTATAATAATGTTAATAGCTGACATGAATTGAGAGTTTATTGTGTGTGAGGCACGTGCTATCTCTCTGATGATACATGTATGCATTAGCCCTCTGATAAAGAAAATGTTACTCCTTGCCAAGGAGTGGAACTTTCCTCAAAGTAAGAGGTCAAGGCAGAGAAAGCGCAAAGCACATGATCCCATTCTGTGTGCTGGGAGCCTAAGATGGAAAGGCAGATACACTTTCTGGGGGTGGAGGCAAGAATAAATTAAAAAGGCAGCTTCAGAGACATGTATTTATCCACAGATGTCCATGGAAGGGGGTTTCACAGTACAGGTTCAGGTGTCTACTTGCCTGAAAAATAGATGCCATTGGAGTTAAGTACAATAGGTATTGTACAGATAATGTAAGACTGGGCCAACTTTTTACCTGTCAGTTGAATCTACAGCATCTAATGATGAAAACTTAGCAGATCGAACATACCCAGTAGCTCAACAGGAGAAAGGCCTGCCAATCTAGTTCTATAAAGATTCCCATTCAGTTTACTCAAGTATGTGACAGGGTTGAACCACCTCCTAGGGTTTCTGAAAGCTTTATGGAGGCAGTCTGCCATTCCACGTTTCTCCTGTAGAGTGACTGGTAGGTTTGATCCGCCAACGTTTTGCTTAACATCTGAGCACTTAGTCATTGTGCCACCATAAGCCCTTAAGAGATTGTTGTTGCTATGTGCCCTCAAGTCAGACCCTTGTAGGTGACCTTTAAAAGGGTTTTCTGGGGCAATAAACTGCATAGGAAGAGATGGCCCGTCTTTCTTTTGTGGAGCTGCTGGTGGATTCAAACCGTGTATGTTTGGGTTGGAAGTGCAGCTCCTTCCTACTAGGCCACCAGAGATTATAGTCTAAAAATATAGACAGTTCTATTCTGTCACATTGGATGGCTAGAATCAACTCAGCTGCACTTAATTATAATGAAACAGACAAAACACTCCAAGTACCTATCACTGAGTCAGGCCCAGCTAATGACAGCCCTATAGGACAAAGTAGAACTGCTCCTTAAGCCAATTGCCATCAAATTGAGTCCAGCTCAAAAATGACTCTCCAATGAGTTTCCAGCATGTCTGGAGGTCTAGTGGTAAGAAGCTATGCTGCAATCTTAAAGGCATGTAGTTCAAGTCAACCAGTTGCATTATAGAAGAAGGATGCGTAATCTCCTTCTGTATGATTAACTGCCTCTGAAAACCCTCCAGAGTGTCAGCTATGGATTGGTTCCAACTCTACGGTACACAACAAAAAAGTTTCCAAAGCAATAAATCTTTACAGGATAAGACTGGCCATCTTTCTCCCAAGAAGCAGCAGCTGGTAGATTCGAATTGTTGATCTTACTTTTAGCAGCCTCACATGTTACACACTACACTCCCAAAGATCCTTTGAACTTCCTCTTAGAATTTCCAGTTATGTAACCTCTGTAGGAGTAGACAGCTGCATCTTTGTTCTATGGGACAGCTGGTAGATTCAAACCACCAACATCTCAGTTAGCTGTCTGATGCATAATGGACCATGGTAGATTATGAATAATAAAAGGATGGGTTTATTGATATATCTGTATACAATGTGAATACACACTTTTCCACACACAACATACACACATACATAATTTCATCTGGTGAGGAAACATCTCTGGATCCATGAGAAAGGAATACATAGTTTAGGTATATTGGAGATATTATACAACACAATTAATTCTATGCGTGACACAGCTGATGTTCAACCTCCTTAAAGGACTTATTCCCATTACTCTTCCCCACCCCCTGTTACCCTTAATAAACTAACCTAAACCCAGCTTTTGAAGATGGGACAGGATGAACTATCTCCCCAGATGAATTAATGTCTGATCTTCTCTAGACTTAAATCTTCCTACCCTGTTAGGTGTAATATCTGTACACTTGTAGGAATGTGTCATATGTGTGTATCTTTGGAAAGGCCAGACTAGGTGAACAGACTATGGACAGGGTCAGGGTGAAGTCTGGATCAGAAGTCCAGCCTCAGGTTATTGCTCTAATACCAACCAGACCTTGGAATCCCAAATTAATTGCTTGAAGTAAATTGTAGAAAGATCACAGAGTTTGGAGCCAGAAAGCCTACATTTCAATCCTGTCCTTTGTGTTTATCAGCTTTTCTTGTTTATTCATTCACTTGATAAATATTTCTTGAGCATCCAGTGTGTGTCAGTCAGGTAAGCCCTTTTGGGCAAGCTAGTTAACCTCAGTTAGCTTCCGCTTTAGTATGTATAAATGGGAATAATATCTGTTAGCTAGAGATAATAGTATTTCGCTAGCAGGCACTTGGGAGAAAGATGGGTGATCTCCTCCTGTGCAACTTGCAGTCTCTAAAAACCTGCTGAAGGGTCAAGCCCATCCTGACTCAATGGCAGTGAGAGCAGATTTGAGTCACAATTACTGTGAGAATTAAATGAGATACCTGGCACATTGTAAGTCTCAGTAAGTGAACGTTACTGCCATTATCACCAGTAAGAATTTTCCAGGAACTGGAGAGTGAACTAATTCAGTCTCACAAGGACAAATATTGTATAAAACCATTATTGTAGAATGAGTGTAAGAATCCAAGAGGGGTGGGAGAGGTTGGAAGCAGAGGGATGAGGATGTGTGGGGGGCGGAAGGGATTAATCATCAGGTTGTACAATTTGATGGGTGGGAGGGTGAGGGACATGGAAAGAATTTGTTCTTGAAAACAATGTATTCCAAATTTGTAAATAAACTAGTATAAAATGAAAATAATTTTTAAAAAGAATATTCAAATACTGATGTTTTAATAAAGTCACTTGCATTTGCTGTTTGCCCCCTTTCAAGTGGCTGAACTGTGTTTTGGGGAAATTTGGGGAGAATTTCACATGATCCCCATGTCCCAGAGCTCCAGGCTAAAGTTAAGGTGAAATGCAACAATTTTTTCCAAATTACATTATTTATTCTTAGATTATTCCTCTTAGTCCTGCATGCACTGTTAGCTCTTTTTTTAAAAAAGTTACATTATTTATTCTTAGACAGCAAATTAAAAAAAAAAATTTGTTATTTGCTTTTTCAGAGCAAATTGGTTTTCATTCAACAATCAGTACATAATTTTGTTTCATGACATTGACTGTAATTCCCACAATATAACAGCATCTTCTCCACTTCCTCTCAGTTTCCCCTTTCCAGTTGGCCTTCTTTTGTATCCTTGCTTTCTGAGCTTTTCCTCTGAGCAAATGCTGCTCTTCTAATCTCATATGGATGATTGTTTAAGGAGTTCATCTATCTCTGGTGTCGTTGCTCACCTTATGGTCTCCTATTGTTTGGCTGAAAGGAGAGTCACTGGAGCAAATTCAGTACCAGGCCTAGAGGGTGTATCTAAAGTACCTCTCCTCAAAGGATACAATAATTCTTTAAGAATATTTTGTTTCAGGGGAGCTCTGGTGGCCTAGTGGCAAGAAGCTGCACTGCAATCCCAGAGGTATACAGTTCGAATCCACCAGATGCTCTTCCAGAGAAGGAGGGACCATCTCCTCCTGTACCAGTCAGATCCAATTTGACGGTACACGCACACAGAAAATAATAAAATAAAAAAAATTTTTAAAAGAATATTTTGTTTCTATTCACTACCAAGTGGTAAACTAGATGACAGGTGACATGTGAGCCCAGGATGTGACTCTTCCCTTGGGTGCAATAACGAGGACAGGCTGAACACCAAGGTTGTTGTCTTTACTTTGCCGGTCCTTCTCCCTGGACTGTGACCTTCTCGGGACAGGGACTGGCACTCAGGGAGTGATCATGAGATACTTGGTTGATCGATGGAGGAAGGGAGGTACAGGCTGTCTAGCCCCGTAGGAGTTATGTGGGCCTCTCATTCCATCACTCACCAAATATTTGGTTAGCACCTCAATGTACCAGGAGTAAAACCTCATCCTTGCCTTCATGGGACTTAGAGTAGGAACTTCAGGCTCTCACTAGTCACAAGAGGAAGTGTATCTGCACAAGGGGTAGTGTGAGCTGTAAACGAGAAGCAATGATACTGAGAAAGTATGCAAAGGAGGAGATGGCTGAGCAAGTGTGGGGGTCACAGAGACACCCCCCCTGGACACCCCATTTCATCTGCCACATGAAGTGGGTGGAGGATGAAGGGCACTAGGGTGCTACTGCTGCTGCTGCTGCCCAGAGACTCAGGAAGAGGCACCAGCAGGAGCACAGCCCCAGTGGCTGGTCAGGACATGACATATTCAGATATCAGCAAGCAGGCCAGTAGGGCTGCCAGATGATGTGTGCCTAGGAGTGTGGGTCAAAGAATTTGGAGACTTTATTTGAGTAAGGGGAATGACACCACTGCAGAGTTTCAGGGTACTGGGTGCTGGAGATACAATCACTTTCTAGCTGAGTGGAGGGGCAATTGGGCATACGAAGAGACCACCAAGAGACCACCTAGGAGGGTGCTGAGCTGCCCGGCCAGAAGGGACCTGGGACGGTGGAGCGGGTGACAGTGGAGATGGAGAGAAGAGGGTGAATGGAGACAGTGTTTTCAAGCAGAGAGGAAAGCCTTGCTCCTCACGATGAGGGAGGGGGAAGAGTCCCAGCTTACTCCTAGCTTGTGAAACTTGCTCCCAGCATCTGCCCGCTCCCCATTCATCTCTCTAGACTGTCTTTTTCTCTGTTCCCTGGAAAATTTGGTTACAATCGCCTCCAGAGACAGCATGGATTTCACTTCCAGAGAACTCAAGAGATTACCATTGACCTGCAGTGGCTGGAAGGGACAAAGAAGAGTCATTTTCCTCAGCTAAGACCCTTGCCATGGATACACTTCCATTTATCCTCCCAAACTCACCCAAACCCAGCCACATGTCCACACAGACTCTGGGCCCCAGACTTGCACAGATTTCCCTCAAGACCGCTTATCTTACCCTGGCCTCCCCACAGCCGGCTGTGCCCCTCCCTTGCCCGTTTGATCCCTGCCTCCGCCCCTCACCCTGGCCCCTACCTCCATCTGACTCCACTTCACCCTATTAAGAAACAACAACCCCACAGAAACCCCTGGCCCCGACTGCTGCTCCCTGAGCCCCGCCCTCCCTCCCTCCTCCTGTTCCTCTCCCTGACAGATGCCTCAGAGCCCCGGGCCGCAGTTAAGGTGACGAGATGCAGCAATTCTTTATGAACATTTCATTCCTGCTCGCTACACGACGTAAATTAGATGGTGTGTTACATTCGGGCAATAAGAGAGATATGTCACCACAACGCTGGCCCATTGGATGGAGAGGGTAATCCTGCCGTGAATTTCATTACTGCTTTTATATAGACAGAATTAGCTCGGTGACAGCGAGCCTGATTGTCTTTCACTAGGGGTTTGGCGAAGAGCTGAAAGGATTTCACCCTGATGCGCACACTACTGAGTGACCCCGCTCACCAGCGGCTCCACTGATTGCTTTGCACCTTGCAGACGCCGCAATTGGCTCAGCCACTCTGCCTGCCTCGTCGCCCCCCGCCCCCACCCCCTGGTCCCCAACCCTCCCTGCCTGGCTTTTTCTGGAAGCAAGAAGAAAGGAAACCTAATGGAAGAGTCACAAGGTCATGAAAGAAAATATGCGTGTGAGGAGGGGCAAGGTAGCCCAGCACCCAGCCAACCTCTAGGCTCAGTCTGTAGCCACTTGTTCCAGCCCTCCAGAAAAGGGAAAGAAGGACTTTGTGGCAGTGGGCACCTTCCCCGTGGTCCCCAGGCCAAGGAAGGAGCCAGGTAGGGGCTGGTGAATCTCCCTGGCAGGCTCTAGAACTGCCATGATGCTGCTGTTTCTTAGCCTCTCGCTCCTCTGGGTCCTTGGAGCTTCATGTGAAGACAAGGAGTCTCTCATCTAGTGTCAGAGGGTTGAGAGGAGCAGGAGTCAGTATGATTGTCACTTGCGTGGCCCCGTGAATTCCACCTTGAGGCCATTCGGTCATGTCATGGCCCTTACCCAGCTCTTTGACACAAAGAAAGGTCACTGACTTCCTAGCTCTAATCTACCCTCTGCCCTACAAGCAACCCAGACCAGGGGCTTTCTGCCCTCAGCCTGTTTCTGATGGGGGTGGCTGTTTCTTAGGGAACCAGACTTCCTCTCTGTTCACTTGACCACCTTGATACCTCTCATCTTCTTCCTATGCCCTCTCAACTCTGTCAATCCCTCAGCAAACATCTTCCAGGCTTTTCTGAAACAGAATGTTTCCCCTAGGGCTGATCAGGGAGATTGACATTACTGGGGTCCCACTAGAAGGCCCCAGGGAGATCATTCCTTGGAGGTTCAATGGCTAGTCATCTCTTCAAAGTCACTTGTCTTCTGGTCAATCCAATACATCTATTATGTAAGTTTTCTCCCTTGTGGCCCATATGAGCGAGTGCAATAGCCTCCATGCTAAGAAGGAGTAAGGCTACAATTTCTACTTTCCAAAGGGAAAAGAGACTCCCTGCGTCTTGGCATACCTGAATGGGTCCCTCAGGGTCCCCTGTGCCTTGCTCCTAGCACTCAATGCACTAAGCCCTCCCTCCTAGACTCTCCACTTCAGGCCACTCAGTTCCCACAGCCTGTCCTCCTTGGAGCTCAGAGTGAGGTTTTCTGCACTGATTTACTTATGTTCTAACACTGAAGAATTTGCGCATTGAAAGCCTTCTAATGTGAAACTAAGACCAAGCATAAACTATCCCCTAAGCTGGCCGGATGGCAGGGCAGATCATTGTATTCCTCTGAGCCTCATTTTTTTTTCTTCATCTTCAAATGGAGAGTGATAATCACCAGGGGCTTCCAGTCATTCTGATTGGACCCCTTCTGAGAAGCCGAAGCATCACCTCAGGTATATATACTGAATCAGAATCTCTATTTGAGCAAGAGCTAGAAGAATCATCTGGGGATCTTGTTAAAATGCAGATCCTGAGTCAGTGTATCTGGTGTGCAAATGTAAATTCTCAACGGGGGTGGGGGGTGTCAAACCAGAAAAACACAGTTCAAAACCCTGCTAATCAGTGCAGTGGATACTTAGATGCAATAACAAGACCCCAGTAAGTGTGGAAGAGCTTTTCCTGTCAGCCTTCCTTGGGTGTGACTCTACTGAAGAAAGTTACTTCACCCAAGGTCTCACACACCTCCCTCAGGGCAGCTACATCTAATGACTGATTGTCCCGGGTAAACAAAGACTTGATCACCTCTCCCCGACTCAGGTCAATTTCAAAGAGCCAAGGGCTGTCTGTTTCAGAGTTTCCTCTTGGGGTCAGCTCAGGCCTTTGTTGAGGCCACAGCACAACCCATTGTCTCCCTTTTCCAAGGTCTCCTGCTTTTCCCCAAGTGCCTCCTCTTATATAGATGATGGTCTCTCTAATAAACTCCCTGCACAGTCATCTCCAACTGACTGAGCATCTGGAGAAGCCCCTACCCTAATTACCCATGGGGTTGATAAAAAGATACAGTTTTGTTGTTGTTATGTATAATCAAGTTGCCTGCGACTTGTAACAACCCTAGGTACAACAGCTCTGAACCCTGCTCTACTCTGAACCAACCTTATTGTCTCTGATGCACCCACCTCCATTACCCCAGTCACTGAGTCAATCCATCTCATCGAGTTTTATTTAGTGTCATGAAAAAATAGTAGCTACTAGTGTTTGTCATTATCATTGCTGTCACTATTTCCATCTTCACAGAAAGGCCGATCTAGTTGGTGTGATGAGAGTAGCATAATGAACATACTATTGGCCAGGACGTCCAATATATGGGTAGTTTCTTTTTTCCCCCACCATTAAGAACAAAGTTCTTTTGTAATTTGTATTCTCTTCTGACTAGAAAGACCTTAGGGAGCTCTGGTGGCACAGTTGTGTAACAATTTATGCTGCTAATCCAAAGGTGGTTCAAATCCAACACCTGCTCCAAAGGAGAAAGATGGGCAATCTCCTCCTTACAGCCTCAGAAACCCAATGGAGGGTCAGCTTCGAGTTGGTTCAGACTCCACAGCAATGAGTGAATGAGTGAAGAAGATCTTCCCCAATGAACCAGATGGATAAAGCCATAACTCGAGGATCCAGGACTTCAAAATTCTCCATTTCTGGTTGTTGTTGTAGTTGATATGTGCCGTCGAGTCGCCTGCGACTCATAGCGACCCTATGTACAACAGCTCTAAACTCTGCTCTGTCCTGTGCCAATCGCACTGTCTCTGACAC
>NW_006399756.1:29702816-29736376 GCF_000299155.1 Elephantulus edwardii
GCTGCCCTGGATGTGCTCACCAAGTTGTGCCAAGAAATCTGGAGAACAACCACTTGGCCAACTGACTGGAAGAGATCGATATTTGTTCCTATCCCCATTTCTGGTAGTGACATATAATTTCTTATACTAAGAAAGAATCAGTAGGCTAAGTGACCATCACATTATCTCTCCCATGATCTCTTAACACAATCCAAGTTGGCTCCGTATTTAATTTTTTTAAAGAGAGCTCTGGTGACTTAGTAGTAAGAAGCTGTACTGCAATTCCAAAGGCATGTGGTTCAAATCCATCATCTGCTCTGGGAAGAAAGATGGACAACCTTCTCCTGTGCAATTTACTGTCTCTTAAAACCCACATATTGCTAGAAGATGTTATTCCTTGGAGAAGTAGATGATGTTGGGAAGTGTGGAGTGTCGGCAAAGGAGAGAAAGACCCTCAACCAGGTAGACTGACAAAGTGACTGCTGCAATGGGCTCTTGTGTGTCAGGAAGTGTGGGGATGGCTCAGGGTAGGACTGGTTTCAGATCTCTTGTTCATAAGGTCACCATGACTCATAGTCAATTCTATGGCACCTAACAACAACAACAAAACCCACTGGCAAGTCAGCCTATGAGTCCATTCTGACTCCACAGCATAGACAACAGACAACAGCTTTCCTCCCATAGACCAAAGTTTCAATCCCATCTCAGACCAAACCAAGTCAAACCAAACCAAAGCCATGGCCATCCAGTCAATTCCAACTCATGGCGACCCCACAGGACAGACTAGAACTGCCCTGTGGTGTTTCCAAGGCTGTAAATCCTTGGAAGAGGCTTCCTTATCTTTCTCTCCTGAGACAGCTGGTGGGTTTGACCCGCTAAACTTTGAGTTAGAAGGCCAATGCCTAACCCAACTGCATCACCAGGGCTCGTTGCATCCTTTCCAGAGGAGGCAAGAAGAAAGATCTCTTCTCCTTCAGGCCAAGATTTCATTTTGGGTCTTGCTCACAGGTCCTCCATACAAAGGGGCTATGAAGGAACACGACCAAAGGCTGCAGGCTCTTTTTACCCTTCTGAGGGTATCCAAGGGCATTGGCGGTTCGATCATAGACTTCTCACCGTCCATGCAGGAGACTCCAGGTTGACTCTGGCCAAGGCACCTCATGCATATCTACCACCTATCTGTCAGTGGGGGCTTCCAAGTTGATATGATACTTGAAATGGGTTTTGATAGATCATCCAGACTAAGAAGAAATATTAGACAGAACAGCTTGGCACTCAATTTCTAAAAATTCAGCCAGTGAAAACTCTTCAGGTCATATGGTCTGATCTACCCTATGGGTGTGGTACCAAATAGCATTTCTGTCTGTTATGCATGAGGTCACCATGAATTGGGAGCTGACTCAATGCAGTTAATAATAAATGTCCCCATATTGTCCCACTATTAGGTCAGCACCTTTTCAAGCATCTTCAAGAAGTGGGTGGCATGGGGGCATGTCCACATGATCAGACCTCCAACCCAGTCACTATTCCTGGGATCCAACCCAGAACCTGTACTATTCAGAAACCCAACTCCCTGCATCGCTTCATCTGAACTTTTCCCCTCCAAGCCTGCAGACTCTAAGCTGGGAGCCAAGGATGGGGGATGGAAGTTTCTCACTCCCCACCCCCTATAGCCTGATGTCATAGCTCTTCTTTTCTGATAATGATTGGTTGCCTTGGAAACAAGTTCCTTAGACCATATGTTGATTTGAAGTAGTGGGAGGCAAAGCCAAAGGAGCTAACCCTTTCCCAAAGAATCCACAGAAGCCCTCCAAATCATGGGATGGCTGCCCAATCCCTGTCCTCTTACCACACAATACAATACATAAAGAAAGAACTTTACAACCCAGGAAAGTGCTTCTTCCCACCCTTCTCAACCCACGTCACACCATCTCCAGCACTGCTCCCTGATTTCTTCCCTTCCAGACTCCCCAGTCAGTTCTTTCTTGGCTGTGGGTGGGGAGATCTTTCTAGGAGATCCTGCTCAGTTCATGGGGCCAGGGTCGGGGCGGGGAGGGGGGAAGCTACAAAAGTTAGTCACTGACCATCGAACACATGGATATCAGATGTGTTGTGGGCAGTGGCTGAATTATCAAGTCAGTAAATTATGTAGATATGCACAGGTCCAACTGTGCCTTTCTACCAATGTGCCCTGCACAATTCCACCTGCACCCACCATGTCAAAGACATAGTGAAACGCCTGTGAAATTGCTCACCACAGATTAATAAGGAAGAACTAATAAGCCTTTCTCTTTCTCAAAGCCGGTGCACAGTGTGCTTACTGGTTAATCTGTGGGCCTCTCTTCTAGGATCAGATTAGAAGTCATCTCCTTTGAAAACTGTTCTTGACTACCCAATCTCCCCAATCCTCATTTCTCTTCCTCTCCTCTCCTGTCTTCTCCTCCTCCTCTTCCTCCTCCTCCTCTTCCTCTCTCTCCCCCTCCCTCCCTCCCTCTCCCTCTCTCCCTCCTTCCCTCCCTCCATCTCTCTCCCCCGCCCATCTTTAGCACACACCTGCACCTCCCTGACCATCTACTCATTCTAGAATTTAAACATATGTAACAGTCATCCAGTCAACACATATTTCTAAGCCTCTGCTATGTTGTAGATCCTGTACCAAGTTCTGGGGAGACAAATGAAAGGTAACAAGATCTTGTCTCTACTGTCAACAATTTATACTATATCCTTTTTTACTCATATATTCTACCTTTTAATAACTATCTCTAGTTTTCTTCTATTTTCATTCTGGCTCCCCAAATATATGGTGAGTGTTTTGATTGCATGTAGGATGCAATTTTTTTGTTATCCCCTTCTACTGAGGATTATCAAAGGGTAAAGACTTTGAGTCTGTTAAGTAGAAGTGGTACTTCCTAAACAACATCTCTCCAGAAACTCTATGAACTTTGATAAATGTTAATAGTTTGTAGAGGGGGCTTCAGGCCTTTTGTTCATAGGGTAACTATGAGTCGTGCTCGACTCAAAGGCAATCAACAACAATACATAACCTTAACTGACAGAAAACCTCAGGTTTAAGGCCCCTGAACCTTTTCTAAGGACTCTGAGTTTGCCCCCTGTCTTTAAAGGCCAAAGGAACCCTAGTGGTACAGTGGGTTAAGAGTTGCTGCTAACCACAAGACCAGTGGTTAGAATAACAGCTGCACCAAGGGAAAAGAACGAGGCAGTTGTCTGTCACAATCATTTACAGCCTTGGAAGCTCTGTGGGGCACTTCTTCCCTGTCCTATAATAAAAATAGACAACAGTGAGTTTCCTTGGTTTTGAGTTCGAGACCAAGGAACTGGAATGGCTACGACTTAACACTTTAATACTTGTCCAGAGCAGAAAGGAGCATTTGCTGTGTGTACACTGGAGAACATGCATAGACATCAGATAACACACATCTGTGTCCTTAGTCATACGTGTGCACACATGTTGACCAGTGTTAGAAACCTCTCCCGGACTGATCTGTGCAGGGGTATGAGTGTGTGTACATGTCAGTGTTTCCACTTATGAGTGTGAATGAGCATGTGTTCAGGGAAAGGGGAGTTCAGGGATATGTCTCTATGTGTGGTTTTTTTTCCAAATGCTTGGCTTTTTTCAAAACGGCTTAGAGCACTACTGTCATTTATGGGGTTTAAAATGTCAGAACAGGGCCTGCGGGGAGACAGGGGAGATTAAACTGCAAACAGTGAAGGTTATAGATGACGTTTCTGATAGGCTGACAGGCAGACTCAAATGATGCTGCACTTTAGCAATCATTTAAACACTCACATGCACATACACACAATCCAGTTCATCTTTCCACATTTTAATGGTATATTCTGAAGGCTGAAAAGATAAAAACTCACATCCAGAAAACCAAAATCTTGCTTTTATAATTTAAACAGAAGACCTCCCCCCCCCCCCACATTTCTTGTTGTGTACCATCGAGTTGGATCCAACTGGCACGGGAGGAGATTGCCACTCCTTCACCAGTGAAGCATCTGGTGAATTTGAACTGTGCACCTTCGGAATTGCAGTGCAGCTTCTTGCCACTAGGCCACCAGAGCTCCCTAACCAGAAGCTTTTTAGGGTGTATGTATATATGTGTGTATTTACTCGTACAAATGCACCTACCTGTGTGAGGTGAGCACAGGTGGTTATTTGTGTTTTCTGTAGACAAATGCCACCTTGCTTTTATATTGTGACCCATAGAGCTAACAAAATACACCTCACACAATAGTCTGTCTGAGCCTTATAGTGTCTATAAAGTAGGTAGGTACCAATTACTTTATTACAAGGAAATGGAGGCCCATTAAAGCTCCTGAGTGAGTTACTCAAGACCACCCAGCTAGGAAATTGCAAAAGCTAGGATTAGAATGTGGATTCTTTTACATTTATCCAGCGCTCTGTCAGTCAGAATTAGCTGAGGACCTGGTATGATCTGCCCACACAAAAGAAATACAAAAAGGACAAGAAATAAAAGATAAACTACTGATGCCCTGGTCCCATCCCCAAAGATTCTGATCAAAGTGTTCCCAAGGTCATTCTAATCTGATAGCCATTGCTCGACATGGCAGGAGCTCTACATAGATCTGTTCCCTGGACCAATGATTGGTCTCTAACCACCTCCAGATGACTGAGGATTCCAGTACCTCTTCTTCTTTGCATCTACTTCCTAGGAAGACTTACTTCCCAGGAACACTGGATCCTCTATTTCTTCTGTACTAACTTCCTACCCCCATCCCTAGCTCTGGAGATCTAAGAGAGTGTTCAGTTCATGCCATGCACTAATGAGATGGATATCATCAGTGAATGATGAGATTACCAGTCCAAGTGACCGACCCACAGTTGTGGCCATCCCAAGAAGGGGTATCAATCAGACTTTTGATAGAGGAGAACCAGCGCCACTTAGCTCTGTCAGTCAGGAGGAGGCCAGGGAAGTGAGGGGCAGCTGCCCTGATGACCTAGGACGAGAAAGGAAAGGAAGAGAAGAAAGTCAGTCACTTTGAAGGCTGCACTGCCCACCTCACTGTTAAAGCCCATGGACAGTGCTCCTTCACTTGGGGCTACAAGAAGGTGGCATGAGCAGTCTTACTTGATAAGGACCCACCTGGGTTTGAATGCTGGGTCCCTGCTTCTTGTGCCTTAGTTCCTTATCTTTAGGATAGAGATGATAATGTCAGCACTTAATTCATAAGGGTACAGGGCTCATTCAGTAGTTCACATAAAGTATGACACATCATAAGTACTGGATTGTTGTTGTTATGTGTCGTCGAGTCGCTTGCGACTCATAGCGACCCTACGTACAACAGCCCTAAACCCTGCTCTATCCTGTGCCAATCTCAAAGGCTCTGACACACCCATCCTGATTACCCCAGTCACTGAATCAATCCACCTCATAGGGGGCCTTCCCCTCCTGCGCCGTCTCTCCACCCTCCCAAGCATGATATCCTTACAAAATGTCCAAAGTTTGCCAGACGAAGCCCCAGAATCTTTGCCTCCAAGGAGTAGCCCGGTTTAACCCTCTCCGTGATGAATCTGTTTGTTTTCTTGGCAGTCCATGGTACATTCAATACTCTTCTCCAGCACCACAGCTCAAAGACATCAATTCTCCTTCTATCCTCCCTGGTCATTGTCCAGCTCTCTGATGCATAACAAGTAATTGCAAAGACCATGGCCTGTATCAGATGCATCTTAGTCTCCAGAGACACACCGTTGTTCTTGAGTACTTTAGAGAGGTCCCTAACAGCAGACTTTCCCATCGCAATATGTTTTTTGATTTCCTGGCTGCTGGTGCCAAGAGTGTTGACCATGAAGCCAAGCAAACTGAAGCTATGAACAATCTCAATCTCTTCGCCACCCATCCTGATGCTGCCAATTGGTCCAGTGGCAAGAATCTTTGTCTTCTTGACACTGAGCCTCAGTCCATACTGAAGGCTGCAGTCCTTGACCCTTTGCAGCAAGCACTTCAGGTCTTCCTCATTTTCAGCAAGCAGGGTTGTGTCATCTGCATAACGCAGATTGTTAATAGATCTTCCACCAATCCTGACACCACACTTCTCCTATGAGAGCCTAGCCTCTTGGATAATCTGTTCTGCATACAGGTTGCAAAGGTATGGAGATAGGACACATCCCTGGCATACGCCCTTCCCAATTTTGAAGTACTGGATTAGGGGAGTAGTTATTGTTAGGTGCTGTCGAGTATAACTCATAGCGGCCCTATGAACAGTGGACCTGAACCTTGCCCTATCCTGTACCATCCTCATCATCTCTGACACATTATAGCCCATTACCTAAGTCATTCAATCTCATTGGGGTCTTCTCCTTCACTGATCCTCTATCTTTCCAAGTATGACATCCCTTTCCAAGGAATAGTCTCGCCTTAGGGTTAGCCATAATTATTCTGCTGAGTTTGATCCTTTTAAAACTTTCTCCTCTGTCTACTCCATAACACTGCTCTATCCCATTCCCCTTCCTATCTTTCAGAACATTCCTTTTTAATCTCCTTTGCTAATCCTCATCCTCTGGCTTCTCTGAGTCATTAGTTCTCAGCACCAACTATACATTAGAATCACCTGTGAAACTTTTTCTGCTCACTCCCAGAAATTCATATTTAATTGGTCTGAATGAGACCTAGCCACTGGGTTCTTCCAAATTCTCTGAGCAGATTCAAGTGTACTGCCAAGGTTAAGAGGCACTCCTCTCTGGTTGATACTCCTTAAAACTACTCTTGGTTCTCTAGGTCAAGTGACTGACCTCCTTCTTTTTAATTCAATTACCATCCATGTTCTGGTGATTCTCAAATCAGGATAACCTGACAGACTTCTCTCTTGAACTTCAAACACATATTTCAACACTCTACCAGACTCATTACTAACAGTTGGTGACTCAAGTTGCAATATTTAAAGATGTTATGGGGGGAAGATGTTGTAGTCAGGAAGCATCAAAAGAAGATGGAAGGAGTACACAGAGTCACTGTACCAAAAACAATTGGCTGACACAGAAGAATTTAATGAAACAGCATATGATCAAGAAGCAATGATGATGAAGGAGGAAATTCAAGCTGCTCTGAAGGAATCTGCAAAAAAAATAAGGTGACAGGAATTGACAGAATACAAAATGACATATTTCAACAAACAGCTGAAGCCCTGGACATGCTCATCTGATTATGCCAAGAAATCTGAAGGATAGCTACCGGGCCATTGAAGAGATCAATATTTCCATTCTCAAAAAAATGATCCAATATAATGTGAAAATTATCAAGCAATACCACAAATAATATCACACACAAGTAAAATCCTGCTGAAGATTATCCAAAAACACAAAAAAAGTACATCAACAGAGAACTACCAGAAATAGAAGCTGAATTGAGAAGAGGCCATGGCACTAAAGACATCATTGCCAATATCAGATGGATCTTAGCTAAAAAAAAGCAGAGAGTATGGGAAGAATGTCTATTCATGTTTTATTGACTATGCAAAGGCATTTGACTGCGTGGATCACAACAAATTAACATTAAGAAGAAAGAAACATTAAGAAGAAAGAAAATCTCAGAACACTTGACTGTGTTCATGTGAAACCTATACTTGGACCAGAAAGTAGTATAAATAAAGCAAGGAAACACTGCATGGTTCAAAATCAAGATAGGAGTGTGTCAGGGGCGTATCCTTTCTCCATATCTTTCCAATCTATATGAAGAACAGATCATTAGAGAGGTTGGACTTTATGAAGAATGTGACAACAGGATTGGAGGAAGACTCAGAAAAAAAAACCTATGTTTTACACAGATGACAAAACCTCCCTTGCTGAAAGTGAGGAGGTCTTGACTTACTTGCTGTAGAAGATCAAAGACTGCAGCTTTCAATATTGATTGTATCTCAACATGAAGAAAACAAAAATCTTCATCACTGGACAAATAGGCAACATCATGATAGATGGAGAAAAGAATGAGGTTGTTCATGACGGCATCTTAGTTGATCCACAATCAATATAGTCAGTATGAGCAGTCAGGAGATTGAGAGACATGTTGCACTAAGAAAGCTATAGACTGGGACTTCTCCAAATTACTGAGGAACAATGTCAGTTTGAGGACTAAGGTGCACCCAATTCCAGCCATGGTTTTTTCAGTTACGTGCTTTGCATCTGAGAGCTGGACAATGACTAAGGATGACAGAAGAAGAATTGATACCTTTGAATTGTGGTTTTGGAAAAGAGTACTAAATATCCCACAGGCTGCCTAAAGAACAAACAGGAGAAGGTAAAGCCAATATGCTTCTTGGAGACAAAGATGATGAAGCTTCGCCTCACATACTTTTGGCACACTGCTAGGAGAGGTTAGTTCTTAGAGAGGGATGCCATGCTTGAAAGGTGAAGGGACAGAGAAAGACAGGAAGACCCTCAACCAGGTGGATTGACATATGATTGCAGCAATGGGCTTGAGTGTGTCTGAGATGGACACAGTGTGTCTGTGAGAATGGCACAGGACAGTGCAGGGTCCAGATCTGTTGTTCATAGGGTTGCTGTGAGTCATACTCAACAACACCTAACAACAACAGGCCACTTCCTTAAAAACTATTTTAGGGAGTTCTGGTGGCTGAGAGCTAAAGCATTGCACAGCCAACCCAAAGATATAAGGTTCAAATCCAATAGCTACTTCAAAGAAGAAAGATTGATAATATCCTATGCGATTTACAGCTGAGTCAGTTCTGACTAGACAGCATACACAATAACAAACCAATTCTATCTCTTCTATTCTTCATTCCTCTCACTGTCCAAACCATTTACCCAAGGTTACAACCTGGTGGTCATACAGGAATCATCCCCCTTGTTCATCTCCCATATCCAATAAGCTAAAAAATCCTGTCAAATGTCCCTTTCTCTTGGTGTCTTTTTCTCTCATAATTCTCTTCATCTGTTACCTACTCAGTACCCAGTATCCTCACCAACACCAACTTGGATCCTTCCACTGGCTCCCAGTAAGTTCCCAGCATGTTTGGCTTCAGCCTTCCTCCATCCTCTTATGTCCTCAGAGTTCTTTAAAGTGCAAATCAATACATTGTGGCTTTCCCAGTTCTCAAGAGAAAAGCCTGTCATGGAAAACCCTTTACTTTCTGTCCCTTTTCACTGCCCTCCTCTCCACTCAACCTTCTGTATGTTGGTGAGTTCTCCAAATGGCCCAAGCTAGCTAACACCTCAAGACTTTTGCATATGCCTTGAATGTGCTTCCTTCTCTTCCCTTACCCATTTTGTGCACTTTTACAAATTGACTCACCTATCAAAATTTATTGCCATCAAGTCTGAACTAACTCACAACTGACCTTCCAGAGGTTTTTAGAGGCTGTAAATCACACAGGAGGCAATTGCCCTATGAGCCACTGGTGGATTCAAATGGCCAGGGAGATGTCAGTTTCGCTCCCACTTTGGGGTTACCAGCAAACCTCTCTAGGGACTATGACACCAGAGTGACCCTGTATAAAGTGAGTCCTGTATAAAGTGTTATCTAACTCTTTAGGTCAAGTTAATCATCCTCTCATTTTGTCACAGTGATCTTCTGCAGCTCTCTCTATTATGTTGTCTTCCCCTCTGTAGTGACTGCTTTGTGTTTATGCTTGTCACCCTCCACCTTTGCTAAGCTGTGATGATGACCTGGTTCCATGAAAGGCAAGTACCTCATCTGACACTCCTTCCTGACTGAGGTGACCATGAGTCTTCCCTCCCTTCTTTCATCTGATATCAGGTTGGAATGCCTCAGAAGGAACTTTCACACAGAAACAAAACTTAAACAAGTAAACAAATACAGAAAATGAAACAGAGCATGTGTCTGATTCTAATTTGCACACAGCCTGAGGGAACTTGGTCAAGAGGGACCTTCTAGAAGAGGTATCTTCTTTCCTCTCTCTCAATCCACGTCAGTGGGGCAGCTAAAAAGCTGCAGTTGTCACAGCCAGGCAGATTGAAGAGCTTCATCTTTCACAGGAGTGAAGGACCAAGTCCATCAATGGACCAGAGCATTAGCTAAAGTCAGGGATCCAGAGAATAACCCACCAAGAAGGTGTCTGGGACACTCCGAGTAGCATTTGCCATCTTTATGGCTGAATCCTCAGGGCTTGACCCTTCCTTGCTAATAATATTCCCAGAGCCCCTGCCATATGTCAGCACTGTGCCAAACATTAGATTAGCTCCAGAGCTAATCCTCACAACAACCCTATGAAGCAGGGCCTGTTACTATTCCTGTTAGAGACAAGGAAACTAAGCCTCAGAGGGAAGCTAAGGGACTTTCCTGAGGCTATAAAACTAGTAAGCGGCTAAGCCAGAACATAAAGTCAGGCAGTCTGAACCCAAATTCTAGGCTTTTAACCTACACAGTGATCACATGGAAGGTGATTAACAATTTTGCTGAAGTTATAATAAGTAGATTTATCGAACATTTAACAAAGTGCTAAGGGCTGTATTAAACATTCTACATTATTTTATTCAGTCAGTAGGTACTATTATTATTTTCATTTTATAAAGGAAGACACTGAGGCTTACAGAGCTTAAGAACCTGTTTTGGATTCCTAAACTGGTAGGTGGATGAACCAGGAAGGGGGATACACAAGTGACCAAAGCCACAGGCAGTCCCTCCCACCTCCATTACCTCAAGGACATGAAGGGGAAAGAAGTCTTCTACACGAGCCCTGCCAAGTGGACACCTTGACCAAGGATGCCTATGGGTTTTTATCACATGCTCTGGCATAAGCACCACTATCCTAGATGGCTGAGCTGTTCTCTGAAGGGATCCTGGATGGCTTAACCAGTTTCCCCAACTTTTCCCCCTGGGGCATCTCCAAAGCACCCTTTCATGCACAATATCCATCCATAATTCTCTGGCACTTTGGAATCTGTGTAAGTTGAGGTCCCCTAATATCCAGAAAAATCAAAGCTTTGGGGGTGGGGGAGACCCTCCCCTAAGCAGGAATTTTTCCTATGTTCCCTGCAGGTCCTTTGCTTCCAGAGTCTCAAGCTTTGACATCCCTCATGGAATAATCCTTTCTAAAAGAAAGATGGAAGGAGAGAGAAAGAGCCATCCAGGTACCTAAGAAAAGAGAGGAGAGGAAGGATTGATTTCCTAGCCTCTGCGCCCCATCTCTGCCCCTCCTCCAAAGGCTTCCAGGCCACCACCACCCCTCCCCCCAGCCGGCAGTTTCTCACCTTCGGGCAAAAGCAGATGAAGGCAGGGCTGGGGAGCAGCACTTAACTCAACCCTCGGGCACAGCAAATCCCCGTCATTAGTATTTAGGAAATGTGAGCCCCAGAGGATGAGGGAGGGAAAGAGAAGCTGAGAGATGCAGAGAGAGAGATGGAGACAGCCACCTGGAGGGGCTGCAGAGAGAGACCAAAGAGGAAGGAGTTAAGAAATAGAAGAAAAGAAACAAGGGGGTGGGAGAGAGGCAGAGAAAGGAGGAGGAGGGCGGAGGGAGACAGAAAGAGCCAGTTGCTTTATTCATGGCTGGTGATATTATAGACTGAGTGAAAATCACATTATCGTAATGGGAAAGTTAGAGTTGCTGAGATGATGCCCTGAAGCCTCAGCACTGATTGGGGTGTGATTGCTATCTGTATTTATATGTAGAAAGCAAAGTTCACTGCCAGTTCAAGATGGTGGCGGCTGCTTTATGCAACATAATTCTTCAGTAGGGAGACGCCCCAAGCAAGCAAGCAAGCCGTGCTGGGAGTAGGGACAGGAGCCAAACAGGAGCTAACGCCTGAGCAAGCGATGGAGCCCACGATGGAGCTGCAGGTGGAGCGAAAGTGCTGAGCTTATCCTGCACAGGCAGAGGAACAGGACCGGATGGGAGATGCCTGGGAGCCTGGGCAGGATTAGGGATGTGAGTCTAGCCTGAGGGTGCATGGTGTGGGCTCAGGCACCACAGGGTAGAGAGAAATGTCTCCCATCATCCTCAAACTGGAGCCCCATCTGGCAGGTTTAACTTGACCTCCAGAAGTTCTAAACCTTGAATGCATTACACAGTTGACTCTACACCCACTCATACAATATAATTCAACACTAAACTGCATAATAAGTGCAAGGACATGTTTGCTTTTCCTTTGAGGGCCACTTTTACTTTTAAAAAAATTAGCAAATGTCTTTATTTTTTCTTTTAATTTTTCACTTCTTTGTCCAGGGTCCAGTTAGGCTCTACTCTGCCTGTAGTGCTGAGGTAAAAACAAACAAAAAACAAAAATACCCATTGTTCCTAAAGAGGAAGGATTGTTTTGCCTGATGGGCCTGGGAGAGAGGTAATGTGAGAGGTAAGAATCACCCCCATTCATTCATACCAAAGATCAGCTCTAGACTTCAGGACCCTAGCTCAGAACTCAGCCTCATTCTTGGAGCAACTGTTTGCCATCTAAAGAGAAAAAGGATGTCAGTGTAGCCTGGAGCATACCGAGATAAGGATAAGACAATCCTTTTCTTCCCCAAACTGCCTTTTATCTTTACTTCACTTTATCTTTGGTTTCCCTTAGGGCTTTCTTGAGGAATAGGCTAGAGGTAGCTGTGAACATATCCTTGGGTTGCCAGGTAAAATACTGGAATCCTAATCAAATTTTAATTTCCAATTAACAACAAATAAATTTTAAAGTGTAATTTTTTCCTATCCAATATTTGGGACATAGCCTAGTTGGTAGGGAGTTGAACTGCCCATCCCAAGACAGATGCTTTGACTCCACCAGCTGCTGTGAGCAATCTCCTCCCTTGTATTTTGCAACCCCTACAAATCCACTGGCAGGTCATCTATGAGTCCATTCCAACTTGCTAGCATTGACTTTTGAGTTAATACTTGAAGGAAGAATGTTGCTTGATCCCCAGGCCTGACCATACCTTGAGGAAGCCTCATAATGTCTTTTTTTTAAATTTAATTTCTTTATTTTTAATTTCAATGAACATCTACAGAGATTTGGGAATTCCATTCATTCATTATTGCACCCCTCTCCTCGCCCCCCCACCCCCACCCCCATTTGCTCCTCTCCTTCAAACGCAAAAGAAAAACTCCCTCATTGGTATGTAATCCCCCACACACATCCCCCAATCCCCAAATATAATCCACTCTGCAACCCTCATTCTGTACTCTTACGATAAACATAATGCCCTAAAATATAAAATATTCTCTCCCCCAAAGACTTCAATGCCGTAAACAAATTTCATCCAGTTTTTCTTAGTCTTACCCCCATCCCGATGTCAGCCTCATTCTACAACAGTGGCACCATATAGCATTTGTCCCTCTGTGACTGAGATACCTCACTCATCATAATGTCTTCCAGGGTCACCCATTTTGAATAATATTGCATGAGTTCCTTGTTTTTCAATGCAGCATAATATTCCATTGTGCGAATATACCACAGCTTCTCTACCCACTCGTTTGTTGATGGGCATTTGGGTTGTTTCCAACTCCTTGCTATTGTAAACAAAGCCGCAATAAACATGGGTATGCATATATCTACTTGGGTGCCATTTATGGTCTCTTTAGGGCATATTCCCAGTAGTGGAATTGCTGGGTCAAATTGTATCTCTATTTGCAACTTTCTGAGAAAGCACCATATCGCTTTCCACAGTGGTTGCACCACTTTACACTCCCACCAACAGTGAATAAGGGTTCCAGTCTCTCCACAACCTCGCCAGCATTTGTTGCTTGCTGTTCTGTTAAATTTTGCTAGTCTTACTGGGGTGAGGTGATATCTCATAGTTGTCTTGATTTGCATCTCTCTCAGAGCTAGGGATTTTGAACATTTCTTCATGTGCTTGTTGGCCATCTGAATGTCTTCCTTGGTGAAGTGTCTGTTCATATCCTGTGCCCATTTTTCAATTGGATTATTCACCTTTATCTTGTTGTGGTGCTCAAGTATTTTATAAATTCTAGATATAAATCCCTTATCTGACATGTCATTACCAAACACTTTTTCCCAGTCTGTGGCTTCCCTTTTCACCCTGTTAGAGAAGTTTCTGGATGCGCATAGGGATTTGATTCTTAGAAGGTCCCATTCATCTATTTTATCTTCTCCTGTTGTAAATGCCTCATAATGTTTTGATGAGGCTTGACTATATCCTGAGAAAGCACTAGATGACCAGATCCTGATGAGGCCCTGTGTCTGATCACATGCTGAAAGGACAGCTGCCCACAAATTCCTGAGCAAACTACCATCCCCTCTAAATCTCCTTAGCAGCCCCTGTAAAAGGAAACCACTTTTTGTCTACCTGCAGCAGCCTTTCTGGTCTTCTCTGCCTGCAATCACCTGGTGTCCTTCTCGGGTCTACTTAATGAAGAAGGCCTGTTTGTTTCTTGGGATCAGTTTATCCTATCTCTCTTTTTCAGTTTTTTTCCTATCTAACAATACTATAAATTATTCCGAAATTTACCTTTAACCTGGCACCCTCTATTTTTATTTGCTAAGTCTAGCAACCCTGCCCTTATGCTACTTTGCACGTTACTCTTGGGTTTTCCATTTATTTGCTAAGGAAGGTGGTGAATAGCCAGTTCTTCATTCAATAAAGAACCATAAACAATTCAGTGGTTAAAACACTTGGCTCCCAACCAAAAGGTCATCAGTTCCACCGTGGCTCTGTGAGGTTACAAGATAATAAAGATGCCATCCCAGGATACCCTGAGAGGCAGTTCTGCTCTTTCCTATAGGGTTACCATCAACTTAATGGCACATAAGAATTCTATGTTTTTGTCTGTGGACTGGATAAAGTACAAGGACACTAACTGAAAAGTTAGCCCTTGAGGCAACTAGAGTTGTGTTGTCAATCCAAAGGCGGATGGTTCAAATCCACCAGCTGCTCCACTGGAAAAAATGGGAAATCTCCTCCAGTAGGATTTACAGCCTCTAAAGACCCTGACTCGGTGGTAATGAGCTGCTCTGAGAAAGAGGGCAGCAGAGTTGAGTTTGTGGGGTTTTGTTGGTTGGCTGATTTTACACGTATATCACAGGAACTCTGTGACCATTCAATGAGATAACTGTTTACTCTCCATTCTGACTTCCAGTGACCCTACGTGTGGCAGGTAGAACAGCTCCAAGGCCATGATGGCTTGGGAGCAGATTGCCAGATGTACCTCTGTGTGAACTTGAACTCCCAACTTTTTCTTTAGTAGTCAAGTGCTTGACTGTGTCACACAAGGTTCCCTGCATTTGTCTTTAAATGAGGCTGATTTTTCAGGAGCCAGGGAGCTCTGGTCTGGTGGTAGGTAGGAGTTGGAGCTGTTCAAAGGCACTAGTTGCTCTGTAGGGAAAAGATAAGCTATCTCCTCCCAACAAGTGATTGTGATCACTTGTTATGCATCAGAGAGTTGGACAATGACCAAGGAGGACAGAAGGAGAATTGATGCCTTTGAGCTGTGGTGCTGGAGAAGAGTATTGAGAATGCCATGGACTGCTAGGAAAACAAACAGATTTGTCCTGGAAAGGGTTAAACTGGGTGGCTCCTTGGAGGCAAGCATTCTGAGGCTCTGTCTAACATACTTTAGACATATTGTGAGGAGAGACCGGTCCTTGGAGAAGAACATCATGCTTGGGAGGGTGGAGGGACAGCACAGGAGAGAGGAAGGCCCTCTATGAGGTGGATTGATTCAGTGACTGGGATAATTGGGATGGGAGTGTCAGAGACAGTGTGATTGGCACAGGACAGAGCAGAGTTTAGGGCTGTTGTACATAGGGTCGCTATGAGTCACAAGCGACTCGATGGCACATAACAACAGCAACATCTCCTCCCATGTGACTTACAGCCTCTGAAAACTCACTGGAAGGTTAGTGATGGGTCAATTCTGACTGTATGGCTAAGAGGTTTTTTGAATTTCAAGGGCAAATTCATGTGGGGTGGGGAGGAGAAGTCAGATTCTCCTCTTCAAGAGGTCACAGAGTCAAAACTTTAGTGTCAGACAAATTATGTAAATGTGAACCAAGCAGTGGCAGAGTCAGTGACTTTATCTTAAAAGCATTTGCCTCTGGAAAAAGAAAAGAAAAAAGCATTTGCCTCTGTTACCAGAAAACCACAGTACTGCTGCCTGTCTTTGGAAAAACCAATCTTGGAGAAGAACGTTGAAATGGGAAAAGCAGACTTATTATATACTGGTAGTAAGCAAGAGAGTTCTGGTGGCCCAGATAATAGGGAATTTTGCTGCTAACCCGAAGGTCTGGATCCACCAGTGACTTCTCTGGAGAATGATAGCAATTTCTTCTCCTGTGATTTACAGCCTCAGAAACCCACTGCAGGGTCAACTATGAGTCATTTCTGACTCAACGGTGATGAGTAAGTGAGTATATAGGGAGACAAGGTGTATGAATGTCCCAGATCTGTCTCCCTGAAGGGAAGGTTTGTAGGTTAGGCAATGGATGTGGGGAATAGCTCATGTTTATTCAGCACTTTAATTGGGAAAGGCAGGGTTATTTTAGTAAAGGAGAGATTATGCAAATCTGTAAGCATGCACAGCTGGCCTTAAGATGGCATCTTCCCAGTTTAGGCATTAAGTCATCTCAGGACATAAGCTATAAGTTCCCTCTTTCAAGGTGGAGTCTATTGCGGGGCTTGCACTGTGTCTTCCTTCCCATAGCTGCAGTCACTCTTCTTCTACACACAGAGGACATCAGAAAGCCCTTTTTAACCTATTAGAACATTGCCCAAAAAGGTGATCCAGCAAAATGTGGAAATTATTGAACAACATCTTCTATATCACATACAAGTAAAATCTTGCTAAATGTTATTCAAAAACAAATGGAGCAGTACATGAAAGAAATTCAAGGTGGATTTAGACGACATCATGGAACAAGGGATATCATTGCTGGTGTCAAATGGATCTTGACTGAGAGCAGAGAATACCAGAAGAATGTTTATGTATGGTTTTGGCTATACAAAGGCATTTGATTGTGTGGAACTTAACAAATTATGGCTAATATTGAGAAGAATGGGAATCCTAGAACACTTAATCATGCTCATGTGAAACCTAGACCAAGAAGCTGTTGTCTGAACAGAACAAGAAAACATTGCATGGCTTAAAATCAGGAAAGATGTACATCAGGTATGTATCTTTCTCTCTATACCTATTCAATCTGTATGCTGAGTAAATCATTTGAGAAGCTGGACTTTATGAAGAAGAACATGACAACGGGATCAGAGGAAGACTTACCAACAACCGGCATTATGCAGATGACACAACCTTCCTTGCTGAAAGCAAGGAGGGCTTGAAGCACCTGCTGCAAGACATCAAAGAGTACAGCCTTCAAAATGGATTACGTCTCAACATCAAGAAAACAAAAGTCCTCACCAATTAACCAAAAGGCAACCCTGTGAATGGACAAAACATTGAAGTTGTCAACAGTTTCCTTCTATTTGTATCTACAATCAACACCCAGGGTAACCTTAGTCAAGAAATCAAAAGACATGATGCACCATGGTACACAAAATGGCTACATAACTTGGGAGATTCTGGATAGCATCACACTGAGTGAACTAACTGTCTCATAAAGATAAATACTGCATAATATCATTATTGTAAAAACAGAAGGGTTACTAGTAAAACATGTACAGGGATCCAAGTGGTGAAGGGGCAGGAGCAGAGGGGTGAGAGTGAGCAGAGGGGAAATCATAGGTTGGCACAATTTGGTGGATGGAGTTTGTAGGGGGTCAGGAGGTGAAGGAAATGGGAAAGATCTAGTGGGGATCTGGAAAGACAGGGTGGTGGTGGGCATAGTTCAATGGCAATTAATTTTATAAAACACAATGAATGGCAATGTTTGTATGAAGCACAATACGGATGAATGGTAGTGTGAAACAGTGTATATGAACTTTGTATGCAAACCAATGTAAAGTGAAAAAAGGTTTAAAGATAAAAAAAGACAGAAAATGAATCAATGCCTTTGAGTTGTGGTTTTAGTGAAAAGTAATGAATATAGCCCATGCATGGACTGCTAGAACAAACAGTTCTGTTTTAGAGGAAGTGGAACTAGGGTGCTCCTTAGAGACAAGGGGGGTAAAACATCATCTCAAGTACTTTGGGCATGTTGTCAGGAAAGACTAGTCCTTGTAAAAGGACATCAAATTGGAAAAGATTGAGAGTCAGAGAAAGAGAGGAAGACCTCTCCCCCAGCCAAGACAGACATAGTGACTCCAACAATGGGCTCCAGCATATTAGAGCTTATGAGGATGGTGTAGGAGAGAGCAAGGTCCAGACACACTGTCTATAGTGCCTCTATGGCATTTAGCAACAATAAAACAGGAATTGTTAGCAAAGGTCATTAAGAAACAGTTGGGGGTTCATTAGCTGAATCTAGACTCCTTAAGTAGGATGTGTCCATGGGCCTTGGGATGAAGAGACATAGGAGGTTGCCTGTACTAGCTGGATGCCAGCCTTCTTGAGCTAAACTGTCTCAGGGGTAAAGGAGTTGTGCTGCCAACTCAAAGCACATGGTTCGAATCCACCAACTGCTCCTCTGGAGAAAGATGGACTATCTCCTCCCGTGTAATTTACAACCTCTGATAACTCGCTGGAGGGTCTTCTATGAGCGTTTTCCAACTCCACTACACATAACAGGGAAAAAAGGTTAATTTTATTCAGCATGTCATGTAAAGAAAAAAATGGGAAATCTGTGATTCAGAGCAAACCTGGCAATAATTCAGGGAAGGTTTCCCCTCATATTTACTGAAAAGGTCATCTCTGATACAAAGTCAGATGTTACAGAAAAGAGAGAGGATCTCAACCATAGATTGCAGGATGGGGAAGCAAATGTTAACTAAAGTCTTGATGAGTAAGTCTTCCTTAATTGTGCTTTTAGGCAAAAAATATAATAGGTTATAACCTGATAAGATCTCTTTCAATTGTCCTTCTAGACTAAAAAGTTCTCTTCTCCCTTTTTAAATATTATTAAAGAATTGTTCATTTTCTATTGCTTTCTTGCCTATTGCACCTTTCCTAAAATCATAGTTTCATGTTTGTTTGCTTCAAATAATGTGCTTGTCAAACCAAATACCAAAGTGGGGGCTCATTTGGTCAATAGACATCTCCCAGTTTTTTTGTTCTTCTTTCTGGTGATACATCTATTTCTAGTCACGCTGCTATTATGTATCATTGAGTCTGAACTGACTCATAGCAGACCCTGCAATGGGTTTTCAGAAGCAGTAAATTGCATGGGAAGCAATTGCCCATCTTTCTGCCATGGAACAGCTGGTGGATTTGAACCACATCCCTTTGGAATGGCAGCACAATGTCTTACCACTAAACCACCAGAATACAATCTCTAGCCATAGGATCACAAAACATTGACACAGAGTTGTTTTTATTGTTACGTGCTGTCGAATCAACTGTGACTCGTAAGGACCCTTATACACAATAGCTCTGAATCCTGCCCTATCCTGAGCTAGTCTCACTGCCTCTGTCTGACACACCTACCTCCATTTCTTCAGTTCCTGTGTCAACTCATCCATCTCATCCAGGGTCTTCCTCTCTCGTACATTCCCTCCACTCTTCCAAGTTTGATGCCCTTCTCTAAGGACTGGTCCCTTCTGACAAATACGCCCCAAGTATGTGAGACAGAGCTTCAAAATCCTTGTCCCCAAGGGGCAATTTGGTTTCACTCTCTCTCGGACACACCTGTTTTTGCTCTTGGCAGTCCATGGTGTGTTCAATACTCTCCAGAGATAGCATATGTATAGAGATTGGATAAATTTGTATTGGCTTAATGACAAGGCCGTAAAGATGTAAAGAGATATATTTGCGCATACAACAGTGTCACATCCCCAAGGTGCAGAGGGTCTGTAATATCATTAGGACACTCAGAGAACAACTGTCCACTCTGTTCTTCTCTTGCCAGTCTCTCATCTCTCTGTTTCCACACCCTTGTCCTTCAATGGGGACTCACTGCTCACATAGGTATCTCAGGCTCCTAGGACATCCTTCTTCTGCTTTAAATCCTCAAAACCAAGACTTCATAAAGGGTTCCTGAGCCAGGTCAATTGGTCCTTTTTTTCCTCTCTTTAGAATTCACCTTTGCAGCTCTAGAGTGGGCCTTAGCTCCTCTATTCAGTCACTGGCAAGACATTCAGGGATTCTAAAATCGCTGAGTGCTAGAATCAGCCTCCAGCATAGAAAAGCCTGGCCTTCTGTTTTCTTATCTTACTTAGCAGGAGGTTGTTATGGACCTTTGAGTTTAAATTGACCCATACCTGACCCTCCAGCAGGTTTAGAGGCAGTAAATTGGCCTGGAAGAGATCCACCATCTTTCTCCCACAGAGCAGAAGGTGTATCTGAACCTCTTACCATTGCATTGACAGCACAATTCCTTACCCTTCAGCCACTGGAGCTCCTGAAGGCGCAGGAGGAAGAACCCAGATGTAAGGAGTACACTGGAGCCATCTACTTGGTGACCACATTTAAGGGGTAGTCTGGATGCCTGTTCTGTCTAGGAGATGAAAGTGAGATATCGCTGAGGACAAGAAGCCTGACTGGGTGCTCGCTTCGGCAGCACATATACTAAAATTGGAACGATACAGAGAAGATTAGCATGGCCCCTGCGCAAGGATGACACGCAAATTCGTGAAGCGTTCCATATTAAAAAAAAAAAAAAAAAGAAGCCTGACTGGAAGAAAGCTCATTGATCCCGCCTTCTCATAGCTCCTGGTTTATGTCCTTCTGAAGCTCTGGCTGGGCAGCTATACTGGGGGGCTTGGTATCTGTCCCAGCTCCCTGAAATGACCCAGGAAGAGGAACTGAGATTTGGCAGAGAACATTCTGCTTGTGGTAGAGGAAGGAGGGAGGAGGCACCTGCCCCAGAAATCCTTCTACCCCTTATTAGGGAAGAGAGAGCAGAAAATAGCTCAGATCCCAGGCACTGAGGAAGAAAGAGGCTGGATTAAGTGACCCCTGCCCAGGATGAATGTTGAAAGAATGTCTCTGAGGGCATGTCACTCCACACCCTGAGGGCCCTGGAGGCAGCTCCTGATCCCCCCCCCCCCCCAATCCCTTCCCCAGCACCCGCACACACACTCACACACACACATAAATCTTAATTGTGTCCGGGGCTTTTCACAGAGTTAATTAATCATATTTAGGGCTGTTTCCAGCTGTTGCTGAGGGAAAGACAGTCCCACACGTCTGTGACTTAGAGTAAATCCAATCAGATGAAGGAATTCTTTGATTTTGGAGAAGCTGGGCATGGGAAAGACACCTCTAATCGAAGGGCCTCTGATTCCTGCCTGCCACCTCCCCCCTTTACTGCTCTTGGAAACTGATCTGGGTTAGGGAGGGGAGAGGTTGTCTGAGCTGACTTGGCTGCCTGGGGCCCTGTTCAGGTGGGCAGAAGTTTGACCAGAATAGGGGCTCGGCGTGCGGTGCTGACTTGGTGTGCCTGCCTCAGCACTGGGTCTGTTTAGTGGGCTCAGGAGAGCCTGTGACTCCTGAATAGCCACTGGGCCCAAGTGTTATTACAGGAAGCTGGGCGTGGACAAGTCAGAGCAGCAGTAGGGCAGCACTGACCTAATTACAGACCTGAGCAGCTAGTGTGGTCTGAGAAAGGGCCTTCTCCAAGGTTGTCTGCTTTCCCATGTCTTCTCTTGAAGCCCCAGAAACCTCTCTCGGTATCTCATCTGTTTCTCCTCGTCTCTGGATCTTTCTGTCTCCTTCCTAGAGTCCTGTATCTTTAGCTCAATTTCTGCCTCTTCTGCTGATGGCTGTCTCTGTTTCTCTCAAACAATATCCTTGAAATCCTAGCGCATCCTTTCTATTTTTATGTCTCTTATCATCCTTATGATGAAGAGACAGCTTCGAGGGAGGGCTTGCCTGGCTTCGACTTTGTCTGTGAACTCTGATGACCTAGTGGTAAGAAATTGTGCTGCAATCCCAAAGGCACCCGGTTTGAATCCAGCAGCTACTTCGAGGGGTGGGCAGTCTCCTCCTATGTGATTAACAACCTGTGAAAACTCACTGGAAGATCAGCTATGAGTCAGTTCTGACTTGAGGGAACAAAGCTGCATTAGTACTCCATTAGGTACTCAAGTAGAGCAAATATGTGGGATGGAGACAGGAAAGGACTGTCCCATCTTTGGAGACCCTTTTAAGTGGGAGGTTCCACACGGTGGAAGGAAGGTGAGAGTACAGAGCTATGAGAGAACCAGAGTCCAATAACACCTTCCCTAGTCATCGTCCCCCTCCCCACTTCAGCGACCTCACCCCAGCAAGCCCCCTTGTTGCAGGCTTCTGGGCGCTGGCCTAACTGGGTCTAAATAATTGAGGAGCCCATTACAGCCTTGCTGGTTCCTCACTGTCAAGTGTAAACGCTGCCTTGGTCGGGTGGGGAAATGGGGCTAATTTGAATTGATAATAGGAAATGCGGGGAAAAGTCATCTATAGTGAGTGAGGAGCGAGCGATCCCCGAGCAGATGCTAAATCTTGTATAATGAAAGAATCTGCCGATGTCAATTATGTACGAGCGTCTTTGCAGTGGTTGGAGGCGGTGGGCGGGCGAGGGAACGGCGGACTGGGTGCATCCCATAAACCCAAACACCCATCAAAGGCTCATACATATGGAGCGACAGAGATTACGGCATAAATTTGAATGTTATGAATGTGCATGAGGGACAGGCAGGAAGCCCACCTCATACGGGGGTAGGCAAGGGACTGTTTTTCAGTGCGCATATACAAGGGAGCTTTTGTCCTCTTGGTCCCTCAGCTGTGTCTCCTCTGTCTCAGCTGTGCCCTCTGTACAGCCAGTTGTGTCCCCAGATGAAAAAGAAAGTCAGAGGATGGAGCTGCTGGCGCTGAGGAAGGTCAGCTGTTCCCTTGGGATCTGGATGTGGGCACCTTGGGGACTTTGGCTCTGAGCCACCCTTGATTGCTTTAGCATGGTCCCAGGATGAGATGTAGAGGTGAATGTGGTTGGCGATCCAGAGAGATATCTTGAAATAGCTCTGGTGTGAACACAGATTTTTCTTTTGTGGAGACAGAAGAGGCCAATGGAGTCAGTGATGTGGACTGGCAGAGTGATCCTGGAAGACAACCTGGAGGAAGGAGTCACAAACTGGGTGACTTAGTGGTAAGGAATTGCACTGGCATCCCAAAGTTAGGAGCTTGTATCCACAGGAGTAAGAGGAGAAGTCTCCTACTGTGTGATTTACTGCCTATGAGCTGTGTGATTTTCAACTATGAGCTGGTTCTGACTCCATTGTACATAACAACAACAACAACAACAACCACTAACTCAGAGTAATAACATCAGGGCACAAATTCCTGCTCCTGGGGTACAAATCCATGCCCCAGATGGGAGTATGTGTGAGCATATACACACCCATGCACACCCTGTAACAGGACCTCTTCCAGCAGTTCCCAACCTGCAGCCGCTCCCTGAGCAGGCTTTGTGATTTGTGGCGCGGGCCACCCAGGGACTTTAATCTTCACCGTGACAAATGCAATAAAAGGAACAATTTGGAGATCAGAGCTAAGGAAGACACATTTACAAACCCTTCCCCAAAGGTTGGATGGGGCTGTCACCATGTGATTTGTGCCTGAGATGAAGTAGGGAGGGGGAGAGGAGGAGACACAGAGCCGGGCTGGGGAAGAGGGATCATCTGCATCCCCTCTCCTCCTCATCCTCTCTGCTGGCTGAGAGAGGTGGGTGGAACCATAGACTGCCAATATGCGCCCATTGTAACCCCGGAGCACAACTATATTATCAGGAACACAGGCGGGATCTACAAAGCTTTAGAGGTTCATCTCAGCAGTTCGGGGACTTTATCTAGAGAAGTGATTGGGAGAGTTGAGAAAAGGGAGAGAGAGAGAGAGAGAGAGAGAGAGAGGCAGAGGCAGAGTGAGAAAGACATTTTAATAGACAGTGACATCTCACATTGCAAAGGGAGCCCCCAAGAAGCCCCAGGCTGGGATGGGAGGGGTGAGGGAAGGTTTCCCAGCCAGAGCTCCTCAGTCAAGCAGATCTGAGAGGTCGTCAGAGAGGTTTAAACACAGAACAGCATCGGAGGGAGGTAGTTCATCTGAGAACAAATCCAATGAGCAGGCAAATCCGCCTGGAGCCTCATAAGATGAGGCCAAATTGGGGTCTGAGAATAAGGCTGGTGAGTGGCCCAGCAAGATTCAAAATGAGGGTGCAATCTGGAGTCCAGAGCCTGTCTTATGCCATAAGCCTCCTTTTCCCTATCTATAAAATGGGTATCAGGAATAATGTCTAACAAAGTTGTAAGGTTCGTGCTAACCTTATATCTTTGACTCTCTGAGCCCCATCCAGGTTAGTAAACAGGAGTCCACATCTCCATGCTGCCTCGCTAACGGATGTGCTGGAAGCTGCTTCAGAGTAAAAGCGTTGGCTGCTATGTCCCACAAAAAAAAAAACAAAAAAAAAAAACAACAAAAAAACAACCAACAGCGGCTGGCCTGCTGTATTGAGCTGACAGACAATTCAGATTGCCAATTCCTAAAGTCAAATTGCAGACTTAGAGGGGGAGGAATTGCCCCTTTGAGTTTCACTTACCCTAAATTCCTTTATTATTCACATATCCTTTTAGCATCAGAAACAGAAGGAACTTCACTGAAGAACAAAAATACTTGCCTGTTTTGTTTACATCATAACCTCATACCCATCTGTATTTAAAGAAAAGCAGTTCTCTGCTATCGTTCATTCACCTGTTGAATTAACAAAAGAATACTCCCTGTCCACACAATATCCTATATCCACACAAGATTGGCCTTTCACTCTTATTAAAAACAGAAAAAAACCACAAACCTGTAAGTAAGATATATGAGTAGCCCCTTTCAGCATTTTAATAAAAGACAAAACTTTCATAGATTAAAAAAAAAAAAAAGAAGATGTAACCATTATGGTTTCCAGGGGAACTGTATTGCTTGCATCTCCTGACTTTCCCTTTAATTACCTGTACTGTCTTTTTTCCTATATAAACAATGAGTCACATAAAACTTTTTTTTTCTCCTTCTTTTTCCAACTTCAGCATCTGTGGCTTTTTCTCTGTAACAATACTAATACGTGAGCTCCAGTCCAGTTTCCTCCACCACCTGTACTCTGCTAACAAGTCAAAAGGAACTTTTTACACTTCTTTTTTCCCTAAAAACCTAGTCACTCCTTACAGTATTAGCAGGGACTGTCTTCTTATGAATCTTCTGGCTCTAACCTGGTCTTTGTATCCAGGTAGATGGTCCTGGTATGTGCCTAAATGGAGCTAGGAGAAAGGAGGCATCAGGAATAGAGTCTGGCCATTATTCAGAATTCCCCAGGAAGGGCTACGGGTTCAGATGCAAGCAGGATCCAGCCATCACAGCCCAGTAGGCATAGGATAGCCCAGAGAGTTGGTCCTAGGCAGGCTAGATTATGATCTCCAAGGGGATGTGTAAAGAGAGTTGAAGTCAGGAATGGTGGATCTGATGAAATAGGGTGGTAGAGAGTAGACAAAAGTATGTATTCCTACCTCTAGATGTGAGAGGGAGAAATTCCTGCTTAGGAATGAGCAGAGGGACTTGAGGACTGACTTCTTCTAAGATGTCTAGCCCTCCAAGAGGCTGGAGAGCCTTTTGATAGAGTGCAGAGTGAACAGTGTTGAGTAGACTGGGGTAATTCCCATGGTCCTCTACTGCCTCCCTCTGGGAGAGGGCAAGACAGTGAGCTCTGCCCTTCCTCCTGCTCCTGTACAGTCCCTTCCTGATCTCTCCATGCCCCTGTCTGCCCAACTCAGGCCTCTAAGTCCTCCTGAGATGCCCTCAGGCACCATCCTTCACATCTGACCAGATGTCTCCGTACTCCCTCTCTCAGCCCATAGAATGTACCAGTTAATAAGATGAACTAAGAGATGAGAGAAGAAAGGGCCTTTCTGAAATAGGAATCTTCCTCCCTTCCTCAGATAAAAAGAGGATGTTTCCTTGGATCATTCATTTGCACTCCTATTCCAAAAAATGGGTTGGACTGGACCTGGAGAAGAGGAGGGAGAAGAGGCCTGAGAACTGTCCTATCCCAGTGTGTCCTATCTCTAGAGTATCATTTTACCTAGTCCCTAATCTCTGAGGCCAAGGCCAAGGCCAAGGCCAGGCAACAATTCCCTGTCCTCTAAGGCTTCCCCAGCACACTAGAAGATTAATCTAAACTGGGCAACCTTTGACACCAGCTCTGCCTGCCTCTTACAAGAGTCCTGAGTGACCTGAGACCCAGGAGTGGGCCAAGGAAAAGCCAGAAATGGCTTTTCTGTCTCAGGCCTGTAAGAGAGGCATTCTCCTTCTCTAAGCCCTCAGATTTAATCCAACAATGTAGAAGTTGGTGGGGAAAGAACAAAACTATTAGTGAGAAAGTCATTCCGGGCCTCTCCCTTCCTTCAGGTTATCTGTTTGACACATGAGTCTGATCTATCTACTCAGCACATACTTACAACAGAACTGAGCCATACCTAGCCTGAGTGCTCGTATGATAAATGCTCACATAAATCACAGGATCTGGAACTAGTGAGGAGAGTTAGGGTTAGGGAATGTGCCTAGTAGAAGACTGTGAGCTGAGGGGACAAAGACAGAGGACATGTAGTGGGCCACTTTAAGGAACCCTGGTAGCATGAGAACGCTTTAGGGCTAGAGGAAAAGAGACAAAAAAAGAGGGAAATATAAAAGAGAGTCAGTCAAAGGCTGAGGAGGGATTGTCTCCTCTGGGAAAGAGGTTTTTGTTTTAACTTTTTCTTCTGAATTGGAAGTAGTTAGCTTTTCCCTTATTTCCTTTTGTTTGTTGTTGTTGTTGTTGAGAACCATTGAGTCAGATCTGATCCATAGCTGACCCTCCAGTTGGTTTTCAAAGGCACTTAATCACACAGGAGGAGATTGTCCATCCTTCTCCCAAGGAGCAGCTGGTGGAATCGAACTGTGTGCCTTCCAGACTGCAGCACAGCTTCATACATATTTTGTCTAAGGTCATTGACGACATTCGCTGGGATGTTATGCCCCACTCCCTCCCTGTGTTACCCTGTTTCTATTTCTCTTCTTTTCCTAATCCATTCTGCCATCTGAACTCCATCCTTGGACAATTGGTGTCTTTTTAATCTCCAATGGTTGATTGTTCTAAAGAATTGCCTATCTCCTTATAGAGATTATAATAGATTGGGCTATTGTTTATTAATGGAGTAAGCTTTGGGCTGCTAACTGAAAGCCAGTAACTTGAATCCACTAGCCTTTCATCAAGAAAATGAAGAGGTATTCTGCTTCTATAAAGATATGCAGCCTCGGAAACACCAAGGGGCAGTTCTTCTCTCTCCTGTGGGGTCACTGTGAGTTGGTGTAGACTTAATGGCAATGGGTTTGACGGGTTTACTACAGGTTGGCAGAAAATTGAAGCATCAAGGTGAGTTCCGGTCCAGGTCTGAAGGGTTGATTAAGGGCCATAATGTCATGGTTTCTACAAATCTTTAGCAAGCCAGTAAGCCTGGTTTGTTTGTTTATGTTTTTGAGTTTTGTTGCACATTTGTCTCCAACTCTAATAGTTGATTGTCTTTCTAATGAAGTCCCTTTCAAGACACTCAGCTCTATAACTAAGGATTGAGGCACTGAGCTGCCCTAGCTGGGCACTGGGTGTACAAACATCCCTGTCCTAGGTGAGGGATTCTGGATCAGCACTCCAGATACATCTTTTTTCCCCCATTGGGGAAGTGGGGTGGGAAAGCCATTCCCCAGATGGAAGTCAGAGGCTGGGAGTGGTCCAGGTACAATTCTGTTTAGTGGATAAGGCAGGTGGGAGCTGGGTTCTCCAGTCTCTCTTTCCTCTTAAAAGATAGAGCTCCCATAGTGAGTTTCCCCTCTTCTTTCCCAAAGGAAAGAAAACCAAATATAAGTCTTTTCTGTCTTGTTCCAAATTCTAAATTAACAAATGTTGTTGTTGTTGTTAGGTGCCATTGAGTTGAGTATGACCCATATCAGCCCTGTGAACAGCAGATCTGAACACTGCCCTATGCTGTGCCATCCTCACACTTCCTGACATACTAGAACCCACTGCGGCAGTCACAGTGTCGATCTGTCTGGTTGAAGGTCTTCCTCTACTTCTCCTTTCCAAGCATCATGTCCTTCTTCTCCAAGGAACAGTCTCTCCTAGCAAAATTCACAAAGTATATATGAGGTGAAGCTTTATCTTCTTTGCATCCAAAGAGTACTTGGGCTGCACTTTCTCTAAGACATATTTGTTCTTTTGGCAGTGGGTTGGATGTTCAGTATTCTTTTCTAAAAGAATAAATGTAGGTGTCATAAATCTTATTAGCTCAAAGCAACTCATTGCCATAGAGTTGGAATCAACTTATAGCTAACCGTCCAGCAAGTTTTCAGAAGCTGCAAATTGTCCACCTTGGGAGGAGATTGCCCATCTTTCTCCCAAGAGGCAGCTGGTGGATTCAAACTGCCTGCCTTTGGATTGGCAGTACAACTCCTCACCTAGAAGGCCACCAGAATTCCCAAATTGAATTAAGTACCCTAGAAATGTGTGCGAGAGTCCTAGCCTCCACAGCTGTGGCTATAATCCTATTTGAGATTGATTGTCTTCATTGTGTTAATGAGGCAGAATTAGTATAGGGTGTCTTTTGAGTCAATCTCTTCTGAGATATAAAAGAGATTTAAGCAAGTGAGCAGAAGAGAGATGCCGTAAAATACATTACAAACGCAAGCAGATCTCCAAGGAGACAGAACCTGGAGACAGGGCCTGCCTCCAGAGCCCACAGAGAGAAAAGCCTTCCCCCGGGGCTGGCACTCTGAATTCAGACTTCTGGCCTCCTAGACTAAGAAACTGAATTTACTTGTTAAAGCCACCCATTTGCAGTATTTCTGTAACACAGAGCTAGACAACTAAGACATTAGGATAAGGAAGAGTCCAGGAGGTGGTCAGGGCTTCCACCCAACTCTTTTGCCTGAGCCTGACCTTGTAACCTCCTTCCCTGTAATAGGGTGTAAGATGAATGGGGGTAGCAGGATGGAGTAGGCTAGTGTGGGAGGGTGGGCACTTGACCTTGGAAGGCCTACCCCTGTCTTTATCCACCTCTGCCAGCTCTTGCTGCCCTCTGAAAGTTTATAGTCATATAAATTGCAGAGTCCCATGCCAGAGTTGGAGCCTGCAACTATAAATAGACACGCGGTAAACAAGGTGGCAGATGCAGGGGCTTGGGACAAGACAGAAAATCTACCCTTCTTTGCTGGGGTAAGGGCCAAGGCACATCCGTGGAAAGGGATATCTTCTCTCCGTTCTGCTCTCCTCTCCTCCCCTGCCTGCTGGCTTCTAGCTGCCTGTGATCTCAGCTTCTAGTCTTTTCCCTCTGGGGATTATCCTCCAAGTCTACCCTGGTCAAATGCCCTGTTTCCTCTGAGTCAAGACTGAGGGAGGAGTTTCCATTACCCAAGGCCCCCCCACTTGCTTTCTCCCCCACCCCATACAGTCTTTGCCCAGCTCCCCTTAGATGCTGGTGCTGTCTGCCACCAGACTTGGCCACTAGGGGCACCCTGACCCCTTCTCCAGGGTTCCTTTTTTTCAAAGAGGAAACTTTGTTAAGAAACTAGCCAAACAAACCTAAGATTCCAATCCTTTCTACTCTCTTCTGAAGTACAGAACATAAGTTTTCCAAAAGCTTTCTTGTAGTATGACTCCAACTACACACAACTGAATGGTCATTTAGCGCTTCTATTCACCAGTTCTGAGCTGTCTGAGCTAGATCCTGAGCAAGCACTGATTTCTGGATCTCTCTCTGCCCCAGGAAAGTTGAGTTCTTTCCTGCTTTTGCTTTTTCTGTGTCAAGCGAGTTCCAAGCCTCACAGAGTCTTCCAAGGGGTTTCAGGCTTCACGGTCCCACAATTACTTCTCCATATCCCTCTTGGAAAAGAAGAGCGGGACGACAAATAAAGATGACAGAAGCAGAATTGATGTCTTTGAGTTGTATATTGGAGAAGATTGCTAAATAGCTCGTGGACTTCAAAAAGAACAAACAGATATCTCTTAGGAAAAGTACAGCATGCATGCTCCTTGGAAGTAGGAATGATGAAGGTTTATCTCATATACTTGGGGCATGTTGTGAGGAAAGACTTTTCCTTGGAGAGGAACATCATGCTTGGAAAGGTGGAGGGTCAATAAAAGAGAGGAAGAACTTCAATGAGACAGATGGGTACAATGGCTACAGCAATGAGCTCAAGTAAGTGTATCAGAGATGACAAGGATGGCACAGGATAGGAGAGGGTTCAGATTTGTTGTTCATAGGGTCTCTCTGAGTCCCACTAAAGGCACCTAACAACAACAATATTAACAGCAACAACATCCCTCTTGGATTTTCAGTCCTGAAATTCCTTCTTTTGTCTCAGCTTGGGCTATCCAAATATATTCATTTCAGAATCATAGACATTAGAGCTAAAAAGATTCCAATATTTTCATTTTAAGAATGAGGAATTGGAAGATCGGAGAGTTTAGATGACTCTGACCACAGGCACGTAGCTAGCATTGATCCTGTTGCTGAGGTTGCATATGCTCCTCTGTGAAGCTTGGTTTCTGCAGCCAAGATGTCCATGCTTCCAGCTCCTGATGACTTCCTGTGCCTCCCAGAAGCAGGGTTTCCACCTTTTAAAAATCTTTTAGCCTTTAATCCCCACCTCCAGTCAGATTCTCATGTAAGGAGAGAGGGTAGAAAGACTCTGACTCTCAATAAATATTTGAACTTTACCTGGCTCTGGCCCCAGACTTTTTTTCATTTCCCTGGGTCCTCTCTAATGGCTTACTAGGTAGATGACCCTAGAGGAAAGGCTTTCCAGAATCCCATCTACATAAGGCCTTGAGGAGTGAGAAGTATGCTTTCCACTGTGAGAAGTCATTTCCCTGGCTGATCCTTAAATTTTTCCCCCCATGTCCCCACACCTCCACTTCCTAAACAACATGCCTCCGGAAATTCTATGAACTTTGATAAATGGTGATGGTTATAGAGGGGCTTCAGGCCTTTTGTTCATAGGGTCACTATGAGTCGTGCTTGACTCTAAGGCAATCAACAACAATTTAGAAGGTAAGCTGGGACCAAATCCTTCACCGTGAATACTGTTCCCTATATCTTGGACATGTGATGCATGAGTGTGTGTTACATGCATGTACACACACACACACACACCACACACACACAACTTGTTTTCACCACCATTTCTGGGGATCCTAGGCTAGGAATGAGGCCAGAATCTCAGAGTTATTAGTCAAGTGAATCACAAGGAAGTGAACAAGTTCAAGAACTGCTTGCCTGGGGTGGGGTAGGTTTGTGAAGACGGCAGTTCCTGTGGTTTTCTGAGGGCAGAGGTGAAAACAAAGGAGAGACCAGGCTCCCTGACAGCTGAGAAGGATCACTCTCCTCTTTGAGCTGGGTAGATTTAATCTATAGGAGAAAGAGAAGATGATGATGAGGGCCAGGCAGGGTGAGTGCAGAGAGGGAGTCCATCTACACCAGAACACTCCCTATAGCTGGACAGGGTTTCCAGACAGTATCATCTGGAAGTGCCCTGGAGCGGTGTGTGGGGCAGCTAGAAGGATGGCCATGATCCACCCAGCACCTGTCCTCCCCCTCCCCATAGGCTGATGATATAACAGTATAACAATGTGGCAGAGGACTAGGTGGCTTTGGAATGTTGCTTAGGGGGAGGACCGTTCCAGCTTTCAGTGACGTGGCTAGGACAAGGCAGCTGTTGTCTCAGAAGGAACTCTTGTAGCTTCCTTCAGTGAACAACAGTCTGAATCTGGATGCTGGGTCCACTCACTTTAATCTCAGTCCTGCAGTCATGAAATAACTCAAGAGTTGTTCTGGGAATAGAAGTGATCTGGGTCGCACAGGTCCGACGTTGTAATTGGAGATCAAATAGGGCATAACTAGAACCCTGCTTTTGGATGAAATGGAGGAAGAAGGCATTCAGACACTGAAAGATTCTTTCTCCTAGGCCCTTAAAGTCTATTCCCCTACATCCCACCCATCTCTCCTTCTCCTGAGCCTTTTTACTGACCATATGCCCTTAACTTACGCCTCCCTCCCAGGCCCTCTTCTTACCTTGAACCAGGTCTCTCTGGGAAGTCTTACATGGTTCTTACAGACTCTCACCAGGATTTCTTAGTAATATTTTGGATGTGAACTCACTTAAAAATTCTGTAGCCACCATTCAGACATTCCCTTAACACTCTGCTAACCAGACCCAGGAGGGAGGGACTGGAATATTGGCAGGACCCTCACATGTGACCAAGTTCCCCCAAAGTTTCTTCGGCCAAACTCCCCAGCTGGTCAGGTCCTGGAGTAATCTCAGCATCAGAACCTTTCTCCTGCTTTGTTTCCAACCTAAAACGCCAGCTTGTCATTCTCCAAATGATTGGACTGTCCTTGAAGGCAGCAGCCATGTCTGATTCACTTCTGGGCCCCAGACACAGTGCCTCATAAGTTAAGAGTTCAATAAATATTATTTTGAAAAAGCATCAGTCTTCAAACTTCTCTAGCTTGTGTCTTTCTCTTCTCAGCACCTCGTCCTTTCAAGGCCCTCAAACTCACACTTTTTATTCCCAAGGCAGCTTTTGAGGAGCTGTTTAGAGAACATTAACCTCTCTTAGTCCCAGATGACGAGGGGAAATGCACTGATGTCCAGGTCTGGGACCAGAAGCTGAGCACATGGCCTGCCAGCTTCCCCTGAGCCCCGGTGCCCCAGGCGAGATTGCTTCGCCTCACTCATCCCTGCCACCAAGGCCTCCTCGCCTGTATTTATATACACTAAAGCCTCTGCCCGAATAAAACATCCATGTAAAATCCAATTTCCTCAGAATCTCTTTTGGAGCCTGGGCTTGAGATGGAGTAGGTAACCCCGGCGGTAACTGCCTGAACCACTCCTGCTGGCTGCAAAGGTGAGGCCCATTTTTCAATTATCTATCTGCTGTGACAGCAGCGGTCCAGCCACCGAGCCAAGGAAGGGGGTGGGGGAGGTGGAGCGAGGGGGAGGAGGGAAAAAGAGGGCAAGGGCACGGTGGGGGAGGACAAGAGAGAGAGAGAAACCAGGGGGAGACAGGCCCCAGGAGAGGCCCCTGCACGTGGCACCCAGTAGGTGCGCAAGAATTATTTGGGGAAATGAGTGAGTGGCGGAGTGAACAGGGAGGGTGGGGGTGAGGCGAGCAGAGGGGGGAGATCCGGAGAGACACAGTGGGTGGAGAGAGCCGGAGAGAGAGGGAGGGAGGGGGAGAGGGGGAGGGGAGGAGAGCGTGGATGGAGCCAACAAGAGGCTCCTGTGTCAATCCGTGGAAACGGGAGGCAGAGTGATGCGGTCACAGCTCCTGCCATCAATATCCTCTAATATAAATGTCAGTGATGCTATTTTCCGCGCAGTCATTTCGCACACTGCTGATTACATTAACGTATAATGGAGGGGAGCGGGCTCCACTGCTTTCTCCCCTAACCCTCCCCCCGGTGATGTGTCAATAGCCGCCTCCATGAACAAGTCAATTTTCTGCAGGCTTGGCAGCGGAATAAATCTGCCCGGCTATGGGGAGAGCTGGAGATATTTATATACCCGGCGCCTGCCCTCCGTGCGCGCGC
>NW_006399756.1:29736476-29770051 GCF_000299155.1 Elephantulus edwardii
GAGGAGAATTTAAAGCGGTCCCTGAGCTGGGCTCCCAGAAACAGCCTTACACGTTTATTTTCCTTAGCTGAACAGGAAAGGCGAGAATTATATGTGGATTTATAGGACAGGCGCAGCTCAACACAAATGCTCCCGCGCCGGGGGGCGGGGAGCGCGCAGGGGGAGGCGGCGGCCGCTGGGACCCCCGCTCCGCCGGTGCTGGGGGGCGCCCCTCCCTCGCCGGTCGCTTTAATTACATTTGTTCTTGTCCTTCGTGAGGGCGAGGCTTCGGTGCGGCCCGCCTGGGAAGGGGGGCGCGCAGGCCGGGGCTGCCGGCCGATGGGGGCGGTGGGCCCGGGAAGGGGGGGAGGCAGCTCTGGAAGGGGGGGCTGTCAGCTTCGCCTCAGAAGCGGATCAATAGTACGAGATCTAATGGGCTAACTGCCAAGCGGGCGCACCGAGGCGCTGCCCCACGGGGCGGGAGGAGTGGGCGAAGGACGAGGGTGGGGGCTGGAGAGGGAGTGGGTACGGGGCTGGGGGAGGGCGGACGAGGGGGAGCGGTGGGGGGAGGGAGGAAGAGAGAAGAAAGGGAACAGGGGACACGGGGGAAGGGACAGGCCGGTCTTTCCGGGAGTGCCTTTCCAGCACCCCTGCCCACCCCACCGCAGCCGGCCACCCTATTGACCTCAGCTCTGCCGCTGGGCCACCAGGGGGCGGCGCGACCCCGTGCTGGTCCGAGGATCCCAGCGCCTCCGTGCTGGGCCCGAGTGACCCGTGGGCTCCGCCGCCTGGTCCCTGTGCGGTGCCCGCTGCCCTGTCCCGGAGGCCTCTCTGCGCGGCAGGGGTGGGTGTGGGGGGCCCTCCGCTCTTAGGAGGAATCTTCACCCCTTCCTAGTGTTGGGCAGGACGTCTTGGAGCTGGGAAGTGTACAGAGGGCTGGGTCATCGGGCCTGGAACTGGCCATTGCCCACCCCCAGCCTTGAAGACGGCCGAGGCTGCAGCGGGTGCAGAGGCGGTGCAGGCCTTGGGCCTTCCCATCCCCGTGGGGGCAGCGCAGCCGAGCGTCCCGGACAAGTCCCCGCGTGAAGGGAGCGGTCACGTGGCTAATGAGACCAGCCAAGGTCACCCGAGATCAATGTCCTAAGGTCCAGTTTTAACTCTTTCGATACCTGGCCATTGTCTGACCCTTAATCTTGGCCACAAACAGATGTTTTCCCAGCTCGTTGCTGTCACAGACCCTCCCAAACTGACAGAGAAAACAGCACAGCCCAACAGCTCCGTGGGCAAATTCAGTCACCTCTCAGGGAGGATCCCGTGGGTCACATCAGAGGGTCTCAATTTGGGGAGTATGTCTGAATCACTTAGGGGAGCTCATAAAAGTCAAAGTGTCTCCTGCATACACTCAAATTACAAGGGTTGTGTGTGAGATGTTCCCACATAACCTTTGCCTGAAGTTTATTACTACAGCACTTTTTTGTGTGCTTATTTTGTTTTTCTTGTGGGGTGTGGTGGAACAGCCTGAGCTATTTGCCCTGGAGTGTGTGTGTGTGTGTGTGTGTGTGTGTGTGTGTGTGTGTATGTGTGTGTTTGTGGCTGAATGGCACTGGGTACCTGTGTCATCTCATCAGGAAGGCATTGTTTTATGTATCTCTTTGTGCGTCCTCTGTGTGTTGATGTCACTGCATACTCATCCTGGGTGTCATTGCTGTTAACATCAGCATTTCTTGAGAGTACCTATTGTGTACATGCCTGCTCTGGTGAAAGCCAGCGTGCCGTCCCATGGTGTGTCCATGTCGTGTCAAGTGCATCTCTGTGGGCTCCATTATGGGACACAGCCATTGTCTCCATGTCATTGAGAGCGTGTGCTGGCCGAGAGCTCTTGACACAAATGGAACGAAGCTGATCTGCCCCAGAAGTAAAGGCGGCAATGACCTTCTTTTTCCAATTATATCCTGGTCAGAGGTGAGCGACCTCTCCCCACCCTCTCCCCACTGAGGCCTCCTCTTGTCATGCAAACTGAGCAGAAGGATGGAGATTAGAGGAATGTGACCGAGTCACGTGTGAAAACAATCAGCTATCAATGGGCCCGATCAATGCCCCAGATTACAGAGGAGCCCAGGGCTAGCAGCCACTTTGGAGTTTATCCCAAGGAAAAAGGAAGGCACACAGGCACAATCATTCACATCACATATGTCACACACCCTGACATCCACAAGAACTTACCCAGCTGGGGAGGAGGGGTAGGGAGACAGGTAAGAAATGGGTTGGGGGAACTGGGCGCTTGGGTGGGCAACTATTACGATTATTACTGTTTGGACTGAAGAGGAACCCTTTATTCAGCGGGAAGTGTAAAAGCTTGTGTTGTGTTTTCTATTTTAAGTCTGGAGAGTTAGGATTCTAAGTGGGTCACCGGAGGCAGTGTGGGGATTTGGAGGAAACTCGTGTCAGGAATAAGAGCAATACAGGGCTTATTTTGAAGGTGGTGGTGAAGAGAAGTCTTTGCTCAGCTGTGGACATGGGGCAGGTGTGCAGCAAGTGCCAGCCACCTTTCCTTGGGACAACTTGGAACCAGGTTGTGGGGTGAGAGAGTTGAGCTTTCTGAAGGATCGGGTTGGTCTTAACCACAAAATGTGCAGAGGAGGCTGGCCTTAGGGAGCAGGACCACTAGAGGGCAAGGCTGTGAGGACTGACTGATCAGAAGGAGGTAGTGGCAGGACCCCAGTTTTGTAAAGACTAGCTAAGAAGCTCTGGCGTGTAGTGTCTACCTTGCTGCACTGCACAAAAGGATCCAAAATTCAAATCCACCAGCTGCTCCTTAGAAGAAAAATGAGTAGTCTCTCCCCATCAAGATTTACAGCCTCAGAAACCAGATAGTCGTATGAGTGAGTGTCAACTCCATGGCAGCAGTTTTAATAACCCACTGAGAGGCCAAGCCTAGGATGACACCTATCAGCATCAAGGAAGAGTGATGGGAAGATGAAAAGGGTTCTGGAAAGGCCTGAGAATTTCATCAGCCCTGGTTCTGGTACCAGCTGAACCTACCAGAGCTAGCAGTGGGGGCAGCTGAGTCTAGTATCCAAGCCAGGCAGGGTGAGACAAAGGGGAATTACACATCTTCCATACCTGGTGGGGTAACATCGCCTTCTGTGGCTATTAGCTGTCTTAGAATTCCTCTGGTGCACGCTATAAATATTCCACTCTGCACCAGTCTTTTTTTTTTTTTTGCCCTCTAAGAATGCCCTTAGGGGGTGTACAGTCTAACGCAGAATTAACTTCTTATTTGCTTTGAAGAAAAGTAGCATTGCATAAGAGCAGACTGCCTGGATTCAGCTCCCAATCCTGCCATTGCTCATTTATCAGCTTGAGTTTTTAGGACCTCCTTTCTTCCATCTGTAGAATGAGTGTAACCACTTAGGGGTGCAGATTTTAGGTAAAGTTCTTAGGAAAGTGCTTGGGACATGGTGACTACACCATAAGTGTTGGCTCTTCTGGTCTTGCCTTCAATTTTCTAGTACAGTGCCCTTGGCCTTGGAAAAGTTCCATTCTTATGTCAGCAGAATTAAGGTGAAATAGGACTCATTCACACCTTGGATGAGATAATAAAGTGGTTCCAGGGCCTCAAGAGTCTGGAGTGTGGACTAGGGGCCATCACAGGGCTTGAAAACAAATATTCAAAGCTTTCTAGGTGGGATTGAGGAGGCCTGTCGCATCAGGATTGGAGGAAGACTTATCAACAACATATGTTATGTAGATGACACAACCTTGCTTGCTGAAATTGAGGAGGACCTGAAGCATTTGCGGCAGAAGGTCAAGGACTATAGTTTTCAACATGGATTGAATCAACATCAGGAAGACAAAGATTCTCACCACTGGGCCAAATGGCAGCACCATGATGGATGGAGAAGAGATTGAGGGTGTTAACAGTTACAGCTTGCTCGGCTCCACAATCAACACTCTTGGCACCAGCAGTCAGAAAATCAAAAGATGAATTGCATTAGGTAAATCTGATGTCAGGGAACTTTTCAGAGTACTGAGAAACAACGATCTCACTCTAGAGACTAAGGTGCACTTGATCCAGTCCATGGTCTTCACAGTTACTTGCTATGCATCAGGGAGCTGGATGACTAAGGATGATAGAAGAAGAATTGATGCCTTTGAGTTGTGGTTCTGGAGAAGAGTCTTGAATCACCAAGAAAACTAATAGATCTGTCTTGGAGAAAGTGAAACCAAGTTTCTCCTTGGAGGCTAAGATTTTGAAGCTCCATCTCACATACTTTGGACATGTGGCCAGGAGGGACCAATCCTTGGAGAAGGACATCATGCTCAGAAGGGTGATGGTACAGTGCAGGAGAGGAAGAGACCCTGGATGAAATGGATTGATCCAGTGACTAGGACAATGGGGGTAGGTGTGTTGGAGTCAGTGAAATTGGCTCAGGACAGGGCAGTCCTCAGAGCTGTTGTACACAGGGTCGCTATGAGTCTGAGGTGACTCGACTCGACAGCACATAACAACAAGGCAGAAGGTAGGGAGCTTTGGTGGCCTAGTGACAAGAAACTATGCAGCAACTCTAAAGACACATGGTCCAAGGCCACTCACTAGCTGCTCTACAGAAAGATGGGCAATCTCCTCCTGTGCCATTAACTGCTTCTGAAAACCCACTGGATAGTCAGCTATGGGTCGATTCTGACTTTATGGTACACGACAAGGCAGAAGATATGTAAATGAGAGAGGTCCCTTGTGCAGGTCACACTCAGATCCGTTAAGCTAGGACCTCGTGGGATCAAGGTCCTCCCATGAGCACATTTGGACATCATAGTTGTATTGACTCTGCCCCTTTTCTCTGAAAGGGCACCCTCTGCTGGAGCTACTAGCCCACAGGCATCCAGGCTAGGGGGTGCCTGGGGAGACCTCCTGAGTTCACAGCAATTACCTTCGCTTTCCTTTCTCCCACCATTTGACCTCAGCGACAGCAGCCCCCTCTGCTGGCTTCAGCTAGACTAGAGCAGTCTTACCTCCTAATCTCCCTTTCCTCCGGCAGCTTGAAGGTGAGCTGAGACTCCACAGCAGGCCTCCTTTAGTAGCCTGGGAAACTGAGGACCCAGGATCCAGACCAGGCTCACTTGTTCAGCCAGACTCCAGCAGCACTTGGGAAAGATCATTGCCAACAGCTCTGGAGGATGAGCCCCACAAAACGGTTCAGGCCATAGGTTCTGGAAACCGACTCCCCAGTTTGAGTTTGAAGGCTGATTGTGTATATCTGATATGACTTAGGGCTAGTTAAGATTGCTTGTTTAGCCTCTGTTTTCTCATCTGAAGAATGGGAAGAATAAGAAAACTCACTTTTGATGGGTTTTGGTGAGAATCAATTAAAATGCTGTACTTTATAAAGTGTTTTAATTCAGATCATCAAGTGATCAACCAGTTCTCCAGGAATTTGCCTAGGGAGCAACTATCTGCTGTGGCAGGGCTTGGGCCCTCTGAGGGATTTAGCCCTTCACTGCTTCTGGGGACTTTACTGTCCCAGGTTTGTTTATTCAAATCCAAAGCTCCCCCAGGGCCGAGCAGCTGCCAGGATCTACTGTTCTCTCCAGGATAGGGTGGGAGGGTTGGGGTAGGAGTTTTGGTTAGTACAGGGGATAAAGGGTTAAGGTGGGTGGAGGGTGCTGGCATAGGAGTGAGTCACCCCTCCCCTTTCATGGATTATTCTCCTCTCCAGGTGTTTTTGTGGCTTTTCCCCCTTCCCTTGGGGTGGGGGTGGGGGCTACTGGGTCCACTTCAGGCTTAGTTATTGTTTTAATTTTGGTGCTGGCTCCCTGGTGCCTGGAGCGGATAATGAAAGAGGAAAAGAGAGGTCAGGGTGGTGCCCAGGCAGCAGATTTCTGCCCGTCAGCCTGGGCTGAGCGGGTGGGGAGGTGGGGGCGGGGGAGGGTGTTAAGTTAATATCAATAAAGCAACTGGGTCTCAGAAGTGAGGAGCTGCAGAGCCAAGCACAATGTCTTTGTGCTCTGGGAGCCGACAGGGGCTCTTCGCCTGCCCACAACGAATCCTCAGAATGGGACTGGGCATGGGGAGGGCACACGCACACTGACTGGGTGGGCATAGCTCAGTGGAGGCCAGGAGGCACAGTGGTACGGAGAGGAGATGGGCAGAGAATGAGTCTCTCTGTCTCCTGCTGGAGTCCCTCCTTGATTCTTCTTTGCCCACCATCTTCTGTTTACCCAACCCCACAGGGTCAGGTTTGGGGAGTAGTCTATGGTGCTACCGGGGATGAAGAACATAGAAGGAAAAGAAGGCAGCAAAGTGCAGGGATTAAGATCACAGATTCTGCTGTCAGACGTATTTGGGTTCCTTATCCAGTTCTGCTTACTGGCTGTGTGACTTGGGGCAAGTTGCTTGACCTCTCTGAGCTCAAGTTGCCTCTTCTGTAAAATGTCATTAATTGCAGTGCTCAGCTTTTGAAGTCACTGACATTCCGTGTAAAAAAAAAAAATATAGCACGAGCCTGGCAGGCAGTGTGTGCTACTCAGTCTGTGCTAGTTACCTTTAAGCCTGTTTTTCTCAGCTGTAAAATGGGAATATGGGTTGTAACTTCCTTTTAGGAGTCTTATGGGAAGCAAAATGAAATAAAACTTTTAAAGTGCTTAGCACAATGCCTGGTACACAAATAAACTCCCAATATGTGTCAACTGTGGTTATTATATTATTTTGATCTTTATTATTCCCTGTAGTCTTTGAGTTTGTGATCTAGTTGAGGAGAGACAGGGTCAACCCACCATCCCTTAGCCATCTGAGGTTTTAGGCTCACTACACAAGAGCTTTCTAGAGCCCATGGCACTTGGGGAACCCTACTAGTGTCTCCTTTGGGATGGACACACATTGTCTATGAACTGGGCTGACTTCTGGGTCGCTAGAGCATTAGACCCCTTACCACTTCTGCATCCTGGAGAACATCCAGGATGTGGTTGTCCATGGGAGGGCCAATGGGGGTCCTCACTCCGAATGAATCTCCAGAATTGAAGAGAGATAAGGGCTGGGTGGAGGTGTTCATGTTTCCCTTTGCTGGGGTGGTATCAATAGGTGTGTCTGAGAAGTGGGTCTCAAAAGACCCCTCCTCTAATCATACCAGAGTGCCTCCAATTTCCCTCCCTCTCCTAAGGCTAGGGGTAGGGGTAGGGGTGGAGGGTGAACAGATCAAATAAAAAAAGAAAGTAGTTAATGTTTCCCACTTGACCTTTCTCCCTCACTCTCTTACCCCCAGCCCCAGCGGGCGGCGAGCTGAGGGGCTGAATGGAGTAGAGGGCACGATTTTCACATTAATGGCAGCATATGTTGTGTTTATTGACACCGCAGGGTCGGTGCTTGTGGTGGGTGAAGGGGGGGAGCCTAGGAGACCACAGGCAGGAGGGGAAGAGAAGGCAGAGGGGCTGGCTGCAGGCGGGTGGGGTGGAGAGTGAGAGGGGAGCCCAGGGCCTGGGGGAAGGGAGGCAGGAACAATATTGTTGTTGGAACACACCAGGTGCTCGCTGTCAGCCTGAACAAAAAGGAAGAGTCAGCAACTCTGGGGGGGGGGCGGTAGTGGGGAGGGGGAGCCACCGCCTGCTCCATTCTTGCAGCCTCTCCCCATTAACCCCTACTCTGCCATGCTGAGGAGCAGCTGGAGAGGGAAGGGGCATTCTGGGCTTTCTCTGGCTGCCTAGGTCCAGCCAGACACCTCACATCCTTTACTTCATCTCGGGGACATGGTTACTTGGCGTAGGTGGTGGCAGGACTTCAATGTGTCTTCCTCAAAGCCATAATGGAGCGGTTTATGCCAGTCCTTGTGAAGTTGGAAGGGTTCGATGATCTTGGGCTTCAGAAGGCAGCTGCAGGTGGAGGGGGAGGACGCTGTGAAGAGAGGGTGAATAAGGAACAAGGGGGCACTGGGCTGGAAGAGGCGGGTTTGCCTGTAAAGACCACCCACAATTCCTCTTCCTCAGCCTTGTAGATTCTTTGACTCCTGGAAGTCTTCCCAGGGTCGTCTGGCCTGGGGCTAGGGACCAAGAGAGAAAGGGATTCAGGACTTTGGATGCTGTGAAGAAATGGCTGCCGGTTGGCTGCAGGGCCTGGGCTCATACACTCCTCAGCCTGGAAGCACTGGATGTGGAGGTGCATCCTGGAACACTCAGAGATGAGGGGTGTGGGTAGAAAACAGACTTCCCCCTCTTGTCTCCACTCAGTTCTAAGGGTCTGAGAGGGCCTCCAGGTCCCCAGTTGGGGAGTTAGACCAGCAGGTGTCACCGGCTGTCACTGTTCGTCCTGCCTCCCCCCTCCTTCCCTGCAAAGCACTGGAGAGAAGCAAGGTGCTTAGAACTGCTGGCACTGTTTGCAGAGTTCCCACTGCTGGGGACCCCCCTGGGCTTGGGAGTAGAACGCCTGGCGGGTAGTGGGAGGAGAGAAGGCTCCTGTCACCGCAGGGAGGCGCAGTGAGGACGTGTTCCGCCCTCCGGCCTGCATCCTGGGGGAGTCTGTAACCTGACATTCTGGGTCCTTCGGCCTGGACGTTCTAACTTGGGTCCTGGTGATTCTAGGGTCCATGTTCTGGCCCATATTTGTATCTAGGGTTGCCCTTGACCCCCTCCCCCAAGGATAAAGGGTCCCGTTTCCCATCCCCACCCTCAGGGTCCACCTCTGACCGGCCACCACGCGTCTCTGAACTTGGACGCAGAGGCCATAGTAGGCTCTGAGCTACCCTCGAGGTGGGCACCGGGGCCTGGAACAGCCTCTGCTTCCAGAGACGTGGCCGACCCTCCGCGCTGTGTCCTCAGGGCGCCGTCCCCACAGCGTCCTCTCCTGCGTCCCGGTCCCTGTGGCCCTGGAGCTGGAAGTCCGGTCCCCTCCGCGGCCCCGGGCCAGGCGCACCCCGCCCCCGGGCCTCTCGCCGGGCTCCAGCTGTGCGCAGAGCAGTCCCCGGCTCGGCTCCAGCTCCTCAATGGCCCTGCTCCCCCATTACCCTGATGTCGGCCCCTCTCCCCCTCGGCTTTATCGGCTCTCAGCCGGCTCCGCCGGGGTAATGAGGGCCCTCCTAATTACCATTGCAGAAACTCCACTTACATTAACAGCTCCATCGGAGGAGCGGCAACATCTGCTGTGTGCAGGCAGGCACCCCGCCCCCGCCCCTCGCTCCCCTTCCTTGCGGGCCTCCTCTTTCGGGGCGCTCTCCCCAGCCTCTTCTCCACTGTTTCCGGTGTCTTCTACCCTTCCCTTCTAATCTCGTCTCTCCGCACTCCCTTCCCATCAGGTCTCTTTCAACATCAGCATCCTAGGATGAGGGAGAGCCCCACAGAAGGAGGCCCCAGAGATCCGGAGAGATGGAGACACTGACCCCTGACCAGGGCTCCAGGAGACTCAAACTCAGGATTCCAGAAACACGGCTAGGGCACCCAAGAACAAACAGAAATGTAAGCAGTAGGGAGTGTAAAAGAAATGGAGTGTAGAGGTGGGGGGAGGGCCTTCACATCTACTGGTGTGCACAGCGTGTGTGCATGGTGTGTATGTAAGCATTAGGTATACATGCATCAGTGTACCTTTCCATGAGTGCGCATGCATTTATCTACATTCATGAGTATACTTATGCATTTGTATCACGTATGCAATTATATTTGCATCCTGCAAATGTGTATCCCTGTGTGTGCATATAAGTGTGTATCATATGTGTAATTTTGCACATATATCATTCCAGCTTAACTTATGTTTTATGTCTATGCTCTGTATTCAAAGTTGTGTATGCACCACCTAGATTTGTGTGTTAGATGCATATGTGCCTCTGGGAGTGTTTGCATCTCTGCATGCATGCCTATGCATGTGTGTATCATCTGTGTAATTATTTGATGAGAGAGGGAGCATGTGTGTGTTCCTGCTCCATGGGGGATGACAGGCAGTTGGGAAGACGCTGAGCCCATTTTATCTGAGGTTAACAGGGGTCACATTTCACTCTTGGAAGTCCCCCCCCCCATACAATTAAGCCTCAGTGTGGTGGAAAGACAGCCAGCAGACATTAAGAAAGGTCAACAATATTATCAGCTCCTAATCCAATTAGTTACTGTTTATTTGGGAAACTGGCTCCAGGTCAGCTTCTAGGGAGGAGGCCTGGAGAAAGGAGGGCCTCTCTCAGGGAAGAGCTAAAAAACGAACTAGCAAGAGTGGCCGGAGGTGTGGATTGGTATGGAGAGGCTGACCCCAAATCATCACCTGATAATGCATCATCACCTTCTATTCCTTCTGTATCAGGGAGCTCTGGTGGCTTAGGGGCAAAGAGAAGCAAATCTGAAGGTATGTGGCTCTTATCCACCAGCTACTACACAGAAGAAAGATTGGTAATCTCTAACTGCCTCTGAAAATCCATTGGACGGTCAGCTGTGGGTTGGTTCTGACTCTGTAATACATAGCAACAATCTACATCATGTTGGGCAGGGGAAGGGATGGGATCTGGAATTTCATCTCTAAAGGTTGGAGGTGTCAAATAATAAGTTTTATCTCCCTTGCCCTAAGAGACTTCGTTTCTTTCACTAGTCCTGAATCTCTAAGAGGGAGACTGGGAGCTGGACAGGCTGCTTGGGGGATGTGGCCATGTTTCCCTGGGGATGGGAGAGTCAGAGGAGGAGATGTTGGTAAATGCACTATTAGTTTTGAAGCCACTTCATTAATCCTGCCCTCTATTTTATTTCCCCCTTTTCTCTCCCACATAGCATCTTTTTCTGAACCTACCAAAACTCCCCCCAGGAGTGGAGGAGACAGATGGGGTCCTTGGCTTGGCCTCACTGGGTATTGGGGTTCCCTTACTGAGTATAAAGAGTGAAAGAGACCCATAATTTGACCTCCTAGTCTTAGGAAGTGAGCCATTGGGAGAGTTGAGGGCTCTAGGCAGCAAGGGAGCAGGTGTGATGGTCTTTACCCTGCTCTGATCTTAGTGACCTTTATTTAAGGACTCCAGATGGATCCAAGTGTTTTAGAGAAAACCTCTCTCAAAGAGTTACCTCATTTTCTCTCCCACCAAAAGAAAACAGCAACGATGTCTTACATACCTTTATTCCAGCAGTTCTCATCCCTGACTGAACATTGACATCATCCTGAGAAACTCTTTAAAAAAGTCCATACTCCAGTGACAAAGAGAATACAGAACTGGAACTGAGAAAAACAATACCCTTCACAATAGCTAATCACAAGATTAAATATTCGGGAGTAAGTCTAATCAGAAGCACAAAGGATCTATTCAAAGAAAACTATAAAACATTACTATAAGTAACAAGATTTTACTGAAGATTATCCAAAAACGACTGGATCAGCACATCAACAGAGAACTGCCAGAAGTCCAGGCTGGGTTTAGAAGGGGTCGTGGTACTAGGGATATTGTAGCTGATGTTAGATGGATCTTGGCTGAAAGCAGCAGAGAATACCAGAGGAATGTCTATCTGTGTTTCATTGACTATGCAAAGGCATTTGACTGTGTAGATCATAACAAACTATGGCTGACTCTGGGAAGAATGGGAATCCCAGAACACTTGATCGTTCTAATGCGAAACTTATACTTGGACCAGGAGGCAGTGGTCAGAACAGAGTAAGGGAACACCGCATGGTTCAAAATTGGGAAGGGCGTACGCCAGGGATGCATCCTATCTCCATAGCTTTTCAACCTATATGCAGAACAGATTATCCGGGAGGCTGGGCTCTATGAGGAGAAATGTGGGGTCAAGATTGGTGGACAATTTATCAACAATCTGCGTTATGCGGATGACACAACCCTGCTTGCTGAAACTGAAGAAGACCTGAAGCACCTGCTGCAGAGTGTCAAGGACTGCAGCCTACAATATGGATTGAAGCTCACTGTCAAGAAGACAGATTCTCACCACTGGACCAATTGGCAGCATCAGGATGGATGGTGAAGAGATTGAGATTGTACACAGCTTTAGCTTGCTTGGCTCCACAGTCAACAGTCTTGGCACCAGCAGCCAGGAAATTAAAAGGCACATTGCCATGGGAAAGTCTGCTGTTAGGGACCTCTCCAAAGTACTGAAGAGCAATGGTGTCTCTCTGGAGACTAAGGTGCATCTGATACATGCCATGGTCTTCGCAATCACTTGTTATGCATCAGAGAGTTGGACAATGACCAAGGAGGATAGAAGGAGAATTGATGCCTTTGAGCTGTGGTGCTGGAGAAGAGTATTGAGAATACCATGGACTGCTAGGAAAACAAACAGATTTGTCCTGGAAAGGGTTAAACCAGGTGGCTCCTTGGAGGCAAGGATTCTGAGGCTCCGTCTAACTTACTTTGGACATATTGTGAGGATAGACAGGTCCTTGGAGAAGGACATCATGCTTGGGAGGGTGGAGGGACGGCGCAGGAGAGGAAGGCCCTCTATGAGGTGGATTGATTCAGTGACTGGGATAATTGGGATGGGAGTGTCAGAGACAGTGCGATTGGCACAGGACAGAGCGGAGTTTAGGGCTGTTGTACATAGGGTCGCTGTGAGTCGCAAGCAACTCGACGGCACATAACAACAACAACAACAACAACAACAATAAGTAACAAAAAGAGACCTGGAGAAAAGGAAGAATATCCCTTGCTCATGGGTAGGAAGACTCAATATTGTGAAAATGACAATACTACTAAAGGCAGTTTACACCTTCAATGCAATCCCAATACAAATACCAATTCCATTCTTCAATGAAATGGAAAAGGCAAGTTCCAATTTCATTTGGAATGGAAAGAGGCCCTGAATAAGCAAAGCACTCCTTAAAAAGAAAAACAAGGTAGGAGGCATCTCACTCCTTTTTTTTTTTAGATTTTTTTTAAATTTTATTATTTCTGTGTGACTGTACCATCAAATCAGATCTGACTGGTACAGGAGGAGATTGCCCCTCCTTCCCCAGCAGAGCATCTGGTGGATTTGATCCGTGCACCTCTGGGACTGTAGTTGCAGCTTCTTGCCACTAGGCCACCTGAGCTCCCCTGCATCTCACTCCTGATTTCAAATCCTACTACACTGCCATGGTGGTCAAGACAGGATGGTACTGGTAAAATGACAGACACATAGATCAATAGAATCTGAAAATCCAGAAAGCAGCCCATCTACCTATGGTCAACTGATTTTTGACAAGGAGATAAAATCAGTTAAGTGGGGGAAGCATCAGCCCGTTTAACAAATGGTGTTGGCAAAATTGGAAAACTATCTGCAGAAAACTCAAGCAAGATCCACACCTCACTCCATACACAAAAACCAGCTCAAAGTGGATCAAGGGTCTAGGACTACAACCAAGGACTATAAACTTCATTAGAGAAAAGCTTGCAAAAACTCTAGAAGCCCTAATCCACAACATAAACAGTCTTCCAAGCATCTTGAAAAACTTACAGGAGAGGATAAAATAGATGAATGGGACCTTCTAAGAATAAAATCCCTATACATACCCAAAAACTTCTCCAACAGGCTAAAAAGGGAAGCCACAGACTGGGAAAAAATATTTGGCAATGACATGTCTGATAAGGGACTTATATCTAGAATTTATAAAATACTCGAGCACAACAACAAAATAAAGGTAAACAACCCAATTAAAAAATGGGACCAGGATATGAACAGACTACTTCACCAAAGATGACATTCAGATGGCAAAAACCACATGAGGAAATGTTAAGAATCTCTAGCTCTAGAAGAGATGCAAATCAAAACTATGAGATATCATCTCACTCCAGTAAGAATAGCAAAATTTAACAGAACAGCAAACAACAAATGCTGGAAAGGTTGTGGAGAAACTCACATTTATTCACTGTTGGTGGGAGTGTAAAATGATGCAACTACAGGGAGCTCTGGTGGCCTAGTGGCAAGAAGCTGTACTGCAATCCCACATGTATGTGGTTTGAATCCACCTTTTGCTCTGTTGAAGAAGGAGGGGCAATCTCCTCCTGTACCAGTGAGATCCGGTTTGACGGCACACACACAAAAAATAATAAAGATAATTTTTAAAAAAAAAAAATGACGCAACCACTATGGAAGGCAGTATGGCACTTTCTCAAAAAATTGAAAATAGAAATACTATTTGATCCAGCAATTCCATTACTGGGAATATACCCTGAAGAAACCAGAATTGCCACCCAAGAAGATATAAGCACACTCATGTTTATTGTTGCTTTATTCACAATAGCAAGGAGTTGGAAACACACCAACTGCCCATCAACAAATGGCTAGAGAAGCTGTGGTATATTCACACAATGGAATACTATGCTGCATTGAAAAACAAGGGACTCATGAATTCTAGAAAATGGGTGATCCTGGAGGACGTTATGCTGAGTGAAGTATCTCAGTCAAAAAAGGACAAATATTGCATAATTTCACTGTTGAAAACCAGAACTGACATTGGGGTTGAGGGGAAACAAAGAGGGGATAAATAATGTATACTGCATTGAAACAGATAACGGAGAGAACTGTTTAGGAGGAATATATGACTAGGTATTATTGTCATGACAAGAGTCCAGCATGAAAGCTGCCTAGTGGAGTGGGCTTGGGGCCGGGGAGGTTGTATAAAAATGAAAGGGTTTTTGGGTTTTTTTTTTACTTTTCAAAGAGAAAAGTGAACTAAGGGAGGTGTGGGCAGGAAGGAAAGTGTGCAACAATGAATGAATGGAAATCCAAAGTTTCTAAAAAAAAAAAAAGTTTCTGTAAATTTTCATTAAAATAAATAAATTTTTTAAAAGTCCATGCCCCAGACCAAGCCAAATCTGAATCCCAAGGAATCTGTATCTTTTATAAAGCTCCATAGATGATGGTTATGATTAAAAAGTAGAGTTTTGATAAGCTGTAATTCACAATGACAAAGGACTAAGAACTCTCATTTGTCAGGGCAGTATTATTATCTCTACCTTATAGATAAAGGAAATTGCTTGGGATAAGGAATTGCTCTGACAAGTCAAAGGTATACAGTTTGAATCCACTAGCTGTTTCACAAGAGAAAGATGAGCAGTCTCCTCTTATGTGATTTACAGCTTCTGAAAACCTGCTGAAGGGGCAGCTATAAGTCAGTTCCAACTCAATGGTACTTAACAACAAGTGGGTAAGGAGTTGAGCTTCCAACCCCAAAGCAGGTGTTTTGAATCCACTAGCCGTTCTGAGGGAGAAAGACGAGCAGTCTCCTCTGAAAACCTGCAGGAGGGTCAGCTATGGGTTGGTTCCAACTTGATGGAACACAGCAACAATACTTTCTAGAACAGTCTCCTCCTGTGCAATTTATAGCCTCTGCAGGATCAGCTACAAGTTGGTTCTAACTCAGCAGCTCTCGTGCCGTTGAGTCGTTTGCGACTCATAGCGACCCTATGTACAACAGCCTTAAACCCTCATCTATCCTGTCCAATCGCATTGCCTCTGACACACCCATCCCGATTACCCCAGTCACTGAATCAATCCATCTCATAGAGGGTCTTCCCCTTCTGCGCTGTCCCTCCACCCTACAAGTTTGATGTACCTACCTCTCCAAGGACCTGTCTCTCCTTACAACATGTCCAAAGTATGTCAGACAAAGCCCCAGAATCCTTGCCTCCAATGAGTAGCCTGGTTTAACCCTTTCCAGGATGAATTTGTTTGTTTTCTTGTCAGTCCATGGTACATTCAATACTCTTCTCCAGCACCACAGCTCAAAGGCATCAATTCTCCTTCTATCCTCCCTAGTCATTGTCCAAAAACCCATGTTGTTTTTATGTGCTGTTGAGTTGCCTGAAACTCATTGTTACCCTAAGTACAACAACTCTGAACAGTGCCCTATCCTAAGCCAGTCTCACTGACTCCAACACACCTACTCCCATTACCCCAGATACTGTGTCAATCCATCTCATCTGGGGTTTTCCTCTCCTGTGCTGTCCCTCCACCCTTGCGAGCATGTGTTCTTCTCCAAAGACCGGTCCCTCTTGGCCACGTGCCCAGAGTATGTGAGATGGAGCTTAGCAAGCCTATACTAAGTTTTCACTTAGGCACTATGGAGCATCTCAAGACAAATAGATAAGGGTTTTGCTCCCAACTATCTGACACCCTCACAGAGTCTAAACACTGGTTGATTAATAAGGAAGATGGAATAATAGTTGATGCCTTTGAATTGTGATATTGGCAGGGAATACTGAACATACGATAGAATGTCAAAAGAACAAATAGATTCATCATGGAGGAAATACAGCCAGAGTGTTTCTTGGACCCAAGGAAGATGTGTCTTCATCTTATATATTTGGGGTATGCTTTCAGGAGGGGTGAATGCCTGGAGAAGGAAATCATGTTTGGCAAAGCAGACAGGAAAAAAAGAAGGCCCTCAATGAGATGGAGTAACACAGTAGCCGCAAAAATAGGCTCAAACAGAACAGGGGCGAGGTAGTGTTTTATTCTGTTCTCATTTACTTCTTTGTCACTGAGTTGATTGCAGTTCATAGCAATGCTCTGTAGGGTTTCTGAAGTTATAAATTTTGATGGGAAGAGCTTGCCCATCTTTCTCTTTTGAAGCAACCTGGTGGATTACAGCCTCTGGAAAAATGTAGTATTTTGGTAAACAGTACATGCGGTCATTATAGATCAGAGGTGACTCAGTAGCACCTAAAACCAATATGATATATGTAAACATGTAAACAACAAGGGCTTTAGGGCCACTTCTGCTTTTGTATTAGGACTCCACTGCATTTTCCACGTTCTATTATTCAACTCTTAGCTGTTTGGAGGCTCATTAGTAAAATGGAGGGGAGCTCTGGTGGCCTAGTGGCAAGAAGCTGCACTGCAATACCAAAGGCATCGAGTTCAAATCCACCAGATATCCTGTGGGAGAAAGATGGGCAATATCCTCCTGCCCAATTAACTGCCTCTGAAAACCTGCAGGAGGGTCAGCTATGGGTTGGTTCCAACTTGATGGAACACAGCAACAATACTTCCTAGAGTTATTAAGATTAGAGACAATGGATACGAAGTTTTTAGCACCATGTAGGTGTTCCATAAATGGTAAATATTCTCTTTTAGGGCAGCAACAACCTACTTACATACAGCAGAGATTGTGAGAATGAGGCAGAATGTGGCAAGATTTCCATCTGTTGCCCTTAGGGTTGCTGTGTTCAACAGATTGAAACCAGAGACCACTCAATGGCACCTAACAATAGCAACAAAATTTTTTTTAATTGTATATTTAACTACTGAGATAGTAAAAATTGCAAGACTGGCAATACTAAAACAACTGAAATTCACTAGAACAACTGAAATTTACAATATTTCTGGGGGTGTAAATTAGTGGAGCCAGTTTGGACAGATGTTTGGCAGCACCTATTGAAAGAGGGAGCTCCAGTATAGTCAGTAGAGAGATACACTGCACCCAAAGACGGTGAGTCAGCGGTTGAGTCAGTTCTCAGTAGCAATGAGAAAAGAGACCTACTAAAGCTAAACAAAGTGTATCCTACAGCTCAGCACATCTCCAGGTTTGCCCAAGGGTTTATGTGCAACTTACATCCAGCAAGACATGCAAGAACATCCACAGCAGTTTATTTCATAATAGTCCCAAAGTAGGACAACCCAAATGCCCAGTAACAATAAAATGGGTAAAGAAGTTTTGCTGTGGAGAAAGGCAATCTCCTCCCATTGCAATTTACAGCCTCAGGTTTGAGGGTCGCTGTGAGGCAGAACTGACTTGGGGATAGTGAGTGGTTTGGGACACAGTGGAAACTACAAAGCAAGACAAAGTCATGAACTACTGAAACAATCATCAATAAGGGTAAATTTCTCAGATACAATATTGCATGAAAGAAGGCGGATAAAAAGAAGTGTATACTATATGATTCATTTTTGTAAAGTAAAAAAATAAGTAGCCAAACCAAACATAGTTAATCTATGATAAAAGAATGAGTTTAGTTAGAATAGGAGGTCTTGGATGGAGAAAAGAATCCTGGGTGCTAGAGAGGGGTTATAGGTATAACTTCACCTGGTTAGAGGACACCGCACACATGTTCATTTTCAAAATCACTTAAGTTGAGTGGGCTTGTCTGTCTATAAGTTATACTTCAATTAAGAAACAAACAATTATGTTATAAAATGGCATAAGATTGATGCCCTGAGAGAGGAGAAATGGCAACAGGGACGATGGAGTTCAGAGGAAGAGGTACACCTGGTGGTCATTATTCACAGGAAGAGTGATCAGGAGAGATTGACTAAGAAGAGGCATTAGAAGACTTGGAGGAAAGCTGACGTATTGATGGGCAGGGGAGTAAAGAGCCACACTCATTAAGAAGGATTTTTCCAGGTGAGAAGTAACTAAGGGTGGGCAGGAGAAAGGCAGGTGGAGACTGGCTCAGAGAGACCCTTCTGAATGCCACTGAGAAGTTTGTATCTAACCAGTTTGATGGACACTGCAAATTTTGAACAGGGCAGGGATGTAAACTGGCTATGCTTTAGAAGCATTGTGTCTGGCAGCATGTGGAATGTATGGAAGAGAGAGAGGCAGGAGGACTCTGCCTTCAGGCTACTGCAACCCCAAGACCATCCAGAGAAGGAGCCTGAGTGCAGTAATGGAGGTCAGCAGGAGAAGTGGACATTACAACAAGAAGATTCAGTCAAGGGTGATGTCCTCTGAGAGACAGACTCCCTGCCCAAGCCCACTGGGGGCATCAGTTGTTATTTCCTCTGCATTCTATTCTCTCTGGACTCAGGGTGCTGGCACCCTGGTTCTTGTTCTGTGGAAGCTGGGCCCTAGAAAGTGCTTCATTGTATCTGCTTCCTGCTGCTACCCCTTCCCCCCAGCATTATTCTTGGTATGTTGTTGTGTTGTTAGATGCCTTGAGGCCAGTGAGGGTTTTTTCTCCTGAGGAAGATGGCCCTCAAGCACCAGGCCTTGCCCCTAGTCCAGGCGGTAGCCTCCCAGCTACTAGCTCCTCCCCCAACACTCTTCCTCCAACACACTCTTCCTCCTCCTCACTACCCTCCATCCTCCTCCATTCCCTCTGGTGCTGGCTGACCATCCCTCCCCTGCCTGCCAACAGCATCCATCAGCAGCACTTTAAGCTCTGACCAAGCCTCTCAGAGTTGCTAAATCCTCTATTTGGTTTAGTTCCACTCCAACTTCCCCTGCACTGAGGGACCCGATGGGACATGGGGAAATTATACATGTAATAAAGAGCTGGTTTTCTCTGATAATTCTGATAATGATACACACCTCACATCTTCCCATGCACATACATTGTCACATAAACACACACATGTCATATCCTACACCCCCTACTCCACATGCCAACCAGAGCTGACATGCAGCTTCCAGATGTTTTTCAGACCTGTGTTTCCACTCACCCCACGGATCACACTAAAACTCATACCCTGTTCCCAGCACCCACATCACAGTTTTCTTATTACATCGTAGCATTCACGGTCTTACTCTAGGGACCTGTCCTTTCTGGCTCTCTTAGATCAGGAGCCCAAGTAGTGTCTGTGTTCATGATTTAACCAAGCCCTCTTCTTGGGACATGTGATTCCCTCACAGCCTTATTGAGTGAATGAATGAGTGAGTGAAGAAATGAATGGATACACATGTCACTGTTCCACGCTTGAATCCATTCTTTCAAAGGCATACCTCACATTATTTTATGTTCCCTCCCTCCTCTCCACTCACACACTGCCTGTCTGAAGTGTGCTTGTACAGACACACCCCACAACTCCTGGGGAAGACTTCTGTTGGTGAGTCTTTGTAATATATCTCACTAAAGATTTAGGATTAATGTGAACAGCTTCCTGGGATTCTCCTGTGTGGTTGTGTGTGAGTTGGGGGGTGGGACAAGCTAGTGTGGGTTGATATGTGTGAAGGAATGTGTCAAAAAGGAACAGTGCTGTGTATGTGTATGTAGGGAGTGAATGTGTGAGTGTGTAAGCAAATGTATGCAGCATCTGAGTGTTTATACCCAAATGCATGTGCACATAGGCTGGGCTCTCCAACTTCCTTATTTTCATTTTACACCCTCCCTCCTCCAGCTTCCACTTACCCTCTACTACAAACTTTCATACCCAGGAGAATGAATAAAACCACATAACAGGCCTCCTCACTTGCTGATCACCATACCACAGCCCCAACTCATACACTCTGAGCGCTTCAGCCTGACATTCTCCCTGGTCTCTTTCCTGCCTCCAAGATGGCCCAACACAATCCAGCCTGCCCTCAGCCCCTATCCCAGGCTCCCCTTCCTCCAACCATGGCCAAGAGTCCCACAAAACTCTCCCTTTGAACATCTGTTCTTTGGGGACCTCTGCTCCATCAAGCCCTTGTGATTTTAGTCCTTTCTCAAAAGTGGAGCCCTCTCCTGGGCAAACTTGGTCACTACTACAGTTTCATGCCTCTGCAGGCGACTTTGCGGTGTCTTCTCTAAGCTCCAACCTCTCACACTCTCTGCCCCCTTCTACCCATCACTCAGGACCTGCTCAACTTAACCTTCTGACCACTTTTCTTAGTCATTATCCCCACTTCCACTTCATTCCTTCACCACCACTCCGGATCTACTCTCTGGGGCTACCTGAGAGACAGTTAACTACTCATGACTGGCCTATCCTCTCCATACATGGAACAGAATGCTGATTTTCGTGTTTAAGCACATTGATCTGGTTATGTCACAGCCCTACGCAAGGCTCCTCAATCTTCTAGCATAGAGACCCCCAACCTTCCTAGTGCCTGTTGGTTTGGTTATAACTCAGCCTCTGCTCATCTCCCAGGCTCCTTTATCAGCCACCACATTCAGGTCTGTTCAAAGGGTCGCTATGAGTCATACTTGACTTGCTAGCCCATAATAACAACAACCTCCTTCTATTAAGCATTCCATTCAAATCCACCAACTGCTCTGCAGGAGAACGATGAGGAATCTCCTCTCACGTGACATACTGCCTCAGAAAACCTGCTGGAGGCTCAGCTGGGTGCTGGCTCTGACTTGACGGTACACCACAACAATTTCCTTCCATTACCTGCTCACATGTCACTTTCTCAGGAAAGCTTTGTTTCACCCGCTAAACCAGGTAAACCCAACCCTTACTGTATGCACATTACACTGGAAGACTTCCTCAGTTGGCCTTATTCCACTTGCAATTTTATGCTTCTTCATGCGATTATTTTATTAATGCCTAGATCACCCACTCAAGCTCTTTTGGGTAAGGAATACGTTTTTGCGCATTCCTGAATCCACAGGACATTGTCTGTTACTTGAGAGGCTTTTGAAAAATATTTGAGGAATGAATGAATTCACCAGCCGCCTGGACTGGACAAATAGAGAGCTTTCACCCCAAACAAGGTGGGGTCTGCTCATCATGCCACTTCCCTGCTGAAGAACTTTCTGTAGCTCACTGTTACCTTACATACCAAAACTAATGTCCTTTCCCTGGTCTTTTCAGGCGTTTGATCATTCAATCTCCTTCACCCAATCCAAATTGATTTCCTTTATTTTCTGTCACTAGTTTTCACTTCCCCCTAGTACATTTATTGCCACATAAACTCTTTTTCAATTTTAACTTTGTCCATGCTATTCCTTCCTCCTGGGAATATTAATTTCTTTTTTATCTCTGCCTACATCTCACCATGGCCCCTGACCATTCTGGCATTTTCCTAGAACTTGCTAAATTCCTATAGCCTGTATGCTACATATAGAATACCAGAGCGTGTCACCTTAGAAGGGACCACAGAGATCGCTGTTTCTACCAGTGTTTGAGCAGCCTCTAAGGTCATATTTCCCCAAATCCGCCATTTAAATATCACTTTCACAATTCCTTCCACATCTATATACCAGCTTTGATGCTACCTACTTGATGTTTGTATTTAAATAAATGTATTATTTTTTAAAATTGAATGTGTTTGTTACAAAAACAACAACAACAAAAACATTATAACACTACCACAACTGGAAATCCAGTCACTACTTGCCCAAATCAGAAAGTATTGAAAGAAATACGATAAAAACCAACAATATTACTTGATTTTAGCTGGATACCGTAACTTTCTGGTGAGAGAGCCTGAGCGTAAGCCCTCCTTTTTCTTGGCTTGAAAAGGGCAAAGATGAGAAGTACATGGTAGGGAGGTATTAATGATGACCTGAGCCAAATGGAGACTTGCTCTTGATAAAATAGGAAGGACTGAAAGAGAATTATACAACTTGGAATGCTTGTCACCGGCAAGATGAGACCTTCATATGTTCTATTGCGTCTCCACATATTAGAATATTATACTGTCATCAAAATAATGACACTTGAGTTACATGCAACAATGAGGCTGAATCTTAGCAACACAGTGTTATATGAAACTGCAAATTGGGAAAAAATTACATATTCATCAACTGTCTTTTAAAAAATTAAAACTATTAATTTTAAGAATAAATAAATACACACCCCACATACCCACTGCCATCAAATGGGTCTGACTCATAGTAATGCTCCAGCACATTTCCAGATGATAAATGTTTATGCTCAGAATAGCTGGGGGATTTGATCTACTGACCTTAACATTCCCCACATTGTCACTACAGCTTCTAGGAACACATATAGGTGCAATCAAACTATATAAAAAAGAAGGCAAAGAGGTAATAAATATCCTATGAATAATTGGATGAAAGCCCAAATGTAATTTGTAACCTTTCACTCAGGTAAAATAAAAATATTTTTTATAAAAGAATAGGGGGAACAAGCAGTAATAAATACAGGACTCAGAATGTCAGTTGCTCAGATTTAAAGAGTCAAGGAACTTAGTCAGTAGTTAGGGTCAAATTCTTGGGTTTATTGTTAGGTTGTAAGTTCACAGAAAGTTTAAAACATTACTTAAAACAAAAAAAAAACTAGCATGAATATCATTTCAGTAAAAAATTTAAAAATCTAGGCATATGTAGGGAACTCTGGTGGCTTTGTGGCAAGAAGCTGCTCAGCAATCCTGAAGGCACGTGGTTTAAATCTACTAACTGCTCCACGGGATAAGGATGGGCAGTCTCTTCCCGTGTGAAAACTGCCTCTGAAAACCTGCCAGAAGGTCAGTGATTGGTCAGTTCCACCTCTACAGCACACAGCAGCAACAGCAACAACAGGTACATATAAACAGGAGTTCTAGCAGCAGAGTGGTAACCAAAGAGTCAACAGTTCAAACTCCACAGCAGCTCCAAATGAGAAAGATTTGGGAACCTAATTCTGTAAAGGTTTAAGCAAAAACCTTACCACCATTGATTCAATTCCATTGCATAGTGACTCTCTCTCTAATTTCTGAGTCTGTAAATCCTTTTTCTTTTTTAAAATTGTTTATATTTTATTTTATTATTTTGTGTGTGTGTATTGTCAAATTGGATGTGACTGGCACAGGAGGAGACTGTCCCTCCTTATTCAGCAGAGCATCTGGTGGATTTGAACTGCTTACCTCTGGGATTGCAATGCAGCTTCCTGCCACTAGGCCACCAGAGCTCCCTAGTCCGTAAATTCTTTTAAAAAAATTTTTTTTTAAATTTTATTTTATTATTTTGTGTGTGTGTACCATCAAATCGGATCTGACTGGTACAGGAGGAGATTTCCCCTCCTTCTCCAGTAGAGCATCTGGTGGATTCGAACCGCATACCTCTGGGATTGCAGTGCAGCTGCTTGCCACTAGTAGTCTGTAAATTCTTACAGAAGACTGCCCATCTCATTGGGCAGATGTGCAACCTTTTAGTTTGGCATGCAAAACACTGCCTAAAATCCCCTGAGACAGTTCTCCTCTGTCAGTAGGGCCATGAAGAGTCAGAATCGACAGCAACAATTGTGGGTGTTGATTTTTTAAAAAAAATATATTTATAATAAGGTCACTCATTTAAGTACCAACAATAAAACTGTGGCACGGCCCAAGGATTATGGTTTATTCTGTTCTGTGACTCTAAAGCCCAGTGGTAAAAAGAAGAAATAAAAGAGTGAGAGTATAAAAAGAAATAAAGCCACCAAACTTTCTTGCTACAGATTTCAATATGATTATATATTTTGTCATTGCACCATCTAAAATAAGCCAGTAGATTGGAGAAATAGAGGAAAAAGGAGTCAGAAATATGAAGAGGAAACAGAATATGTGACTGATGGTCTTTGAAAACAACTTCCCTTTTGCTGTAAGACCAGACGAATCAAATGGTCCCCAGCTATCACTGTGAAATATTTAATATGCAAAAAATTATTTCGAAAAACCCTAATCAAGAGGAGGGAAATGCAAAACAGAGTTTTTCATGAACTTCAGATTTTTTGACGCATGGAAGCTGGATCAATCCCTGAAACTGTTGACCTGAGCTAATCTTTAAACCTTGAACAAATTAACAAACAAAAATGAAGTCTTTTCTTAAAACCAAATGAGAAGAAAAAAACACAAACCCAAATGAGAATTTAACAACTGAGAGACTGACAGATGGGTGGACAAACACATCTGTCTTAGAGAAAGTGCAACCAGGGTGCTTCTTAGAGGCAAAAAAACCCCTTGGTGACAAATGGTGCCACTGTTGTAGAATGAGGCTGGCATTGGGGTGGGGGTAAGGCTGAGAAAAACTGGATGAAATATGTTTACGGCATTGACGTCTATGGGGGAGAGAATAGTTTAAAAGTATTATATTTTAGGGCATTATGTTTATCGTAGGAGTACGCAATGAGGGTGGCAAAGTGGATTATATTTGGGGTTGGGAGTGGGATTGGGGGAGGTGCGGGGGGGATTGTATACCAATGAGGGAGTTTTTCTTTTGCTTTTCAAGGAGAGGAGCAAATGGGGGGGGGGGAGGTGGGGGGGGCGGGGAGAAGGGTGCAACAATGAATGAATGGAATTCCAAAATCTCTGTAGATGTTCACTGAAATGAAAAATAAATAAATTAAAATATTAAAAAAAACCCACACCCTTGGCTCACATACTTTGGGGATGTTGTCAGGAGGGACTAGTCCTTGGAAAAAGATAACATTCTGGGAAAGGTAGTGGGTCAGCAAAACAGAGGAAGACCCTCAACAATATGGCTTGACACAGTGATTACAACAATGGGCTCCAAGCAGGTGGAGATCATAGTGGTGGCATAGCATAGGGCAAAGTTCCAGAGGCACCGAACAGCCACATCAAGAACAAAAGTAAAACAACAGTGCCTTGAGCACTGTGTTCTTTTAAGATCTACTTATATGAGACCAAAGTGGCAACAGCAAGAACCTGAGGGGCCATGAGTTGATGTTAATAGAGGAGGATCAACTCAGAGAAACAGGGTAGGAATGTTTGCACAACCTGAAGTGAAAGTCACTGAATTGTAGAGCGGCTGGACTTGGCATTATGTTTTGCTTGGTATATGCTCAGTCACAATGGCAAAAAAAAGAAAACTAGCCTTCCACCAGAGGTATGGGGTCTGCAAAGGGATGTCACAAGTGCTCTGAGGTCTCAGCCAGGAGGCTGCCTGCCTCTGTGGTAGGTATGCTTACCTCCAACCCTGAGGGAACTCCAGACTTGTGAAGGTGCCTGCCAGAGCAGATCCTTTGTTCTGGCGATTTTCCTGTTACCTGTAGTAATTCTGTTTTTCTGAAACGTTAGCCCAAGGCCTGTGCCTCTCATTCTCTTTGGGTGCTTGGCACAGGCTCTGGCATGGAAACCTGGAAATTGCTATCGGATGTGTTATCTTCATCCAAGTCTCCAGTCCTAGGGCAGGACTCTTACTCGAATTTCCAACTGTAAAAAAACTACAGCATCCCAACCTTTCCTGGGACAGAGCCTCTCTCCACAATGTTATTACTAAAGAGTCAGTTTTGACTCATGAGAAAATATTGCCCGTCCTGCGCCATCCTCACAACTGCTGGTGTGTGTTTGAGTCCATTTTGCCCAACACAATCCAGTATTTCCTTCTGGGAGGAAATTAGCATTCTGGAGAGAAATGTTTAAGCAATTTTCTGATAAACATTTAATGGGATTCAGATTTCTTCTCGGAAACCAATTTCCCATCTACGCCACTGATTGTCAGTAAGAGCTTGATGAATTTTATCCAGACGTTGTTTTTGTGTGTCCATTTAAAAAATCCCAACCACTCTAAATGTATCTACCAGGAGGTAGATACAATTGCCTTCTTTCAGCTCTCTTTACTTAAAGCAAGATAGAAATAAAACTTTGGCATGTTCTTGTAAATAAATTGTCTAAAAAGTTGTTTTGTGATCTTTATTTTATACACAACAAAATATCTGAAGGTGTGATAGGATTTCTTAACCATATTTTTGCTAACCCCTCAGCTGGGATTACTGAGCTCCAGGCTCTCACACTTATATTTTTGTTTGTTTGGTTGTTGTTGTTTTGTGGGTTTCTGTTTGCTTCCCCTCCTCCTTGTTGTATACTGCCGAATTGGATCCGATTGGCACAGGAGGCAGTTCAACTGGCACAGTCGGAGATTGCCCCTCCTTCTCCAGCGGAGCATCTGATGGATTCAAACCATGCACCTTTGAGATTGCAGCGCAGCTTCTTGCCTCTAGGCCACCAGGGTTCCCTTGCTCCCACACTTCTTGAATCTGCCCTGGGGACCGCCATACCTTTCTTAGCTCTTACTAGCTCTTTCCTTGATGGAATTAAAGGCTTAGGGAACCCCAGAATTAAAGGAGGTCAGGTATAAACTAGATGTATCTTTATAAATTCAAGTCCTCACTAAAACTCATGACTAAGTATGAGACCCCTTCACCCTCATGTGCTACATTTGTGGATCAGAACTAGGCATTGAGGAAAAGGATGGCTGTTGCCTTGGGCAGGGCCTCCCTCTGGGGCCCTCTCCTTAGGCAAGGCCTCCCTCTGGGGCCCTCTCCTTGGGCAGGGCCTCCCTCTGGAGCCCTCTTCTCTGGGGGTGTTGGGCTGAGAAGGAGCTGTGGACACCACTTCCTCAAGTTGTTGCTGGGCAGCCTGGGCCCTGAAACCTGGCCCCCATCCAGCTCTGAAATGAAGCCCCCATCTCCCATTGGACACGGGATTGTCTGCAGGACCAGCTGACTTCCAGCTGCCAAGCCTTCATTCAGCCCCTCCCCCACAGGCAGCCACATAGGGCAGAAAGAGCAGACTTAGGGAGTAAGCCATGGGCCTGGGGTCTGCTTAATCCTGGCTCCACCTTCAGGATCTCAGCCCAACATCAGAGAGATATCTTCTTAATCTTTTCCACAATTTCTTAATTATAGATGTAATATATGTTGATGGCAGAAATTTTGGAAACCATGGAGAAATATAAAGAAAATAATGACATGTATACTCTTACCACCCAGAAAAATCCCTCTATTTTGCAATCAATATTTTCTCATTAAAAAAATATATTCTATAGATTAATATCCATAATTAAGATCATTCTTTTTTTTCTTCCCCTCCCTCCTTATTGTATACCATCGAATCAGATCTGACTGGAACAGGAGGAGATTGCCCCGCCCCCCCCCAGCGGAAGACCTGGTGATTTCAAACCACGCACCTTGGGGATTGCAACACAGCTTCTTGCCACTAGACCACCAGAGCTCCCTTAATTAAGATCATTCTATAGCTAGGGTTTTTTTTATCCCTTTTCCCTTTCTTAACATTATTTCCTGAAAACATTTCTACATGATTAACAGTTCCTTGAAAATCTGATTTTTAGTGGGTGTGAGTTACTATAAGATCCACAAGGTTTCCTTACTCCAAGTGCAATTCCCGGCCTCCCCACCTCTCTGTTTTCTAGTGCTCCTTGTATGTGGTCTTCATGGTCTGTGGAGCTATAAATGCAACTATTATTTTATCCTGGGGCCTTTCTGAAGGCAGTAAGGGGTCATTATGGGGGTGGGCCTGCTGGAGGAAAGAAGAGAAGGGGGCTGCCAGAGGTAGGGGAAGGTAGCCTTAAATTTGAGCAAGTGTCAAATCTTTGAATAAGATCAAGGCTAGAGAGATTTTCAAATTCACCCGGGACCTTACTTTACCCCTCCTCACTTTAGTGCTGAGAAATAAGAAGAAATACTTGACGAATGGGTTTCCAGCGTTTTGAAGGCATCCAGGGAATTCATTAATGATAAACATGGTGATTTGATCTCATGACATCAGACATCACCTCCCCTTGGCTCAGATAGCCTTAGTTTTATGCAGCATTTTTCACGGAAATGTGGGATATTAGTGGAAAGAGCTGATGGGTTGGGGTTAGAAGACTAAACTCCTGTAACTGAGGTTTGATACTTAAAAAACATCATCATCTCCACACCTGGGGAGCTACTGAGCATCTAGGAGTGAATCCGTGAGAGATGGAAGAATTGGCTGGGCCTGGCTTCCTGTGAAGAAAGAGGCTAATCCTTGGTGTTTGGAATTGTTTGAGCAGAGACAAGGGACATCTGGCCCTTCCCCTCGGCATCTCCTGCTTCTCCATCAGCCCAAAGCTTTTCCCAGGGTTGCCACCACGCTGTTGATCCTTGGCACACTCAGGATGAAGCACGAAGCCTGAGGAGTTTTCTAAGCCAAAACTGAAAAGGCTGATTGGTCATAGGTGCTTAGGTCCCATCATTGGGCTTAACTCCAACCAGTTGAATGGTTAGATTTTTAAGGATTGTTCCCAGATTTTCTCTTCCCTTAATTCAATGCATTAGCAATGACAATAGCTCCTTTTGAGTATTATAGAATGCCTGCTCACGTGGATCTTCTTGCCTGATCTAACATTGTTGTTGTTGTTGTGTACCATCAAGTTGGATCCGATCCACAGCTGACCCTCCAGTGGGTTTTCACAGGCATTTGCATGGGAGGAGATTGCCCATCCTTCTCCCATGGAGCAGCTGGTGGAGTTGAACCTTGTGCCTTCAGTATTGTAGTGCAGCTTCTTGCCACTAGGCCACCAGAGCTCTCTTTACTACATCTTACTAGTGGGGAACTAGGCCTAAAATACCATCCTGTTAAACAGGATCAAACCTGAGACCTGAAGTCAGATGCTTGCTAATGACAAAACTTAGCTCCTCTGGTCTGCGGAAGCCCAACCCCAGTTATCTTTCCTCTGCACTCTGCAAACTGGCACCTAAATGACCAGGCTGACCATCTTAGCTTCGTGTGCCTGCAAATTTCAGACTGAGATAGCCTCTGGCCCTTGTGCACACAAATGTTGCCTGCTTTTCACCGGGTACCCCTCTCCTCTCGTGGGTCTTTGAATCTTCTTTCATTCATTTTGATCCTCAGGGGATCATTGTTGAGGAGGGGAGGAAGCTCCTCATTCTGAACCTCTTCTAATTGATTTCTCTCTGATGAGGTGCCGTAATCCTTTCTGGCTGCCCTTGTAGCTTCTCCAGTTTCCTGAAGCAGCCTCCCCACACTCTTCCCTCAGGCCTCCTACGCAGTCCCTGGGCTCAAAATATCTTCGTTGATTTCATTCTTGGCTGTCCTCCCCAGTGGCATGTTTTGACCTACATGTCCATCAGGAGGACCTGTTCCATGATGTAGGCATAAGAACGGACATATAGAGACAGGAGAAATGGACGAGGCCAAGCACCTGGGAAGAGTGCTACATGCCTGGGCACACACATACACGGACGCCCTTTGTGATTGGAGGGTGTGGTCATGACATCCATTGTCCATGTGCCAGTCAGACTGTTGGGGAACAGAAGCTTTAAGGATGAATTTGAATAGTTCTTCCCTCAGGTGAGGCTTTCTTGTCGAATCTGTAAATGACTTGTTGGGGTCTTGGTTCAATCTTGTGACAAGTGGAACTTGCCTAGGCAGTTCTGACCCCTTTGCTAGGGGAGCAGACCCCCTTCTCCTAGACTAAGGGCTGTCTGTTCCCTCTGGACCCCTGGATCCTCCCCTAAATAACCCTTCACCTACAGAAGACCCCATATGTACCAGGTGGGCTCAAGCTGATACCTCTGGCCCTGAAGCCCCTCTGGACCTCAGCTGGCTCAGAACATAAGTCTCCCAACTCTATAGACTTGCCCTGATTCTAGCCAGCTCGAGGGAAGGGAAGGAAGAGATTGGCTGGGTGCAATGCAGTGTTTCTGAGGACTGGGGGGCAGGGGAGTCCATTCAAATTGACAAAAATAGAACATCAGCCTCATATCATTTTTCTCAAAACAAGATTTATTGAAGTTCTGTCGGTGAAAATCGCTGCTGTGTGGAACGCTTAACTTATAGATTAGATTACTCAGTCGTGCCTTACTACATTTTTCATTAGAAAAATATTGGCTAGGAGAGTTTGACCTCATAATCTCTGCATTTTAAACAATAACCAGAGGAAAACCAAATAGAAGGCACAAGTTAACGGGTTTTTCCCCCCCAGCTCTGCCCCCTGGGAGAGATCGCAGCTCGAGTTGGGGAAGGGAACAGGAGCGGAATCTGCTGCGTGAGCAATTCCCCATCTCCAGGCTCATTCCCCGGAGGCAACGGGAGGCGGTGGGGTGGCTGAGGAAGCAGGCATGCTGAGAGGAATCCTTGGGGCTTGAGATGTGCCCAGTCTTTGCCTCAGGTGACCCAGAGCTCCTGCAAGGCCCTAGCAGACAGAGGTGGGGTCATAGGTCAGAGGGCTCCTGCCAGGAAACACTCTCCCCTCACTGACCTAGACCCACCAGCAAAGATTAGGATACCCTAGAGCTGTGGTTCAGGAGCCACCTGTGACTCTCTGGCCTCAGGATGAGTGTGCAGAAGTCCAGTCCTCATGACATCAGACGTCACCTCCTCTGCACTGAGCACCCGTCCCCCATCATACAGTGCCTGCTGCTCCCATTGCGCAGGGCTGTGATCACACATCGATCCCGCTTCCTCACTGGATCCAGGGCTCCTTGATGTCCTGTCTGATTTACTTCTGCATCCTCAGCACCTGTCCTAGGAAACAGTGTACATGTGGTACAAACAAATGAAAGGAGGCAGCTCTGCTTGCCCACTGGACCTGCAGTGCTGAGGTCAGATGGGGTACTCCCTAGATTCATTCATTGTCCCTTTACTAGGGAGAAAGAGAGGTTGATTCACTACCCTCAAACTGGCTTCCTTGAAACCGCCTCCAGTTCAATCCACCAAGCCCACCAATCCAGCCTTTTTCATATGTTATTTAGGGCCAGCCATGGCCAGAGGACAATAGTGTCCAGAGGAGAAGGCCTATTTTCTGCCTCTGGAAGGGCCCAGTCTCTCCTAGTTGGAGAGACAAGACCCAGGGGTGTTCAGAACAATTGGAGGGCTCCTCCATCTGAGAAGGTGCATGGCTAAGCCTTCCTCCTCACCACAAGGTGGGGAGGTCTTCCTCCCCGAGGGCGTCAAGGAGGAGGAATAACACTAAGGCAAAAGTCACTCTGCAGTCCAGGCTGACCTAGGGTATTCTAATTTACCCTCTTGATCCAGGAGCAAAAGCCCCTAGGAGACCACAAGCTTAAAGACCCCAGTCTAGGGTTGAGCGTGAGGTGCTGGCTGGCTCCAGAGAGGGGCCAGGGCTGGTGCAAACAGATCCCCAGCCACTTTACGACTGCTGATCCGATTCCTTAGAGAGGGGTGCCCCTGCCCCCATTCGCTTCTCAGTTTCTACTTTCTGAGACTTTGGTGATTTCCAAGTTCTGACACAGTCATTAGTTACAAAGAGCAATTATTATTATTTTTTGTCATTAAGTCATTTTTTAAATGGCTCCAGGCGACATCACAGAACAAAGAAACAAAATATCCATGAAAAGGCTTAATCACAAATTACTAATTATTTCGCCCCCCTCCTCCCTTACAAAATCGTGAAATCTGAGCCCCATGAAAAGGGAGAAGGTCTCCTCATCCACGAGCTCGCCATGGCTCTTAGGCACCTAATCCATCATGGGGGGGGCACTTCCTGCCCATCTCTGAGGGTTTGGGAAGGGGGTTGCAGGGAGTTCCCCATTTGGGATCTTTGAAGTCACCTTCTGCCCATGGGTATAGTCCCCTAGTCCATTAGGGAGGCTTGAAAATAAGTGGAAGTCCCCATTCAATGCCCCCACACTTTGGGTTTGTGATGTCCCTACCCCTCCTCCAGGCCCCAGGCCCCCAGCTGGCGTTCCACTCCGGGCCCTTTGAAGCTTCAGTGGGACACAGCAGAGGAGCCGCCCCCTGCCGAGGGGCTCCCAGAGCCTCCAGCTGGAAAACAAACCAGAGGAGGAAGTAATCCTGGAGGGGAAGCCCCCCTGGGTCCCTAGACGTGAGGAAATAAAATGTGTTTGACACTAAGATGTATAGGAGAAGGGGGGAAGTCCAGGGAATGCCTGCTCCATCCGGCCGGGCTTTCTCCTAGAGCAAACTTGGTCTCCTTATCTGACCTGCAATGCATGGAGGAGACAGCTGTCAAGGAAGACCCACATCAGCCCAAGTGCAAAGGTGGGTCTGCCAGGGGAAGAAAACTGAGGCAGGCTGCCTGCTAGAAACCGCCCACGCTTACCCCATCCCATGTTTCTATCTAACATTTCCAGTGCCTGCTAGAAACCGCCCACGCTTACCCCATCCCATGTTTCTATCTAACATTTCCAGTTCCCTATCTACCAGGAGTTTAAGAGACCAGTTCAGCCACCAAGGGAAGGTCCTAGGAATTATGGAATTGTGACCCCAGAGACTGAGCCATTAAGGAAGAAGGGAGCTCGTGCAGCACTGCTTTGTCTTCACTATGTCTTCTCGTAAGACTTTCAGGACCAAGAAGTTCCTGGCTGAGAAACAAAAGCAGAACCATTCCATTCCTCAGTGGAGTCGCATAAAAACTGGCAATAAAATCAGGTACAATTCCAAGAGGAGACATTGAAGAACAGAACTGGGTCTCGAAGGAGTCGTGTGCATGATGGTAGCACACTTAACCCAGGTTCATTACCATCACTCCATGTCAAGTTGACTGACATGCTACTGTATCAAGTTTAAAATGATGTCACAATCTGATCATTTCCCATAGAATACTTGTGGTTTTTATACACCCACATTCTCAATAATATATGAGACCTATGGTAAAAAAAAAAAAGAAGAAAAGAAAGGAAAAAGGGAGCAGCTATGAACTCCCTAACTTCTAAATCCATATGACCTCTCAGTGGGCTCTCTCGCCTCATAGCTCAATTCTGAACCCAATTCTAGAGCAAACCTAATCTCTAGCTGTTCAACAAATGCTTATTGAGCACTCACTGTGTGCCAGGCGACAGGAATATGTGGATGAACGCCATACACTTAGATCTTGCCTTCATAGAGCTCAGTCATCTCAATCAAGCATCAGGGGTAAGAGATTCAGTTTACTTTTCTGATGTATCTTTTTGTCAAAAGTTCTGAATCAAAGAGAAAGTCAAAGCCATGCTGAGGGTCCCTATGCCAGCCTTTGCTCATTCCTTGGTTGTGGTATGATTGTCCTTGGTCATTTTCTGACTCTCCAGTCAGACAAAAAAAAATTTTTTTTCAGACCAAATTCTTAAACACAAGTTTTGCATGTCTCCTGGACCCACATCCTTAACAGTCAGGGCACCTGGAAGAGGCAGATGTGATCTTGGGTGGAAGGAAATAAAACAGGCAGAAAGGTTTTTTTAAAAAATAACACAACTAACAATAACTCTGAGAAGAAGGAGAATTTCAGAACATTTGATTGTCCTTATGCAAAACCTGTAGGAAACACAGCATGGTTCAAAATCAGGAAAAGTCTATGCCAGGGATGCATCCTCTCTCCCCATACTTTACATAT
>NW_006399756.1:29770151-29802608 GCF_000299155.1 Elephantulus edwardii
TATATAATTAATTTTAATGAAAGTTTACAAAGTTTACAGAGACTTAGGACTTTTCTCCCTGTCCACCCCTCCCCCCAAATCACTCTTCTCCTTGAAAAGAAAAACTCTTTGATTGTTATGTAATCCTTGCCCCCAAATTCACTCCACTATGCAGCCTTTGCTTTGGACTTCCCTAATATGACAAGAATACCCATTCATATATCCCTTTTAAACAGATCTCTCTCTCTCATCTGTTTCAATGCAATATACATCATTCTTCTCCTCCTTTTCTGTCTTCCCTCAACTCTGATGTCAGTCCTGTTTTACAACAGTAGCCCTATGCAATATTTGCCCTTTTGTGACTGACCTCTTTCACTAAGCATAATGTCATCCATTTTGCATAATATTTCATTAGTTCCTTGTTTTTCAGTGCTGCATAGTATTCCATTGAGTGAATATACCAGAGCTTCTCTATCCATTCATTTGTTGATGGGTACTTGGGTTGTTTCCAGCTCTTTGCCATTGCAAACAAAGCCGCAATAAACATGGATGTGCATATATCTGCTTGAGTGGGATATGTTTGCAATCTATATGAGAAGAGATCATCAAGGAGGCTGGGGTCTATGAAGAGGAATGTGGCATCAGGATTGGAGGAAGACTTATCAACAATCTCCATTACATAGATGACACAGCCTTGCTTGCTGAAACTGAGGAGGACCTGCAGCATTTGCTGCAGAAGATCAAGGACCGCAGCCTTAAATATGGATTGAAGCTCAACATAAAGAAAACAAAGATTCTCACCACTGGGCTAATTGGCAGCATCATGATAGACGATGAAGAGGTTCAGATTGTTAGCAGCATCAGTTTGCTTGGCTCCACAGTCAACACTCTTGTGCCAACAGCCAGAAAATCAAAAGATTAATTGCATGGGGAAAGTCTGATGTCGGAGACCTCGCCAGAGTACTGAAGAGCAACGATGTCAGTCTGGAGGCTAAGGTGTGCCTGATCCATGATCTCAGCAATTACTTGCTATGCATCAGAAAGCTGGACAATGACTAGGGATGATGGAAGAAGAATTGATGTCTTTGAGTTGTGATGCTAGAGAAGAGTGGTATTGGACTGCGAGGAGAACAAACAGTTTTGTCCTGAAGAGAGTGAAACCAGGCTGCTCTTGGAGGCAAGGATTCTGAAGCTCAGTCTGAAATACTTTGGGTATGTTGCAAGAAGCGACAAGTCCTCCGAGAGGGACAACATGAATGGGAGGGTGGTGGGACAGTGCAAGAGAGAAAGACCCTGGATGAGATGGATTGACTCCGTAACTGGGGTGGTGGGAGTGGGGCTGTGTCTTGAGACAATGAGGGTGGCTCAAGATAGAGCAGGGTTCAGAGCTCTTGTCCATAGAGTCACTATGAGTCATAAGCAATTTGAGAGCACATAACAATAGCAACAAATACTTGGAATCATTCCTTCTATATTACATATCCAGTGAAGACCAATAAATATCCAAAATATTGGAACCCTAGAAATTGTTGTAACTGCAGAAGAGTTTAGAACTCAAGTAATTGTTAACCACATAAGTATTCTCTCTTTTCTCTTTCTTGTTGTACTCCCTTTTCTTTCTTCTCTTAAAACCTTTCTGACAGGAACACATCTGAGAATATACTGGCTCTTGAACTGATTCTTCTGTTTAAAAGGAGTAGGATTTCCTTGCTTTATTCTCTGCCAAACCCTTACTCAGTGGAGTTAGCTACTCCTCAGACCTGTAAGGGGCATGAGCAGGACTTATAGCAGAGTTTCTGGCTGTCCCCTAATACCCATCATCCTCTTCTACCTTTTAAGACAAAACACCTCAGTATTAGCATTCAGTATAGGAGTATATTCTTCAGACTTTGCTTATGCCCATGGGCCGGGTAACTTGATTCTGGACCATAAGATGCAAGCAGAAGTAATAATGCACCTTCAGGAACTCTGACCTTAGCAGGAAGAGGCTGACCCTCCACATCCTCTTGACTCTTTTTAGTGGGTATGGAAAGGTCATGGCTACTAGAGCAGCCATCTTCGATTTCAAGGTGGAAGCCATGTGTTGCGGACGGCAGAGCCCTAATAAAAGGGCAGGAGATCCAGCTCCGTGAAGTGGAGCTGCCGAATCTGTGCTGGGATGCTTCTGCTTTATTATAGCCTAAGCAACTGTTACCTGGAAATTGGGTTCACTTATTTCCCTGAACAATGACAACAGCAAAATAGTGAATGACTTAAGGCAGTGTGCTACACAAAATAATGGCTAATGTGAACCATGACAGTAGCATCCTTAATTTTTCTAGTGGCCACACTGAAAAAAAAAAAGATAAGAGGAAACAGGTGAAATTAAACTCACTAATATATTGCCTTTTCAACCTGTATGCAGAACAGATCATCCGGGAGGCTGGGCTCTATGAGGAGAAATGTGGTGTCAGGATTGGTGGAAGATATATCAACAATCTGTGTTATGCAGATGACACAATCCTGCTTCCTGAAACTGAGGAGGACCTGAAGTGCTTGCTGCTGAGGGTCAAGGACTGCAGCTTTCAATATGGATTGAAGCTCAATGTCAAGAAGACAAAGATTCTCACCACTGGACCAATTGGCAGCATCAGGATGGATGGTGAAAAGATCGAGATTGTTCACAGCTTTAGTCTGCTTGGCTCCACAATCAACACTCTTGGCACCAGCAGCCAGGAAATTAAAAGATGTATTGCAATGGGAAAGTCTGCTGTTAGGGACCTCTCTAAAGTACTCAAGAGCAACGGTGTCTCTCTGGAGACTAAGGTGCATCTGGTACAGGCCATGGTCTTTGCAATCACTTGTTATGCGTCAGAGAGCTGGACAATGACCAGGGAGGATAGAAGGAGAATTGATGCTTTTGAGCTTTGGTGTTGGAGAAGAGTGCTGAGGGTGCCATGGACTGCTAAGAAAACAAGCAGATTCATCCTGGAGGGGGTTAAACTGGGCTGCTCCTTGGAGGCAAGGATTCTGAGGTTTCGTCTGACATACTTTGGTCATCTTGTAAGGAGAGACCCATCCTTGGAGAAGGACATCATGCTTGGGAGGGTGGAGGGCAGGCGCAGGAGGGAAAGGCCCTCTGGGAGATGGATTGATTTGGTGACTGGATCAATTGAGATGAGTGTGTCGGAGACAATGAGATTGGCACAGGACAGAGCAGAGTTTAGAGCTGTTGTACATAGGGTCGCTATGAGTTGCAAGTGACTAGACGGCACATAACAACAACAACAACAATAACAATATATTGCATTTAATTCTTCATTTCCAAATATTTCAACCTGTGATCAATATCAAAATTAAGCAGATATCTTACATTCTTTTCTACTTCTTCTTTGTAGGGTATGTATTCAAAATCCAACAATTATTTTACATTTACATCTCATCTCAATTAGGACTAAGCTGCATCCAAGTGTCCGGTCGCCGCATTTGGCTAGTTACCGCAGTATTAAACAGCACAGATCTAAGGGAATTGCCAGAGGCTAAAAATCAATTAAGGACTGAGGACCAGAGTTCAGTACAGCAACCTCAGAAGCCATTGTTCCTACTGTTACAAGGAGAGTGTTTCAGCAGAATTGCCTGTTTCTATCCAGATGTCTGGCGTACCCATCACCCTCTGGCTCCAGCCCATGAGAAAAATCTCTCTTACTTTCTTATATTGGACCCTGGAGAAGAGATGTTTTAGGAAGCAAGTAGACCCCCTAGGAATGTGGAAAAAGATAAAGGAAAACAAGACTATGGACTTCCCTCAAACTCCGCTTAGTTTTTATACAGTGTGAAGTGGGCCAGGAAACCCACAGCAAAAGGCTGCAAATCAAATTACCGATGCAATCCTTAACACCAACACTCTCATCTCAATGATCATCTCTAACACCTTCACTGGTGACTATAATCATTGCCGTCATCATCCACTGCTACCATCACTCCCAGAGTTATTGCTTCTATCACTGTGAGCTTCAATATTACCATGTCCTTCACCATGGCAACAGCCATTACCAGCAATACCATAACTACTCATCACTCCATTCTTGCTATTACCATAATCACTACATCCACTATGATTATTAACTTCCCTACAATAACCACTTCCACAACCACTGCAGTAAGTATTAGAAACTATAACATCTCCACTACCTCCTTACTGTAACGACGTCTCCTGTCTCCTTTCTCTGCCTAGGACTTCTTAGAATACACCCTTAATTTCTACCTGGTCACAATCAATTCTTGTACCCCTTGTACCCCTTGTGTCCCCAGCATCCCACTAACTCAACCATTCTTGCCCCAGGACTAAGTTTACATTTCTCCATTTGACTTTTATTATCATTATTATTCTGGATTCTTGCTTACCTTGACCACTATCCATGGAGATCTGCACGTCTTTACTGCCTGCATGGGTCCCTTAGATTTCGGCTTCATGGTCTACATCAAGCTCCTGGCCAGTTAGCCTTAGGCATTCTGTCATAGGCTAGTGAGGTCTGCCTGGCTAAGCTTTCCTTTGCCTTCTCAAGAGGACTAACATCCAGCCCATGTCTTTTCTTGGATTTTTGCTGAGCTGAAATAGGCTGGCTTTGTATAGTTGGTCCCCAAAGGCCCCTAAACCCAAAGGAAGCTAGGAGAGGACATTTCCTGGCAGGACTACTAATATAAGAAACATGAAGCATAAAGTGTCAGAGGAGGAAAGAAAGAAGGTTGAAAAGAGAAGATAAGCTCTTTGCTTCCCTGCTGGCTTGTCCACTGACGATCACTCTGGTCAGTTTAATCATGCTTTTCTGATTTCCCTCAGAAATAATGGGATGTAATATGATGTGATGTCAATTCCAGAGGCGCATGGTTCGAATCCACCAGATGCTCTGCCAGGGAAGGAGGGACGATCTCCTCCTGTACCAGTCAGATCTGATTTGACGGTACACTCACACAAAAATAATAAAAATTAAAAAAATATGATGTGATGTAAGTTCTTTCATGCAAAGCTCACTGTCCACCTTTTATCTCTCCCACATACAGCATAAGAAACACACTGGGAGATAGGCCTCCTTCAGTGTTCCTGGTTATCTAGTATTGTAGTATTGATATATTGGAGATATCATCATCAACAAAGAGAAATATATTACAGGTTAGGAAATGAGAAGTCCAAATTAAGGTGCCAACTCTAAAGAAAGCCTTTTTTGTTGTCCTAGAAGGGCCTTGTTTTCTTCAGCGTCTGTAGGCCCAGAGATCTTTGCAGATCTCTATATGTCTCTCCCAGTGTCAAGGAGTTTCCTAGTGCAACGGCCAGAGTCCCAGAGGACACACTCAACTCCTAGTGACTGTTTTTTCCTCCATAGTACTAAGGTTTCCACTTCTATTCACACCCTGTCTCCTTTCACTTCCCAGAAAATGAAAGGTGCTATAGGCCACGCGCTGTATAAGGCTAAAGCCATCTTTATAGTGAATCATGGCTGCGGTGGGACTAAGGGGTGTTATAATTCACCCTTAATTCTTCAAATAGCATTTATCAGATCATGGAAGGATCATTATATAACTGGCACATAGCATCATTACATTCATGTATTTTAAACAGTGGTAGTTGCTATGTCAGCGGCAGCAGGGGAGTCCACTTTGCCGCTACCCCCTGTCCTCTGGTTATGCTCAGTCCAGTCACTCTGAACCTCCCATGCAACCACAGGTTTTCTACAAGCATTCAGCCCCTCCAACCACATGAGGTCATGGATCCTGCATGGGGAAGTGTGGCTGTGTGGGAAAGGATACAGTTGCTTGCCAGAGATAGGCATTTGGCTTGAGTCCAGACCCCAAAGTGTATCCTCTAATCTGATCATGCAACCAACTCAAAAGGAATGGATTTCCATGGAGAGTGGTGATGATGGCACAACGTTTTGAACATAAATAATTTCATTTAATTGTACATGTAAAAACACCACAGAACTGGTTAATATTTTGATAATGTATTTTTATCACAATGAAGAAGGTTGGGCAACCTCCCCCGGTGTGATTAACTGCCTCTGAAACCCCCTCCAGATGGTCAGCCATGGGTCAGTTCTGACTCTATGGTCCACACCACCAACAAAATAATTTAAAAAATGAATAAAACTATAAATCTGCTTTTTAGAAAAATGTTTCTGGTCTCCAGAACCGCATAAAATTTTACTAGGAGGTGTGGACAGGGCAAGGAGAAAGGAATCTTTGTTTAATACGTTTTGAGATCAGCCTCCTGCCAATGTTCTGCTCATTCATTGCTGTAGAGTCATAACCAACTCAAGTGACCCTCCAGTGAGTATTGGGAGGCTGTAAATCACAAAGGAGGAGACTGCTCATCTTTCTACAAACTCTTCCACCAGAGCTCACTGCCCAGGGCAAAAGTTACTGACCCAATGCCTGTCTGCAGAGACGAAAAGATTGGATGGCTCCTGGACTTTATGAAGAAGAACGTGGCATCAGGATCGGAGGAAGACTCATCAACAACCTGCATTCTATACTTACCTGGCAGGGGAGATACCATGATCACGAAGGTGGTTTTCCCAGGGCGAGGCTTATCCATTGCACTCCAGATGTGCTGACCCCTGCCACTTCCCCAAATGTGGGAAACTCGACTGCATAATTTGTGGTAGTGGGGGACTGCGTTCGCACTCTCCCCTTGAAAAAACAAACAAACGAACAAACAAACAAACAAACCTGCATTCTGCAGATGATAGAGCCTTCTTGCTGAAAATGAGGAGAAGTGCTTAAAATGCATGTTGCTGAACATCAAATACAACAGCCTCCAATATGGATTCCATCTCAATATCAAGAAAACAAAAATCCTTACTGCTGGACCAATAAGACAGCATCATGATAGATGGTAAAAGGACTGAAGTTGTCAATGATTTAATCTTGCTTGGATCCACAGTCACACCCATGATACCAGCAGTCAAGAAATCAAAAGACATGTTGCATTGAAAATCTGCTGTCAAGGAACTCTCCAAAGTGCTAAAGGGTAAGGATGTCTAGTGGCAAAGAAACAGCCCTGCAATTCTGAAGGTGCGTGCTCCAAATCCACCTGATGCTCTGCTGCAGAAGGAGGGGCAAGCTTCTCCTGTGCCAGTCGGATCCAGTTCAACAGTACAGAAGAAAAGAAAAAAAAATAATATTTTTTTAAAAGAGCAAGGATGTCAGTATAGAGATTAAGGTGTGCTTGATGCAATCTATGAGCTTCTCAATTACTTGCTGTGCATCTGAAAGTTGGACCATGACTAAGGATGACAGATAAAGAATTGATGCCTTTCAGTTGTGATGTTGGAGAAGAGTATTGAATAGCTCATGAACTGGCAAAAGAACAAACAAATACGTCTTGGAAATTGTGCGACCAGGATGTTCCTTGGAGGCAAGCATGATACAACTGGAGCTCACATACTTTGGGCATGTTCTTAGGAAGGGCTGGTCCTTAGAAAAGAACATCCTGCTTGAAAAGGAGAGTCAGAGTCAGAGATGCAAACAAGATGGATTGACAGGGTGACTGTAACAGTGGGTTCAAGTGTATCAGGATGAGGATGGAGCAAGAGAAGGTAGAGTTCAGAGCTGTTGTTCATAGTGTTGCTATGGGTTACAGTTGACTCAATGACATCTAACAACTACGAAGGAGCTCTGGTGGCCTAGAAGGTAGGGAATTGTGCTGCCAACCCAAAGGCACACCGTTTGAATTCACTGGCTGTTTCTTGGGAGGAAGATGGACAATCTCTTCCTGTATGACTTTGACAGCAATGAGTCCTTTGAAAACACATGCTCATTACTAATGACCCCAGCCTAAAATGCTGGACAAATTCATAGTAACATGCATGAGTGGGATGGCCAGATAGGAAAGAATCAGCTCTTCTTTGTCACCATAAAACAAAAACCATTATCAGTTAATAAAAACAACCACATCGCCACACACAGCACCACAAAATGGGTGTAAGGGCCTTCCTTTCGCCCTCTCTTATTCATTCAGTTCTATAATTTCATTTGTTTAATTAAACTACTCTCATTCTGAGCACTGAGCTGGCCCTTGCAGAACCAGTGATTGAGAAATTCCAGTTCTTATCCTTAAGAAGCCTACATCTTGATCAGGAGATGAGTGAGACAAAGGAAAGGAGAGGCTGCCCGTGGCCCTTGCTGCTTATCAGAGGTCAACCAGATGCTTGATCCAGTGCCCTTAGAGAGATCAGTGCTCCAGATTCCAACAGGTAATAAATGAGCACAGCTATGGCCTGACAGGGACATTACCTGCAATTGGTTCCAGTCAACTATGGAGCCAAGCAGCTTTGAAAAGTAGGGCAGATGGGGACAGAGGACAGGAAACTCTGCCATCCATCCCCAGGCTGAGTCCTGTTCTGATCTCTGTTCTGGGAGAAGACTGTGGTCTCTTGTGACCAGGAGCGAAGAAAAGTACTTTCCCTCTTACCCTGACTCTTTGCACACTCTGAAAAGCCTGTCCCTCATATCCCTGATGGAAGAAGCACTGAGGGTCCCAGGAGAGAGGGCAAAGTACATAGAAAGGGGACCACCAGCTCCTGAGGTCAGATTCTAGGGCAAATAGCAAGCTGCCTGCCTTGTCAGGCTCTGGAGGAAAGACAAGAGAGAGAAAAGGCTGTTAAGAGGTTAGGGTCCTTGCCAGTCAAGGGAGAGGACATCTCAGGTCTGCAGGCAGCCTTGGGACATTGTGTCTTCATCTTTATTGCAAAGTGGAGACCACAGGTGCCACTGAGTGAAACTCCCAGATTTGGTCCCAATAATCAGAGTCTCCTGAGCAGCCTGAGCAGAAGTGGGGAGGGCATTTGCTCCTCCTCCTGTTTAGAGAGGGAAACTGAGGTCAGGCCACACTAGAACCACCACCAGCGTGGGGCCCTCTGTGGGACGGCCCTGTGGCCCTTCCTTCTCATCTGAGGAAGAGCATCACCTGTGAAAAATGTAAGGGACTTTCTGCATTCATTTCCCCAGTTGAGCAAGTTCCCACTTGTCCCTAGGGAGGAAGTGTGGTGGGAGAGGCCACGGGGACAGATTTTTAGGGAGCAGGTTGCAAAACAACTTGGTGCACTGATGACAGACACCTCTCTTAGTGTCCTAGTGCCACTATAACAGAAATACCACAAGTGGGTGACTTTAAAGAACAGAAATCTATTTTCTCATGACTTAGGAAGTGAGAAGTCCACACCGGCTTTAGGAGAGGCACTCTGGTGGTCTAGTCTGTAGGAAGTTTTACTGCCAACTCCAAGACTGCTGCCTCTCCAGTGGTATGAATGCAGCAGTACCTCAGGAGAAAGAGAAACAATTTCCTCCATGTGAATTGAAGCCTTGGAAACTGTAGAGGGTCAGCTATGAGTGAGGTGTAGGAAAAAACCTCTGTCTGTATCTTGGTTCTGGAGAGGAAGCGTCTTGTCTGTTCCAGAGTCTGTAAAACCTGTTGCCACTGAGTCAATTCTGACTCCTCGTGACTCCACAGGACCGAGTAGAACTGCCCCATGGGGTTTCCTAGGCTGCTGTCATTACGGGATCTGATTGTCACATCTCTGTCTCACTGAGCTGCTGGTGGATTGGAAGACTGACCTTTCAGCTAGCAGCCAAGCACTTAACCACTGCTCTACCAGCATTCCTTTCAGCATCTGAAGCCCATCTTTGCAATCATCTGAGAGAGTATACGGTTTCCTAGGCAGTAAAGGGAGGCATCTGATGGCCCAGTGACTAAAGCACTTGGCAGCCAACCTGAAGATCTGCTGATTTGAACCAATAATGTGGCCATCTCCTTCCATGAACATTTACATGCCCGGAACCTCTGGGGCGCAATTCTACTTTGTGCTGTGAGGTTTCTGAGAAATCAGAAATTCACAGAAGTCAGAATTGATTTCGTGACAAATGGTCTAGTCCTTTCTTTCAGGAGTCCTGGTGGTACAGATGTTGAGTACACGGCTACCAATATAAAGGCCCATGGTTTAAAACCACCAGCCATGCTTCGGGGAAGTGATGTGGCAGCCGTAAGATCTGCTTCTTTAAAGATCACAGTCTTGCAGACTCTAAGGGGCACTTTGACTCCGTCCCACAGAGAAATGGAATCACTGTATGGCAGTGCGTTTGGGGTTTTGGTGCAATCTCTATGAAAACAGATTGCCAAGTCTTTCTTTCTCCCATAAAGCTGTTGGAGGACGTGAATCACCGTCCTTCTGTTTAGTCGCGAAGAGCTTAACTGTTGCACCATCAGGGCTCCTTAGTCACCTGTACAGACACTAGGATTTCAACACATAATTTAGAAGCACAATTCAGTCTATTATGCCAACTAGTGAGTTCTAGAATATGCTCACCTGTCACTCTAATCCCTCTGCTTCAGTGCTCTCTCCTGACTCACGTGTCCCCAGCTCTGGCCCCAAGTCTGCTCGGCTTTTACTTTTGCGTCCTCTTCATGGTTTCCAAGGGAAGTTCTGGTGGCCTAGTGGTAAGAAGCTGTGCTGCCATCCCAAAGGCAGATGGTTGGAATCTACTAGCTGCTTCATAGAGGAAAGATGGGCAATCTCCTCCTTTGTGATTTAACGGTCAAGTATGAGTTGGTACACAACAACAACAACAACAACAACATGGTTGTGTTCATTTCCTCTCTGCTTGCTGTCAGCCTCCCTGCCAAACTCCTGCGGACACATTCCACCTCTCTCCATGCTCTCCCTCCTCAAAACACTGGCCCTTGGGGCTCTTGGGGCTTGGCTACCATGGTATTGATTGATGGTTTTCAAAAAGGAATCCTGAAAAAAAAAAAAAAAGGAATCCTGTCTCTCTAGGTAAGTCCTATGTGATCACTGACAGGATTACTGGGTTAAACCCCATGGTGGTGCAGCCAATGTGCCAAGGTTTGGCTCTGGACTGGGGCCTGGGAAGCATACACAAAGGTTTCTCCTGAGTCCTCAAGAGTCTGACAAGGAGCTCCGAGAAATACTGCCAGGCCCCACCCAGACCTTGGGACTTGTGGCCTACTTCACAGAACTCTTGGGCCTCAAACAGACCTGTAACAGGAGAGTGGGGAAAGGTTTGATCCCCGCTATCTCTCCTGCCCACAAGGTCCACTCCTTCTGCCCCCTTCCAATTTTACCCAACCATAATGCAGAGGTACAGCTGGCCTCATCAGGCACACTCCTGTCTCCAGACCACTCCTATCATTGACCCCTGGGGCTGAGGACCTAAGAAAAAAGAGAGAAAGTCTTTTGGGAATAATGATGACTCTCAAATAGCATGGCTCAGGTCTGTATTTCCAGGTATACATGCATCCCCACGGAACACACACTCCCTGTCTTAGCCATTCATTTATTCATCCAGCAAGTGTTTATGGAGCATCTGCTCTGGGATGGATGCTGGTGTTTCAGACATAGACAAAGCAGCACAAGAGATCCTGGTCTCCATGGAACTTACAGTCTGGCATGAGAGATCAAACAAACAAACAACAGCACCACCAAAAAAAACCCCAAAAAACAAAAAACAAAACCCAAGCTAACAAAAACAACCAACGAGTGCCATGAAGTTGATCCTGATTCATAACAACCCTAGAGGAGGGACTTGAACTACCTACCCCATAGGACTTCTAAGGCTATAATGTTACTGAAGCAGGTGATTACATCTTCCTTCTAAGTAGTAATAGTTGTTGTTGCTGATTGCCATTGAGTCACCTGAGAGAGACTCTTAGGGACCCTGCCCTGCCCTAAGCCAGTCTCACTGACTCCAACACACCTACCCCCATTGCCCTAGTTACTGTATCAATTCATCTCATCCAGGGTCTTCCTCTCCTGCGCTGTTCCTTCCCTCTTCTGAGCATGATGCACTTCTCCAATGCTCAGTCCCTCCTGGCCACATACCCAACATATATTCAGAGCTTCCAAATCCTAGCCTCCAAGGAGGAACTTGGTTTCATCCTCTCCAAGACAGACCTATTTGTTTCTTGGCCATCCATGGTATGAACAAGACTCTTCTCCAGTATCACAATTCAAAGGTATCAATTCTTCTTCCATCATCCTTAGTCATTGTCCATCTCTCTGATGCATAGCAAGTAATTGTAAAGACTGTGGTCTGGATCAGGTGCACCTTAGTCTTTAAACTGATATCATTGCTTCTCAGTATTCTGAAGAGGTACCTGATTGCAGATTTTCCCAGTGCAGTCTGCCTTTTCGTATCTTGTAAGAAGTGGCTGGTGGATTCAAATCACCTACTATGGTACCACCAGGACTTCATATTAAAAAAAAAAAGGCAACAAAACCAACTTACACAAAATTGTTAACAACACTAAAATCATCACAATTTCCTCACAGTGGAAAACTCCATTAGACTATATAAAAGAAGATAATGGGTGGACCCACCAGAGGCCCCTTTTATAGTTGCACACACTGGCTGCACCAACCAGTTCCATGACAGTGCACTTGGGAATGAGTCTTCAGGGAATTTATGTCTTCATCTGAATCACACAGAGGCACCACATAGACAGGCGGCAGCCTGAGGTCCAGCTTTGCCTGGAAATTGATTTCACATCACTCTCTCATATCCCAGGAGTCCCTGGGTAGGGTAAATTACTAGCACATTTGGCTGCTAATCAAGACATTGGGGGTTTGAGTCCATCCAGAGGCACCTTAGAAGAAAGGCCTGGCCATCTGCTTTCCAAATCAATCCACCATTGAAAACCCTGTGGAGCACAGTTCTAGTCTAACACAAGGAGTCACCCTGACTCAGAACCAGCTCCCATGGTAATTGGTTAACTGGTTCCCTCTCATACCCAATCATAATGTCTCAAACTCAATGTCAGAGTCAATCTCACTGCCACAATCAGCCACATGTAGTCAACATCACATATAGGTTCACATGGGCTCCAATACACTATTAGAGATGTAATTGTCACACACACACACTGTGTCCTCACAGTCACACACAGATTCACTTACCCTCACCTCACCAGTCACATCCCTCCTACCCTGTTACACACATGGTTTCTCACATACCACATTACCCATCACACACTGTTTCACTCTGCTCGCATGCAATCTACACGTCCTTTTTCACACACAGAGTCCACACACACACACACACACACACACACACACACACACACACACACGTAGCCACGTTCCTGTTAGGCTTCTGGAGACAGGCGTGTGCAGCCCCTGATCACAGCTAAATGTCAGCAAGTCCCTCTCCTCCCAGTTAGAGATGAATTGTTGCTTAGGAGATATTTCATCCTTAATGCCTCCTGCTTGAACTGGAGCATGCGTCTCAGGGAGGTTACGTTTCTCCCAATCCGTCTGCTGCCCACCCCCCTCCCCGCTGGCACAGGGAGCTGCCCTCTTGCCTCTCAGCTTTCTAGGGGGAAAAGAGCTCCCTCTCCCCTTACAGCCTCTCCCCATCCCTCCTCTCCCCACCAGATCAGCTCTTGGCTAGAGAACAAAGCCCAGGCAGCTGCTTAATTCCCTTCCCCAACTCTCAACATAAGGGTGTCCCCAAAGCCCAGGTTCCATAGCCTGCCCATTCCACCCCCTGGCGATTCCACTCCCTACCTTATATGCTAACTGCTTTTCAGGGCCCTATGACTTAGAGAGGAATTAAGGTTAGAGGGTGAGTGTCTAGCATCAAGGTACACCCACACCCACACTCCTTTATTATACATTTGGCGGGGGAGAATCCAAGTGATGTTGGTTTGAGATCAAATGGGTACAACTTTCCAGGAAAGCATTTGGAGGCAAGGTGTTTTCCTTTTGCCCAGGCAATGTCACATTTAGGAATTCACCCTAAAGAAATAAGCAGGGATCCAGACAGTTTAGTGTTGAGGTGTTTATCCCAACCTTGTTTACAATAATGAAAAATTGAAAATAACTTAAGTATCCCATGATTATTGATTATTGTTGTTGGTGATTAACAATAGGGATTAACAATAGTACAACTGTTGCAGAATATCATGCAGCCATCAAGAAAATGGTGTGGAAGCACTTTCAGCAGGATTGAAAGATAATCACAACACAATGTTGAGTTAAAGGCAGTTGCAAAGCAGTATGTAAGCAATGCAACTTGGTTTCTTGGGTTGGAAGATGAAATAGAAAAGAAGCCTGGCAGGAAAACTGGTGAAAGCTACAAAAGGTTTGGTGTTAACAATAATGAAGCCATGTTGGTTTCTCTTTTTCATTAATTTTAATAATAAAAATTTACAGAGACTTTGGATTTCCATTCATTCATTGTTGCACTTCCATGCTGGTTTCTTAATTTTGAGAAAGATTCTTGTAGTTAGGTGCCATTGAATCAGGTATGATTCACAGTGACGCTATGACCAGTAGATCTGAACCCTGTCCTGTCCTGCGTCATCCTCATCATCTCTGACACACTTGAGCTTGTTGCTGTAGTCCCTATGCCAATCCATCTGGTTGAGAGTCTTTGTCTCCTTAACTAACTCTCCATTTTTCCAAACATGTGTCCTTCTCCAAGGAATAATCTCTCTTAGCAACATACCCAGAGTATGTGACAAAGTTTGTTACCTTCGCCTCCAAGGAGCACTCCGGCTCCAAGCAACCTGTCCAAAATATCTGTTTTTTCTTTGGGTAGTCCATGGGATGCACAGAAACCTCGTCCAACATCAGAGCCCAATATCATTGTTGTTGTTACGTGCCCTGTAGCAATACTATTAATAACAGATCTACAGTTTGATCTATCCTGCACCCTCCCCAATGATCCCCCACAAGTTCAAGACCATTGTTAACAGTCATCGTGTTAACTCGTCTCCATTCCTTTGACCCTCTACCTATCCAGTATGATGCCTTTTCCCAAGGACTGACCTCTTCTGACAATGTGCCCAACATACGTCTGATGAAGCTTCACCCTTCTCACCTCTAAGGAACACCTGGTTGCACGTGCTCCAAGACAGGTTTGTGTTTTCTTTTGGCAGTTCGTGGGTTATTCAGTTCGCATCTCTAACATTACAACTTGAAGGGATTGAGTCTTCTTTGGTCGTTCTCATTCATTGCCCAACTTCCAGATGCACAGGCAGTAGTTGAAAATACCATGGCTTGAATGAGTCACACTTTATTAGTCTTTAAACTTGTGGTGTAATATGTTAACATGAGAGGAAACTGGGCAAAACACATATGGAAACTCTGAATACTATCTTTGTAAGTTTTCTGTAAAACTATTACAAAATAAGACATTTGTTTTAAAACACTATTTATAATGAAATGTGATCCATCACTTTTCTTTTTTTAACAGTATTTCTACAACACAGTGTGGAACTATCTTACGGGCTGAGATTATAACCATCTTTATTTTAATTTTTTTTCTTTTCTTAAAAAACCAGAAATTTATTCTTTCATACAGTTATGGAGCTGAAAGTCCAAAATTTAAATGTCAGCAAATATCTGCTCTCTTCCAAAGCTCTGGAAAAGATCTTTCCTCACCTCCCACAACTTCTGATCACCCCAAGAGTTCATTGGTATTGTGGCAATATCATGCCAATCTCTGTTTCTGTGGTTACGTGATGTTCTACATTCTGTTTCTCTGTCTTATTTTTTTACATTTCTTTTCATTCTGTCACTCATAAGTGTTCTATAACAATATTTTTTAAATAAAATTTTATTTTAATTGTGATTTTAACAAACATTTACAGATAAGCTAGATTTTCATTCATTCATTGTTGCACATTTTACCCCCTCGCCCTCCATTCCCTTTCTCCCAGTTCACTTTCTTAAAAAAAAATATTTAAAAAAAAATATTCATTCAGAGGGAGCTCTGGTGGCCTAGTGGCAAGAAGCTGCACTGTAATCCCAGAGGTACGCAGTTTGAATCCACCAGATGCTCTGCTAGAGAAGGAGGGGCAATCTCTTCCTGTACCAATCAGATCCAGTTTGACAGTACACACACACACACAAAAATAATAAAATTTAAAAAAAATATTCATTCATTGTTGCACAATTACCTACTTCCCCCACCCCTTCAGTCCTCTTTATAATGCTACATCTCTTATTCTGGGCTATCGTCATACATATAATGCCTAATTATATATTCATTTTAGACCTTTCTTTCATCTGTTGTATATTGCCATTAGAGGAGCTAACGGTAAGAAGCTGCTCTGCAATCCCAAAGGTACACGGTTCAAGGCCATCAGCTTTTCCACAGAAGGATGGGTAATCCTCTCGTGTGATTTACTGCCTCTGAAAACCTGCTGGAGGGTTAGCTATGGGTTGGTCCCAACTCCATGGTCCCTAACAACGTCTTAGCGAAACTTCACTGCACTTTCTCTTTCCCGCACCTTACCCATCCATTCAAAGTCTCTGCTCCCTCTCCCTAATTCACTTTCTCTTCTGAGTGCTCTAATTGCTTAAAAATAAGGAATGGGTGTCAATTATATAACCAAAAACCCCCAGAACCCAGAAAACTCAAACATGATTGTTGTTGGGGTGCTGAGAGAAGCTCATCTCCCACATCCCCCCAGCCTGCCTCCTCAGTCCCTCACATGTGGCCCCTGAAAGCCCTTCAGAGCAGCCACTCTGGACAGGATCCTCCACTTCTCTCCAACCACTGATTGGCATGATAACCCCTCTCACCTGTGGAAATTCCAGGATTTCAAGATCCGAAGCTCTCTCTTCCAACCTCAATCTCTGATCCTCTCAATCTCACTCATCCCCTCATTCCTACTGGCTTGTTCTAGCCCCTTCCTTTACTGCCCGACCTTCTCCCCCAGCTGACCTCACTTCCTCTCTCCTTACCTGGACCCCTAACAACACTGGTAACTCCGTGCTTCTTGTCCTCTTGCCTTGCCAGTTCTCATCTCTAAGCAACATAATTATCGATTTGTTTGGGTCTCACTTCTGGGCACTTTGGAACAAGTGAAAAAACTGCCCCAGTCATTCTGCCTTGGCTCACTCCTCACTGGTAAGTGGGTAAACTTCCATTCTCCTGGAATTGATTATTTTAATTCCCACAGCTTTTTAACTTCCTATGCAATTCTTCAGCTACCTGCTCTTTTTCTTCACAGGGCTCCATTCCTTAAATATTTCCTTTTTCTATCTTCAGCTCCACTAGGCCACTGCAGAACTTCCTTGGATTGTTACTCACCTTTTTTCTTCACTCCTCTCTCTAAGGAAGAAGAGTTCCTTCTCCATACTGAAGACCCACCTTCTGCATCTTTCGAAAACAATACCCATCAGTCATCTTTTATATCTAGTCTGTTTTGGCTCACCCTCACTCTGCGGTCCTGGCACTTATCAATTTCTCCTGGACAAAACTATGACAGAGTAATCACCATGACTTTAGTTCTATACCTTACCACCCTACAGTCTCTTAAAGTCAGTCACCTGTAGCTTCTAAATAACCAAGTCCACTTGGCCACTTACTCTGCCCTCTCCCTTGAGGGCTGAGCAGGATTTTACATCAATTCTTTCCCTAAAAACTTGCAAGGTATCAAGGAGAATTTTCCTTATTTTCCTTCTAACTCTCACACTACTCCTGTTCAGACTCCTCTGGCTCCTTCCTCTCCTCCAATCCCCTAAATACAGAGGTTGCCAGGATTCTGTTCCCTCTCTCTGGCAAGCTCATCATTCATCTGGCTTCAACTAGCCAGCTCTTTTGAAGAATCCATAATTGACCATTCTCATTCTAACATTCCTTCTGAGATTCAGTCTGAAATTTCCATCGGAGTTACCTGCAAGTGGAAGTCCCAGGAGCCCAGCACACTCATTGTGACCATACAAATCTCGTGATCTCCAACTCTCACCCCCCTACAAGTCTGTCTTCAAACTTCTATCTTTCAAACAATCAAGTTAACACCTAGGAGTCACTTGGGCTAAACTCTCCCTCTTCTTCCCCTGGCCTATTCACTCCAAGTTCTGATCAGTTCTACAGTCACCCCGTCTCTTGTCCGCACCACTTGTGTTCTATCCTCCCTGCTCCCCCTGGTTCTGGTCTTCCTCACCTGGACTATGGCAACATCTTCACCTGTGACAGCCTGCCTTTCATCTCACCCCACTCATGCTTATCCCACCGAGCAGCAGCTCACCTCCTATCCCACCAGAATGTTTGAGAGTGAACAAAGGTTCTTTCAATAATAATTAGACTTAAGCCATAGGCATGAATTGTCCTGAGTACGTGGTTACCCTTCCTAAAACACATACCTGATCATCTCTCTTGTGCTTGAAGAACTTCCATGTTTCCCAATGAATTAGGTTCAACTCACCGGCATTCAAACCCTACATTTCTTCTTTCTCCCACTGAGCCCTTCCTCTCCTATGTACTTGGCTCTCTAAATAAGCTGAACTACTCGTTGACCTTGAACATGACTCAAGTTAGCCCAGTTTTGTGCCTCTCTTCACACTGTTCATTCCTCCAGGGATTCCTTTTCTCCAACTCTAATCCCCAAACTGTATCCTTGGTTCAAGATCCTAACCACGATGCAGCCTCTGTAAAGTCTCTCTTCGTTCCTTTTGTCCTCTCTTAGAGCATTTTGCAGGCCCTCCTTAACATTATACTATTTAACATTTGCTTCATTAAAGATGCTGGTCAGTAACCATACATAGCTCCTTCTCCAAGAAGCTGACCTGCTTCCAGTCAGCTCTCTGGCTGGGCTGGGCAGCCGCTTACAATGTGGCCTGGCATTAAAAGATGAGCTGAGCCAATTCAAGTTCCTCTCCTGGGAATTTGAACTATGAAATACTGAAAGACTAGAGCAGTTAGCCGAGGTGATGTAGAGAGAGACTCAGAAAGGCCGGCTGGTCAAATGCAAGTCATGGTTATGAGAAATTATGAGAAAGCCCAGGAAGCTTTCAGCCGCACGCAGTGGTCAGGAGCAGTTCCAGGCTGGGGCCCTAGGGGCAGAGCTGAGTGGGAATCCCGACTTCCACTCCCTGCCTGCCTTACCCCTGGGCAAGTTACCTAATATCCATGATCCTCTGTGTTCTCACATGGAAAATGGGAATAATGATATTACCTAAGTCACCATGAATGCTCCTATGAGGACTAAGGTAAACATGAAAACCAATGTGTCTGGCATTTAGCAAGAGCTCAGCACTATTTAGTGATAGTTCTTCTTGTTGTTATTATAATTATTTTTTTAATTTCTATTAATGAGGAGAGAGAGACACAGAGAAAATAGACTGGGAAGTGTCCCTCATCCTCACCATGGGAGAGAGGCTGGTCCCTAGAGGTGCCACTGCCCCTGCATGCTTTCTGGAGCCTGTTTCGGGGTCAGTCCACATGCTCCCATACCAAAGGCCTCGTTTCTCAAGACTAAAAGGAGTCCTGTCTTGTTGACTCTGCACTCCCGTTCCTTCCAGTCCAGAAGAATGCTTTATCGACTTAGTACAGCACTTAGGCCTTGAACACAGCTAGTGTTTGATGAATGAAGGAGATTCTGACCCTTTTCTACAGAAAAACTAGTTACAAAAGACTAAGAAGATCCTGGTTTGGTGAGTGTCAGCTCTCTGTTATGGGTGGTGTCCAGGACTAGGATCCGTCTGGAAGACTGACACTGTGGGACTCCTTGAGTTCTGGCCTTGCCTACGCGTGTTACTGTTTCCTGCCTCCTCCTTCTCTTACACCCTCGGGTGCTAGTTTGGGGCTCGGGGTAACTGTCCTCAAGTCACAAGAGAAGCAATGTGGAAGAGACCAGCCTATTGATTACTCCAAGGCATCAACTCACAGTGCTGGCCTCTCTCTTCATTCTTCCTCCTATATCCCGAATTCCAGCCACACCCACCAGGTTCCTTCTTACTACACTTTTGTGCATGCTTTCATCTTCCACAGGTACCGCCTTTGCCACCAGAGAAAGCTCCTACCCACCTTTAAAAAACCCATCTTAGAGATTAGTCCCTACAGGAACTTGCTGGCAGGATTTAATGCTCTTGTTCTATGTTCCCATAGTCCTTTTGGACATTTTTATGAGCTCTAGATATTCATTTAATTGCCCAGGCACTTCTCTGTCACTACCTAAGAAGGTTTCAAGGGCTGAAGTTATATCTGAATTATCATAGTTTCCCTGGCACTTAGTCAGGGACTTGGAACACAGTAGGTGCTCGTTGTTTATTGATTAACTATATGAATATATTTGTAAATTAATGAACACTTTTTTCCAGCTGTGGGGTCCTTGGATCCTGTTGCTTTCTTTTTTTGTTTAGCATTTGTTCCCCAAATACCTTCCACTGCTGGTGACTATTTTTCCCAATGGCACTACCACCATGCACTCCCAGTTCTAATAAACGTCTGATCTCCACACTACAGGATTATGGATCTAGAGCATCTCCAAGCTGGAAATTTGGGGGTTAGGTGCCACAAGGAAATCACAGGAGAATGAAGATAACAGTGGGGTGGAGTGGGGACCTGATTCTATCTTCATCAGCCATTTGGAGTTTGACAGGTTGGTCCAGATCCCCCATTCCGGTCAGTCCTCTGACCCTGCTGCCGGGCATCTCTGCTGCCTGCCTGCCCTCCTGCCTCCCCAGGCCCACTCCTGAGCGGCTGGCGGAAGCAGCACCGGGCCAGCCCGAGCAGACAGCCTTGCGCGGTTGCTGGCTCCAGGCCTCCCAGCCCAGCTTGTAGCTCCCCCCAGAGTGGCGGGATTGATTGGCTGCAGCCGGAATGGGCACCAGTCTCCCTGGCTTGGACAGAAACGGGGCCATCTGTTACACCTCTAGTTAAAAGTACATAAAGTTGAGCATTTGTGCGCCGACAATACCACCCCTGACACCCTCCACGCGGCACAGCGCTCCGGCTCCTTGGCAGGCTTGTGCTCCACGACAGGCCTTCGCAGCAACGCCTACACGCTGGCTTGGTTGGCACCTCCACAGGCGCACGGCTCCACCCTCCGGCGGCCTGGCCCAGCTGGGGTGGGCAGAGCCGGGCCAGGCTGGGTCCAGCCTCAAATTCCCACCTGTGTTAGAGGGCAGAAGGGAGGGCAGAAGAGGTGCAGGGTTAGTGGTGGGCTCCCACCCCAGCTTACGGTGCCTGGGCTACAGATGATGCCAGACTTAGGGTTGGAATCTGGGGAAACTCAGGACAGCTGCTCATGCCAGTTCTGGGGGACAGGCTCCAGGTGGGTCCAGACTAGCTCGGGGCTCAGGCCAGACCTTGGGTTTTCTGGGCCAAGCCAATTAGAAGAGTCCATCTTGTTACCCAATAAGCTCATGGACCTTGAGTTCAGTCCCCAAGGTGGCATTTTACACCAATTAGGGGATCGGCATAGGACAAGGCTGGTTTGGGGTGTTTATCTTGGGTTATGAACTCTGGCCCTAGCCAGGCCAGCTTATATCTGTAGCCTAAAACTGTTGTGGACATTTCTGCTTTTGTCTTTGCCCTTAGAATATTCCATTTAATTCCTCCAGTCACTTAACCATACTCATCCTTCAAGGCCTAACTCTTGTCCCGCTCTGTCAGGCTGTCTTTTTGGCCTACAAAGTCCTTCCCTGCTCTGATTTCCCAGAGACCTCCTCGCCTACCTGAATAGCTTCTCCTGAGCGGGGTACATGATGTGAGGACGGGAAGTTCATCTGAGCTGAGGGACACTGACCGGAGAGATGTTCAGGTTTCCCCAGTGGTCTCTCTTAACAACTCTGCTGGCTTTAGTCTGAAAAGAAGATGGTCAGGTAGGCAGACAACATTTATTTTTTTTATGTTGGTTTACTCATGTGTTTGTTCAATTCATATTTCTAACTCTCTCTTAGTGGTAAGCAATTGCACTGCCAATGCAAAGGCAGTCTGTTCTAATCCACCAGCTGCTTCACAAAAAGAAAGATGGGCAGTCTCTTCTTGTATGATTTATAGTATCTAAAAATCTGCTATGTGCCTAGGCTTGCGTCAGTCATGGAGTGGGGAGGGGAATAGTTTAGGCACCAACACATTGCCCTCAAATAGCTTTATCATTCACAAAAACTATGAGTCAGGTCCATTTACAAAACCACAGAATTTTCTGCAAAAACTCACAAGAAGGTCCCTCTGTCTTGTGAAAGAAAGACTCTCAGAGTTGGAAAGGGCAAACACTCTGATAGTTCATCCTTGGAAAAAATATTTTTCTGTACGTTGCATGCGATAATATAGGTACAGCTCCTAGTACTGTGCTTGGCACAAAGTAAACTATAGCAAAGCGATGAAGATAGTGGTGACTATGTGAGCATTACCCTACTCTGCAGGTTCGAAGCCCTGCTTGCTTTTGCCTCTGGTGGGAGCGAGGGGTAGCCTCACTTTCATTGTTTGCATTTCTACCTGCCAGAAAGCTGTTCCCAAGAATAAGCTGAAAACAGCCTCTCTGGCCCCACTCAGCAACTTCCTGGATCTGATCTCACCCCTGGGAGCACATACAGAACTGGTATTAGAATGAATGAAGCAAGTAAGGCGCTTCAGGTACACAATTTACAGGCTTTAACAGAACCTAAAGAGCTCTTCCTTCACATGTTTATTGTGTGTGTACCTCATGAGCGTCACCCCAGTCCCGCCCTGCCACACAGCTAGTCAGCTGGTTGTCAGCGTCCTCCTCCAGAACCGGCCCTGAGGTTGGAAACAGCAGATCTCTCACCCTAAGCCTCTGCAGAAGCACCCGCCTTCATCTTTACCATAGGCCGGTAGCCACCACCCCAAGGAGGGACTGAGAGGAGGATTAGGGAGTTGCACGGCCAAAGGCAGAGCCTCTGCACTGGTTTGACTCCACTGGCTGTTCTGAGGGAGAAAGACAAGGTCAACCTCTTCCCATGCGATTTACAGCCTCTGAAAATCCGCTGGAGGGCCAGCTATGAATCAGTTCTGATTTGACGATACCTACCAATAGCTGTTAACTCAGAAGCAGAGCCTCCCCGGAGTTCGGTTCAGATCCACCAGTGGCTCCTCGGGAGAGAGATGGCAATCTCCTCTCAGGAGATATGTAGCCTGCTGAAAACCCACTGGAGGGTCCACTATGAGTTGGTTCCAACTGGACAGCAGTGAGTTTTTTTTATAGTAATCAGGTTGGCTCAGCTGCTGACTGTGAATCTCTCCCAGACAGCCTCCCTGCTTACTCAGAAAAAACCTAAGGCTGGTGTGTCCAGATTTAGGCTCCAAAGGAACTCAGGCAGTGGGCCCTCAAGACGTTGGACGGTAGCTATGGAACATAATGCCACTCTTTCTCATTCTGCGCACGCGTGTGTGTGTGTGTGTGTGTGTGTGTGTGTGTGTGTGTGGTGTAAGGTGGCTAAGAACAGAATGTTAAGCAAAGCTTACTTTAAAAAACAAAACAAAAACACAATGAAATAACCACAAATCAAACCACTGCCACCTGGTCAACCCCTACTCATAGTGACCGGATAGGACAGAGCAGAACTGCCCCCTAGGGTTTCCAGGGCTGTCAGTCTTCCCAGAAGCACTGCTCTATCTTTCTCCCACAGATGCAAACCATCAATATTTGACTTAGCAATTCAGTGTTTAACCTCTGTGCCACCGTGGAAAATTTCAGGTGAGCGGAAAACAGAGAGCAATAGGAGTAGGGGAGGGAGGAAGAAGAGTCTGACTTCCTACCTAGAACAGTGCAGTCTTAATCCCCACTCCATCATAATCCCTACCCCCCCAAACCCCAACTGCCATCCTCCACCCCCACACGGATCTAAGCACTGACTTGGAATAGCAGCCAATAGGGGAAAAGAGTTGCAAAGTACCTGTGCTGTGCGATCTGCCTGGCTAAGTAGATCAGCTCATCTCAAGTCACTTGGCTTTCCCCAGCCTCAGTGTACTAGCTGTAAAATGGGGCTGCATAAGTTAATTTCTGAACTAGGAGGACTATGGGAAGACGCCGTGAAAGATAAGAACCTTACCCAGAAGCTATTGCTCCTCAGTCATTTTCAGCCAGAACGAGGCCCAGACATGCCAAGGCCCTTTGGGGTCCCCTCAAATTGGAGGTTGTACTCTGTCCCTTCCCCACCTGGCTTGTGTATGGGGGTTGTTGTTGTTGTTGTTAAGTGCTGTCAAGTCGCAGGCAACTCATAGCAACCCTATGAAGGAAAGTCCTCAACACTTGTGTGTCTTTCATCCTCTCTCCAGGTTCCTAGGGTTTCCGGAGACAAGCTATTATGGAAGTGGATGCCACTGTAGGTGTCCCTATTTAGCTTATGTTGTTGAAACACCTTCAGTAGTCTTACTTCTTCCTGACTCTCATGGACCCTGTCTCAGCAAACCCTCATTCCTTTCCTGTTTATAAAGCCTCTTCAGCCTTTTGGAGAGGCAGGAACAGAATTTTCCCATTTTTATAGGTGCAAATAGAAACCTATAGTGGTTAGAGATGGGGTGAGGCTTAAACTCAGTTTTCCAGAGTCTCTCCCGCCAGGCTGGGGCCCAAGGGGATGTAAGATACATGTAAGGACGAGAGGGACCCAAGGTGAATGCAGGGCAGGTGCCAGTGGGGCCCTGCACTTCCCTTGACCTGCCAACAGCAGGCTCTGTGGTGACCCCGCACTCAGCACAGAAGGCAATAGCCCCATGTCACTCCCAACTTTGGGCCACCTTCCGTCAGGTTTTCTCTGGGACCAATGGAGGGACTGGTGAATCCGAACTACTGACCTTTCAGTTGGCAGCCCACTTCCTAACGCACCACGCTACCAGAGCGCCTTCACTTAAGAATGGCTCACACTAATATCTCTGGCTGTGGGGAAACAGCGTTTTATTAAATGCTTCACACAGATTTGGTATAATAAAGATGAATATATTATATTCTTTTCCTCCCCCAGAGTGAGACAATAATAAGGAGGGAAAAAAACAATAAAGTGAAACATAAATACAATGTAATAGGACTTGTGGCTGAGGGACGGTGGCCTGTCAGGGCTGCCACCAGGGGACTCTGAGGCCCAGGCTCAAGAAGAGGTCCACCAGGAGTCAGAACTCAGGCTTCCCTTCCAGACCAGGGTGTCCCAGGCCCTGGCCCCTCCCTGCCCTCCTTGCTCAGGGACAGCAAGTGCTGCATCTCTGCCCTCCTCGCCTCCACCCAGGACAGCCATGGCTGGCTCAAAGGTGGACAAATTGACTAGAAGCTGAGCATAGTGGGGAGCAGGCAGTTCGTTCTACCTTGGCCCCACCCTGCCTCCTCTGGGGGCTCTGGGGAGCATTGCTCCCACCTCCCACCCCGGGACCTCCCCCAGAACATGCAGGGAACTTCCATCCGTCTCCGGGGCACAGCCAAAATCCTGGAAAAAAGCCTGAAAGGAATAATGTCAAAGTTTTCCCAGCACTGGAGAGGAAGGACAGGGAGAGGACAATGAAGGACAGGGAGGCGTTAGGGAGAAGGTGCTCCTGGAGCTTCAGCCCAGCCACTTCCTGCTCAGATCACCCGCCCTTTGAGGGCTTCATTTACCAGTCCAAGGTGAGCAAACTGAGTTTGAATCCCTCCTGTGGCACTAAGTGGCTCAATGCACTCCCCCCCCCCTTTTTCTTAAGCAGGGCAAGATCTTAATCTCAGTTTCTTTGGTAAAACGAAGCCGTAGAGAGGTTTGGTGAGAAGGTTTCCAAGTGGTGGTACCCTGTCAGCTGTGAAGGAAAGAAAGAAAAGGCATCTGGCATCTGATCTCTAAATATTTGTTGAAGTAGTCATTTCAACCTAGAATTCTCCCATGGCTTACCTCCTCCTCAGACCGCAACGCAGGCAACTCTTCCTGAAACGAAAGAAAATACTTTGTCTCTCTTCGCCCTCCTTAAACCTTCTGCCTTTTTCCCCAGGGTCAAGGCCAGGAGAGGTTAGGAGATTACCCAAGACCACAGGGTCCACCTTGAGCCGGTCAAGGTCAAGGAGCCAGAGATTCCTGTTTGGGCCTTGAGCACCCACCAGGGAAAAATTAACAAAACGCAGAGAAGAGAAGGTAGGGGGAGCGGCTGAAGGAGGGCTGGAGAGTAAGTGAGTGGTGGGATTTCCCTCCGTGGGGTTTTGGGGTCAGGCTGTGTAGACAGGCCCTGAAGACCTGGCTCGAGCCAGTCCACCTCAGCCGCCAACCTGAGAGGGCAGGTGTGAGGATCTAGGTGGGAGATTCACCCTGGGAGGGGTGTGGGGACCTGAGGAGGGGCGGGAGGGACTGGGCTTGATGAAATCAGTGCGACCCCTCCAGACCAGGAACTCCAGGTGTGGGGAATGCCAAACATCAGGAGGGGGTGAGCTCAAACGAAATAAGACTTCTGGTGCTGCTTAGGAAACTCCTGGCCCAGGCCCAGCACGAGGGAGCCAAGAACTGCTGGCCTGGGCCTGGAGACCTGAGAACTTGGGGAGTCAGAGAAGGTAGGGCCTTCTACAGTTTATCGGGAGCCTCACTTCCATTACAAGGAAACTGCCTCTCAGCCCGGAAGACACAGGGAGGAGGAAGTGGGCTTGCGCTCAGGCCTGAGCCAAGGTATCTGCCTTCTCCGTGTAGTGGGGGCCTGTGGCTGCCTGGCTGCCTGCAGACCTGTGTCCCCCCGTGTGGCCACTTTGTGGCCTGCTTCCACTTGCCCAGGATCTTGAGGCAACTAGGCGTCTGACCAACGATTTTGGGGCGCAAGGGCTCGGAAGACCCTCAAGGCTCCCAGGATTCGGCAGGGGACTCAGGATGCAGGATGCAGGCAGGGAGAGGGTTGTCTACTGGCCCAGCTTCCTCAAACGCACTGTGCTCCCGCCCCCTGGGAGGGACAGGACCAGATGGTGGCGCAGGCTAATGCAATGAGCCCCCTCACGTCTGCTGAATTATTCAGCGCAGTTTATTACGGAGGAGCCTGACTCAGGCCTTTGCCGAGCTTGCCTAGCTCGCCGTGTGTCCCGCTCCCTCCTGCATTTCCACACCTCCACCTGGCACAGCCCAGGAGTTCCGCTGACCACTGCCCATACGCTCCCCCCACACACCCCTGCAACCTCAGGCAGACAGACTTCTGAATGGAGGTCGCTGACCAGGTAACAGGGGAGGAAGCATCCGCGGAGGAACCCCTTAGGCTGGTGCTCAGTGTTTCCTGCTCGGCTTATCCTCTTCCTGCCTCTGCACTTCCCTAAATGCTCCTGGTGCTTGAAGGTGTAACTCAAGTTCCACCTTCACTCCGACAGAACCAAGCTCCAGCCCCTCCCTCAAGTTCCTTCTCTCTTCCTAGACCCCCTGCGTTGTTGGGAAGTCCAGTCTCTTGCCACTCAAGCCCTTATCACTCCCATCACTGTTCAGAACCAGCAAGCTAAATGGCCGCAGAGCATGAAGGAATGTTGTCCATCTCTGTGGCCCTTTGGGGGTGTTAGGGATGTGAGGGGTGCCTCACACATCTGTTGGCCCAGCCCTCACCTCCCAGCTCTCTGTCCCCGCTAGGGTGCAGGCTGAAGCCACTTCCTGACTCTTTGTCTCTTATTCATGCATTTAGTTATTCATTCAACAAATACTGATGGAAACTAAGGTATAAGCCAGGCTGGCTTAGAGGGATGGAGAGGAGATTTGAGTATTTCCCCATCAAGTTCACAGACGAGTGCAGAGAGATAGGAGAATTAGGCAAACAGTGTGACAATGATGCCTGGAAGAGTGTGCTAAGGAGCCCAGAGGATCAAGGAAGGCTTTGGGAAGGATGTGAACTTGGAGCTGAGCACTAAAGACAGAATAAGAGTGACAGGAGAAGGGACAGAAAAGGAGGATGATCTGGGGGCTGCAGAACCTGTTCCCATGGGGGGAATGTGTCCCTTTCCTTCTCTGCCTGTCTCTCAGCCTCTGTGTCTCTGCCTATGCCCTCCTCAGACTTCCGTGAGTTTCACTTCCTATGCAGGGACTATTCCCTAAATGGGTACATTGGCTACAGACCCCACCAGCCCTCCTTCTTGCCAGCAGAGGACCTGAGACCTGGGCCTGGCTGCAGAGAGTATGGAAAGTCCAAAGCAGCTAAGCCCTGCCTTGGATTTTTTTTTTTTTTAGCAACTGCCTCCCTGCCCTTGGCAGTGTGGAAGGAGGTGGAAATTCCTCCCTCACAGTTCTGCTTCTCACCTAGATTGCCAGCCTCTCTTGAGAAACAAATGAATTATTTAATAATTAAACACACCCACCAACCCCCAATAAAATGTGCTCACCTGGGCTATCTCTGTCTTTTTGTCTCTCTCTCTCTCTCACTTCTGAGATCAGTGCTCCTCCTAAGGCCATTCAAAAAGACCTTGGGGGCTCCTAATTAAGAAGCCATGGAATAGGGATTGGGAGAACAGACCAGTGTGTGTGTGTGTGTGTGTGTAAGCCTTTAAATCTCAAACAGACTGTTTGATCTTGAACAGGTTACACAGTCTCTCTGTGCCTCTCAGAGTTGTGAGTGAGAAATGAAAAACAGTGTTCAAACTCAGCCTGGAGTGAGACACGTGGTAAGGGCTTAGGATATTTATTGTCGTGGTTATTGTTGCTGTTACTGCAGTGGCCCAGGGCCGGATCTAAATAAAAACCAAGCAAGCTGCCCCAGCTTTGCCAGGATGGCAAGAGGTGGTCTATTGAGTCTACCTCAGTGTAGTCCAAACCCGTGTAGAGTATCAGAGGAGCAGGTCTCTACAGAACAAAACAATATGGATTGGGGGAAGGGGGTGGAGCTGGAAAGTTCATTAGTTTCAAATGATGTCAGATTCTTTTCTCTAAAGGAGGCTCGGCTCTGAGAACCAATGCTGATGTTTACCGGAGCAATCTGGTAAGGAACGGGGCTTCCAAACCAATCTAGATTGAATCTGATGGAGCCTAAGGGGGTTTAGATGAACTCTTCTCTCGTACTAAGGAGTAGCTAAGGTGTTTTGCTTGGGTCTATAGGGTCCCCTTAACCTACCAATTCAAGTAATACTTTCCCTCCTCTTTGTCTGGGAGATTCCCTAAACTGATTCCCCTTCCATTAGAGGAGGTCGGACCTGAGATAGACAGCAAGCAGAAATTCTGGGGCCGGTACACAGTGCAGACACCACTTTCAAGTCAGGTGTCCCCTTTGCAAAGCAGATTCCAGGAACCAGCTGCTTCGAGCTCCTGGTGAGATGATGTCAGCCTGGGTGATTGTGGAGGGGGCACCCTACTATGTATTCTTTACCCTGCACTGGGCTCTAGGGGTGAGATATGGTGAAATGGTTAAAAACACACACACACACACACACACACACACACACACACACCCTCATCATGGCGACTGGCAGAGTTCTTGGCATCTTCCACCCAATTACCTCTAAATCACTCCCTGTTCTGCTTCTCCAAATTCTCCAAAATTCCTCCTTTGAGGGGGGAGAGTGCAGGCCCAAGTCACACACCCCACCCCCTGCCCTTTGCATCACACAATCTTTCACTTCTTTTTGATAGAAGGAGACTCAATCAACCAATATTCAGCGAGTACCCAGTGTTCAGACCTGTGAAGGAAGGTCAGGGCAAAAGAAATTCCTAACTTAAAGTCTCTGCCCTCAAGAATCCCTCAGTTTTGGGGGGGAAAGATCAAACCCACAAATCTAAAACATAACCCACTGTTCAATCATGAGATGCTCACAGGAGCTTAGATGCCAGCCTTGGGGGGCTGGCTGGGAAAGGGTAGGTGGACAGTTGGATTGGGTTTGAAAATGATCTAGAAACAGATGAAGGTGCCTTCTGGACCCCAAACAGTAAAACAACAACTGAAGTGATGCCGTGTGCTTCCTGGCCCTCTTCCTGAGGTGAACCCAACCCGTCCAGAGAGGTGGACCAGTTGGTGAAACAGGAAAAGGCAGTGGCCGGTACAGGGAAGGCAAGAAGAGAAGGTTTAGCAATGGTGGCAAAAGAGGCAATGGAGTAGAACTGTCACCTGTCACATATCCCAAAGCTAACAGACAGGCTTAGTTTGTCTCCTCAGGAAGTCTCTACTTTGATCCCTGGGGTCAGGTACTAAAGATCTCAGTGAGGGGATCTATACCTTAGCTCTGTTCCTAACATCCTTCCTGCAGCCTCGCTGTAACCCTGACCTGGGAGTGAGAGGTGGAGGGGTTCTTAATGGTTTGGGCCTCAGCTTGGAGACCAAAGAAGAGTATGGGAACATGATTAGAGTTTCTTTCTTCAATGGCTGAAGTTCTGGGACTTCAGCTGTTAGCTGTTTGCCTAAGGAGCAAGGTGAGAAGATTTGAGGTTATAGCCAGAAACGAAGGTGATCCACAAGCTATGATGGGAATCTTTAGGGCAGGAAATAAGTGAAGAGGAGCCAAAACTTCCAAGTTGGAGAGTCCAGCACTGGGGCGCCCCCTCTCTGGTCCCTCTTTGCTGGCCTCTAGATGGCTTCCCCATCCCTAAATCCAGTACCAACCCATGGCTCTCAGGACATCAGCACACACTCAGGACTAACCCAAGGAGGAGTCTCAGCTCGGTAGAAAATGAAATACACACATCCCCCCTTCCTGCCCCCTGCACATCCTGTCTGCCCCTCTCAAGTGCAGGGCAAAGATGGAGGAAGGTAGAGAACTCACAAGAAGGCTCAGCCTGTGGCCAGTACTGAACCCCCAAACAAGAATCCTTTCCCCTCATATTGTCCCCTTGACTCCAGAAAGCCTCATGGCTCTTGCCATAGTCCCAAACAAATAACGAAGCGTGGAGAAAAAGGAGTACTCTGCCGACCTCTGACTCACGGAGCCCCTACTCTTGAGGCACAGGGCAGGGACACAGAGCTGGGCCAACAACATTTCTCCAGGTCACTTTGAGTCCCTCTCTGGTCCAAACACCACTGCCCCATGGCTCTCTCTTGTCTGTGTGTTTACAAACAAAGCCATGGAAAGGCTGGGATGCCAGCGCAGCCTGCATGCTGCAGGGATGGAGGATTGTTTCTTCCTGGTTTCCGGCCCCCTCTCCTCCCCTCTGTTTTCCACGGGTAGAAATGGAAAATTTGTCAGGGAGTGACAGGGCCCACAAAAATCAGGGAGGGCAAAAGCAAGAGAGAGGAGGGCCTTGCGCACAGCTCGGCTGGGATGCCTCAACGAAATGAGAGACACAGACAAGGGTTCAAACGAGCCTGGATAGCCACAAAGATGCACATGGAGAGCCACACGCAAACATTTACATTAAAACGCGTTCACACAGACACACCCCTTCAAGTGCCGGTGAGCACAAAACACACGTCCGGTGTACAGAGACCGGGCCGAGCTCTCCCCAGTACTCCTAACCTCTCTCCCACGGGCCTCCCCGCAGGTTCCTGAAAGCGAAGCCCCAGCGGTGGCCCGGCCCCTCCTGGCCCCCACCCCGCATCCGGAACAGCTGGAGTCGGCCGGGCTCGCCACTCCAGGCCGGCGCTAGGCTGGGCGGGGCCGGCAGCGGGGCTGCCCAGGGCCGGGGAGAGCAAAGCGCGAAGGCCCGGAGCCGCCCCGAGCCCTAGTGCTCGGCCCGGCCGTCCTCCGGGCGCCTGTCATCGGGCGAGCAGTGGCCCCTGGCAGGTTGAGGACCGCGCGGGAGGAAAGAGCGCGCGCGGTTTTACCAGAAGGAGGTAGGGCAGCCGCTTCGGGCTCGGGCCAGGGGACAGGAGTCCCGGGGCGCCAGTAACTCCCCTCTCGCACTTTCCGCTAAAGGAAGACAAAGTCCTTCGATTGTCCGATTGGCCTCCTCTCGAAGCCTTGGCGTCCCAGGCGCCCGGTCCGGGTCGCCCTCCAACCTCCCGCAGGTCAGGGGCTGGGGGAAGGGCGCAGAGTCTCTGTCCTCGGGAGCGGGGCCCAGAGCTGGGGAAGAAGAAGCCGAGGGTCTGAGGACCAGGGCGCAGGGTCCGCGGTCTCAGCTCCGTAAAGTGTCTCGCGGCGCGGCGCCTGGGCCCTCCCCGCAGCTCCTGCTCTTACCTGGCCCGCGCGGCGGCCGCGTCCCTCCGGGGCTGGGGCTCCAGATCCCGGACAGGAGAGTCCGGAAGCTTGGGGCCGGCGCTGCCACCGCTGTCGGGCGGGCGGGAGGAGGGTGCGCCGGGAGCGCGGCCGGCAGTTTGGGGTGGGGGCGGCTCGCTGCGGCCGGAGGTTCGGGCGCGATAAAGGCGCCGCTAATGTAATTTACAAACAGCTCGGCCGGGCGCGCGGCGGCGGGACTGACAGGCGCATTAGGCAGGCTAATTCCAGCGGCTCCTCCTACCCCGGCCCGCTAATTAATGAGCTTCCCAACTTAGAGCCGCCTGCATTGGACAGACAGAGAGTGAAAGAGAGGGCGAGGGAGAGGGAGAGAAGGAGAGAGACGGGGGGAGCGCAGGAGAGAGAAGAGAGAGGGAGGAGGGAGGGAGGGAGAGAGAGAAAGGAGAAGAGGCGAGAAGGAAGAGAGGACTCGGCAGAGAAAGAGCGCAGAAGTGCCTGCCTGCAGATAATTGATTACTCCTCGATCAAGGCTAACTTGTTAGCAATAGTCAATTGCCCCGTCTCTCCGCCTCCCCTCGCAGTCCGGGATCCGCGCCCTTGCCTAGGCTCTTCCAACCGCCGCCGCCAGGACCCGGGGCCAGGAGCCACCGCCGAGCCACCTGACACCTTTAAATAGCACCGGGGCTGGCGAAACTGGAGCCCCGCGCGGCGCGCCCCGGCTCCGGCCTCGGATCGCTGGG
>NW_006399756.1:29802796-29806917 GCF_000299155.1 Elephantulus edwardii
CCCCGCGGCCCGAGCCGCCCCGGCCGGGCCCCCGCACGAGGAGGCCGCGATGACTTCCAAGGAGGACGGCAAGGCGGCGCCGGGGGAGGAGCGGAGGCGCAGCCCGCTGGACCACCTGCCGCCGCCCGCCAACTCCAACAAGCCGCTGACGCCGTTCAGCATCGAGGACATCCTCAACAAGCCGTCTGTGCGGCGGAGTTACTCGCTGTGCGGGGCGGCGCACCTGCTGGCGGCCGCGGACAAGCATGCGCCGGGCGGCTTGCCCCTGGCGGGCCGCGCGCTGCTCTCGCAGACCTCGCCGCTGTGCGCGCTGGAGGAGCTCGCCAGCAAGACCTTTAAGGGGCTGGAGGTCAGCGTCCTGCAGGCGGCCGAAGGTAGGCGCCGCCACCCTGTCCCCTGAGTCCCGCCGGCCGGCCTCCTCCTGCGCCCGGCCGCCTGGGCTCTGGAGCCCAAGCCGCTGCCGCTGGGAGCGGGAATGGATGGGACAGGACCCAAACCCTATTTTCTAGGGAGCTCTGGGTAGGCCAGGGTCGGGGTGACCTGGGGAGGGTTGGCGGGAACCCAAGTTCTCTGCGCCCTGCCCAACTCTCTCTGGTTCCCAGTGGCCCAAGCGCTCCTATTCCTGCTCCCCAGGGGGAAATCGACAGCCTTTTGCAGGGACCAGCTGGGAAAGGTAGAGACCTGGTAACGGGAGGATAGAGAGCGAGCGAAGTGGAGCGTACACTTCGCGCAGCCCCATGTTCCTGTCTGCCTCTTTCCCGCCCCAGCGAGCTTTGGGTCTTTCAAACCAACTCTTAAGTATGGGCCAGAGACCCAGATAATTTTCCCTCGGGTCTGCGGGCACACGAGAGACGGAGAAGGGGTGACTGCCCTAGCCCAAGAAGCCCATAGAGAGGCCAAGGGGACAGCGGCAGACCAGGCTGCAGGAACCTGGGCGGAATGAGGTGTCTCTGGACCTGCGGGACGAGAACCAGGGTGGAGTCTTGTCCCTGGAGAAAGTCTATGCTGTGGTTTCCTCGCAGGCCGCGACGGGATGACCATCTTCGGGCAGCGACAGACCCCCAAGAAGCGACGGAAGTCACGCACGGCCTTCACTAACCACCAGATCTACGAGCTGGAGAAGCGCTTCCTCTACCAGAAGTACCTGTCCCCCGCCGACCGCGACCAGATCGCGCAGCAGCTGGGCCTCACCAACGCACAGGTCATCACCTGGTTCCAGAACCGCCGCGCCAAGCTCAAGCGGGACCTGGAGGAGATGAAGGCCGACGTGGAGTCCGCCAAGAAACTGGGCCCCAGCGGGCAGATGGACATCGTGGCGCTGGCTGAACTCGAGCAGAACTCGGAGGCGGCGGGCGGTGGCGGCTGCGGTAGGGCCAAGTCCAGGCCCGGCTCCCCGGCGCTGCCCCCGGGCGTCCCGCAGGCCCCGGGGGCCGGGCCCCTGCAGCTCTCTCCCGCCTCCCCGCTCACGGACCAGCCGGCCAGCAGCCAGGACTGCTCGGAGGACGAGGAAGACGAAGAGATCGACGTGGACGACTGAGTGGCGCCCCGGGTCTTCCGCCGCCCTGGGCCCCTCGTGGCCGCATGGCCGTAGCCGGCTCCCGGCCCGCCAGAGGGGAGCTGGGACCCCCTCTGTGACTTCCACCTCCTCCCCATCCCCGGCCGGGCCCGGGCCCCCGGCAGCCGCCCCTTCCCTCTCGAAGCAATAAGCCCGGGCTGGGCGGCAGCGCAGGCCCCGTGCGCACGGCCTCCGCGCCCCAGCCTCGCCGTGCGGTCCTGTGTGGCTTGTGTACAGTTATTTAAACCCAGAGAGCGGGTTGCTCCCACAGCCTGGTTTCTTTTTATTTTTCTTAACATTTTTTTTTTTTAAATCGCGGAGATTTCGATGTTTTCCGAGCTCTTGGGCTGCCTGGCTTGCTGAAGGCGAGGCGGCAAGTGAGGCACCCACCCAGCCCGAGGCCGCGCTCGGGAGGCGGGGGGTGCGGCCTGGCTCTTAGGATTTTTCTCTGCATGTGGCGAATGCGCCCACCGACCCCTCCTCGCCCCCCTTGGCCTGTTACACTTGACTTCTTTTCTTCCCTTTTGCCTTCCCCCACTCCACCTCCACGCCTGGCGTGGGAAGGGGTGAGAGGGGCAGCCGGGTCCTGACTTGTAAGTTTCCAATCGATTTTTTCTTCCTTCTAACACCCCCCTTTCCCGGACAAATCTGTTTTCGATGCCATTTCTGCCTCCCGTGCCCACTCGCGCTATTTTTAAGACCCATCTTCCCACCTTGCGGTTTCCTTGGACCGAGCACTGGGGCCAGGCTCCTGGGGACAAAGCATGGGGGTGACTCAACCAATCAATGAAGGAAAACGAACCCAAAGCCCTAGAATTATTTTTTACTCTTTTTAGAATTTTTTTGCATGTGACAGAGACAGAGAGGAGGCCGACCTCAGCCCTCTCCCCTCTCCTCCTTAGCTCTGGGTCTGTCTTGCGATGTCCGATCTCCGAACCCCGCTCCTAGCTTGATTTGGCCAGAGGAGGGCGGCCAGATGAGGGTGGGTCCTGCGTGTCCCTCCCCTGTTCTCACCCTGCCCTCTCCTCCCCGGACTGTACCCAAGGCCTCTTTCTCCGATAAATAAAGTCTTTGCCATTTTATTAGAACCTGCGCTGACCGTGTCTGAGTGCTGGGCCCGATTCCGGGAGGCCGCCGCCACCTGGGCTCCTCGCCGCCCTGGACTCTCCAGGCCTTCGGATTTTGGAAATTTAGGGGAGTCGTAGAACAAGAGTGAGGGTGAGGAGGGGGACAAACAGCGGGGAAACTGTTTCTTGCCGCAGTTACTAATGGAGTGAGGGACAGAAGCGGGCTTCGCCAGGTCCGGGTAAAAAGCTGGCGTCACGACTGGGAGAAATACGCATCTACTTTGGTGGCGCCACGGATGCCAAATTAATCTGTACAGGGCAGAGGGTGAGGGAGAGTTGCCCTGTGGCTCAGAGTCCCATCCCGGACACCCAGCCTTCTCCCTGCTCTGCTCAGCTCCCTAGGAAGTGGGGTGAGCCTCTGCCCGGGCCTGAGCAGGCCGGGATCGCTCGGTGCTGCCGAGGGGGTAGCTGGCGGGGCCTGGAGTCTTGGTCCCTCCTGAGGTGCTCAGCCTGGAAGGATGAGAGCCCGGGGGGCAGGCCGAATGCTTTCCTAGGAGGGCACCTGGAAATGCGAACTCAAGAGTTGACGTGAATTTCTGGGCGCTGTACGTGACTCGGGGACGGAGGCCCGGGTCTGGAAGGGATTGTGTTGGGTTCCCGGCGCCCCGGGGTGTGCCGGGGGCAGAGGCCCCGGCCGCTTTCACTTTGCGGAACGGAGCCGGCTTTTCTCTGCGCTTTTGTTGTGTCTGGGCTGGCGAGTGGCCGCTGTCACCAGAGTGGGGTTCCGCCTCCAGGCCACTCGGCTCTCTTTCTCCGCAAAATTGATGTGAGAAACGCGCATCTGGTCTTGGGCAGGAGAGGGGGCCCCCAGGCCTGAGTTAGGAACGTGAGTGTCCGGGAGGAAACGGAGAGGCAAGGAGACACAGAAAACAGGGGCACACGGGGAGGCCCCGCTGGAAGCAGGAGGACACAGAGAGAAGTGCAGAGACACAGGGAAGCTGAGGAAGGAGAAAGAGAAAGAGGGTAAAGGCACGCAGAGAGACAGAGAGCGAGAACGGGAAGAGAGGGGGGGAGAGATAAAGAGAGAGAGAGAGAGGGAGAGAGAGAAAGAGAGAGGGAGAGAGAGAGGGCCGAATGAGGGGAAGAGGCGCCCGCGCAGCCGGCCAGGCGCAAGGCCCGTTCCTCCCGGGCGACATAAATCGCCCTCTCTCAGGATGGATGGGTCTGTAATTCGGAGCGCGGACCATGAAGGCCGGGACGAATGGGCCCGGGCGGCCGCTGACAGGCGACAATAGCCGGGCCCAGCCCCCCGCGGCTCCGGGTGCGGGCGCGGCCGCGGCCCTCCGCAGCCCAGAGCGCGCCGGCGCTGGCGACCATATGGTTTTTGAATTTTCTTCACAATTTGTAGACAATTTGATGGATTAGGTCCCCGCGCGCGCCTCCCCGGCACAAAGGCGACGCAGGGACCGCGGCGCGGCGGTCACCCGGGCATCTGCGCC
>NW_006399756.1:29807105-29809605 GCF_000299155.1 Elephantulus edwardii
CGGGCGGGGGCGGCGGCCCCGGGGCTGAGCCCACCCGAGCCGAGGCGCCCGCGGGGCGCGCAGCTAAGCAGGCGCATCGGGGCTGAGGAGAAACGGGGCCATTTATCCGCCCGTCTAGTTAAAGCGGGTTATTTGTTTGCTTCTCCGGCCTTCCCCTCCCCTCCCCCTCCCCCTCCCCCCGCCCTTCTTCTGCCTTTTATTCTTTTGTCTCTAAATGGATTTAATGAGGCTGAAAAACATGACAATTGAATATAACCAAGAAATAAAAAAATAAGGAGGGAGGAAGGGAGGAGGAAAAGAAAGAAGTGAAAAAAGAAGGGGAAGGATTAATAAAAGAAAAGAAAAAAATCAGCTCAAGTCCACAAATGTTTATTGTGCGTCTTCTCGCACCAGGTCGCCCTGGGGGCTGGGAACGTGGAAACGAGTCAGACGCTGTTCCTGCCCTCAAGGAGCTGCAAGTCTAGTGGGCGAGACTAGAGTCCCCGGACGGAGAGGCAGGGAAGCAAGGCGCTTAGCGGTGGGCGGCGGGGATTCCGAAGGAGGCGGCTTTGGACCCAGACCTTGATGAGAAGGAATTCGTGGTTAGATAGGCTAGAGAGAGGAGAGGGCTGGGCAGGTTGGACCTTGGTCGGGGGAGTGAGGGACGGAGCCGCGGGCCCAGCCCCGGGCTGGTCGGACGGAGCCCGAGACCCCAGAGCGCACCGCGCCTGGGACGCGCACATTTGGCGAGCGGACTCGGCCCCGGGCTCTGTTGAAATCCACACTTTCACCCGATGGGCCCGGCGACATCTCATATAGCGGGCAGGGCACCGCAGCTCCTGGGCCCACCATGAAGGTGACAAGAGGTCAGAGACCAAGCTAGGGTTGAAGGTTTGGACCAGAGGCAGGAGGCCGGGTCTGGGTTCCAGGACACTTAGCCTCTAGACCTCCCTCTGCTGAGTTCTCCCAGCTCAGATACAGGCCGCTACCCGCGTGTGCGCTGGGGCGCTCAGATGGCCTGGCCGTGCCTTGGGGCTGTGACTCCGCCTTGGGCTCTGCCACACGGACCTCAGGCCCCCGGCCCTGGCTGTCTCTGCTGGCGGGCGCCTGCAGGCCGGTCTGGAGAGCATCGGTGTGCGCACTGCACGTGCCTGCGCCGTGGGGCATCGCGTGCCCTTCTCCTCCAGGTGTCTGAACGTGTGTGAGTGTTGTGCGGTCGTGTGAATCCGTGTGGGCGCTGCACCCATTCTCAGGGAGAGGCTGGCCTCAATAAGGCTGGCCAAGCCTATGGCTGGAGTGGCATCGCCGCCTGGGGCCATAGCCATCTCGGACCAGCTGGACTCCAGCCTTTACTGCGGGACCCACATTTCCGGGAGACAGCCTGGCTTTGTCCCTTTTTTTCTTCTGGATCTGGGCCTCGTACCGGTGGCCAAGTTTCAGGACGCCTGAGCCTTTGAATCCCACACGCCAACAGGCCAGGGTCCCACCTCGCCCGCCCGACTCTGCTCACTTCCTCTTCCCCAGCCGGGCGGCCTGGCGGGCGGCGCCGGGTGAGGCCGGGAGGCGCAGTTCCTTATTTTACGAGGTGTCGGGCCGGTGTCAGACGCGGCTCGGATAAGTAATACTCCAGTCTGAGGGACCAGAACGTGGTAATTAATCCCAAAGACTTAAGTGTATTTTAGTTCAGGAGAAAAAAAATCACTAATTCAATCGTCCGGAAAATTGAAGTTTGATGCATGAGTCCCCCCTGAAAGGGACGGGCTGGGGCCTCGCGCCTCCCCTCCGCCCCTGCACGTCGCCGTGGGGACCCCCTCCTCCTCATGCCTGGACCAGGGATGTCTGCCCGCTGTGGTAGTGCGTGGGCCCTGAGTCTCCGAACTCAGGGGCATTTAGACTTTATGCCCCTTCCTCCAACAGCCAGTTCCCCCTATCCCAACAACCAGCCCCTCTTCTTTGGAGTCCTGAAAGCAGAGTACAGATGCTCCCAAACCCCTACATCTGAGAAAGGACATAAGGGAGCTCTCCGAAGGGAGAGGGCACTAGTGTCAGAGGCTGGAAGACCTGTGGGGACAGAACTGGAACCTGAATGGACTGGGGTCCTGAGGGACAGGGTAGGCAGTGGAGAGGTGTGTGTACCAGCCTGTAGGTCTGAATGGCTGCGTGAGAAGGGGTGGTGTACCCCTAGATGGTGCCTGTACCAGAGAGGTCTCAGCAGAGACTGGAGAGCCTTTCCCAGAGCCTGATCCCGGAGTGTGTCCCCAGAAAATTACTCCAAGGTTTTCTCCAGGTGCACCTGAGTGAGGAGGTGGGGTTACTGGACATGGGAGAGCAGAACTCTTCAGGGAGAATTCTCACCTCCAGCATCCCTAGATGTTCTATGTGATCCAGGTCTAGAACTGCTATCACCAAGCCGCCTTTTCTTCTCCCAGCATCTGCCAGTCCTGGGGCTGAGTGTGTGTGTGTGTGTGCCCGCGCGCAGGCACATCAAGGGTGCAACGCTGAGTGTGTCCGCAAGTGTGTG